>NC_090444.1:1192070928-1192389053 GCF_031143425.1 Pleurodeles waltl
CGGCTCTGATCCCTCTGACCTCAGAGGTCAAAGAAAAGATTCAGTGGTGGCTTCACCACATGTAAGCATGGAATGGCAGAGCCATTTTTGGATCTCATCCAGAAATTGTCATAGAATCGGACGCCAGCCAGTGGGGCTGGGGAGCTCGTTGCGGCTCGATGGTGACAGGGCGTCGTTGGTCAGCGAGGGAAAAAGATTTACAGATCAATTGCTTGGAACTCCTACCGGGGTCTTTTGCAATAAAGAGCTTATCCCCGAACATGACAGACTGCTGCATTCTCCTGAGAATGGACAATATTTTGGCAGTACGATATGTAAACAAGCTGGGAGGGACGAGATCCAGAGTTCTGGCAGAGCTAGCCAAGGAATTTTGGCATTACTGCCTGAATCACAGACTAGTGGTAATGGCGGAATATCTCCCGGGCGATCAGAACATAATTGCAGACTGGAACTCCAGATATCTGACGGATCTCAGCGACTGGAAGCTCGATCCACTGATTTTTCAACAGATAGTCCAGGAATGGGGTAGCTGCGAGATAGATCTATTCACGTCTCGCCTCAACACTCAGATCCCGAAGTTTTTCAGCTGGAGACCAGATCCATAGGCTATAGCGACGGATGCCTTTCTACAGAATTGGCACTCGCTCCGGAGTTATGCATTTCCTCCTTTCCTCTTGATACCCAGAGTCCTAGCTCAAGTGCAGAGACAGAAGGCAGATCTGATCCTAGTGACTCCATTGTGGAGGTCTCAGCCGTGGTTCCCTATTGCTCTTCAATTAGCGTGTGCGCTGCCATTGCTCATTCCTCCTCGTCCGGATCTGTTAATCAGTCCGGAGGGCCTTCAACATCCCTTGATTGTATCGGGGAAACTAACGCTGATGGCTTGGAGGGTTTCAGGTCAAGATGGAAAGCCCAAGGAATTTCGCAGCAGGCTGAAGGTTACATCAAGCAAGCATGGGCAACTAGTACCCACAAGAGATATGCGTCTGCATGGCGTAGATGGAATAGTTGGTGCAATGGAAGAGATATTAATCCCTTGGAGTCAAGTATTTATATGATTATTAATTTTTTGGCTGAATTAGCTTCCTCAGGCCTGGCCTATAGGACAATTAATAATTTTAGGTCGGCAATCTCTTCGGGTCATACACCTATTGATGGTAAACAGGTAGGTGAACATCCTCTGGTATGTAAGCTTTTGAGGGGTATTCGTTTTTCGAACCCTCCTCAAGCTAAATATTCAGTTCTTTGGGATGTGAATATAGTATTACAATTTTTGGACTCTTGGCCCAGTAACAAATACTTATCCCGTAAGCAGCTTTCAGCCAAGCTGGCTATGTTATTATGCCTAGTCTCATGCAAGAGAGTGTCAGATGTTAGAGCATTGGATTTATCGGGTAGGCTTTATTCACCAGAAGGTGTAACATTTATTATTTCCAAAAGGACTAAGAATAATTGCAGGTCAGTATCTTATCCTTGGTTTCCAGACAATCCAAAATTATGTATTGTGCAGTGCCTTAAAGATTATGAAGTGGTTACAGAAGAGTTTAGACAAGACATGAACGGACAGGTCTTAATTGCATTACAAAAACCTTTTAAACCGGTTGCCTCTGCCACTCTTGCGAGATGGATAAAATGGCTTATGAATGAGGCAGGTATTGATATTAGTCATTTTGGTGCTCATTCAGTGAGAGGAGCCATGGCATCTAAGTCATTTACTTTAGGATCTAGTCTGGTGGACATAATGAAATCTGCAGACTGGTCATCTGAAAGTACTTTTAGAAAGTTTTATTTTAAACCTGTTTTAGATGTGGCTTCGGTAGTTATGAGTCAGCTTTGAAATAGCATAATCCGAGCCTCCGGTCCTGATATAGAATGAAAAATTTTCTAGCTTACGCGTTAAGAATTTTCAATTCTATTAAGGACACGGAGGCGAGGATTATCCCACCCTATCATGAATAAGGGTAATATTATTAATATATTTTGAATCTTATTCATTTATACCCTCCCAGAATGTTGTATTGGGTAATGAAACGTAAAACTTTTATGTTGAGTATTAATTCTACAAGTTTGAGAATATTACCGGCTTGTATTTGTTATTTTCTAGGATCGGATCAAAAGAACCCCTGATGAGCCTTCCATCCAGTTATCTTCGTTCTAAGGTTCTATCTATCCCTCGAGTAGAAAACCGACTTGAAGTTCAGTCTGGTCTATTCTTCGTTGGACGTTCCTTCCAGGATGAGGTTTCGTATCATCTAAGGCATAAGAGGTCGTTGGAAAGAAGTTACAGTTTCTGGTTTGAGCAAAGAAAGAGGATATGACGTTTGAGGTCATGGCTTATATGGACTAAGGTTACATAATGTGATTGGTACATGTGACTCAGTACTAGAGCATCTTGGGAGATGAAGTTTTTTGTTTACTATGTTTTAATTGGCTGCTGTGAGTTTTCAGTAAAGAAAGAGAAAGCATAATCCTCGCCTCCGTGTCCTTAATAGAATTGAAAATTCTTAACGCGTAAGCGATAAAATTTTTCATTCCCTATGCACGCGCGCTCCCTCGCGCTCCCAAAATTGAATTAAATTATCGAGGCGGTGTACATACACCTTCTCCCTCACCACTGCAATCCTCATTGAGCACAATTGGATCAGGAACTCTTCGTGCTCTTCAAAATGAAAACTCCTTTGGCCCGGAAAATCATCAGTGGCTCATCAGAATGAAAACTCCTTCGGCACGGAAAGTCATCAGCGGCTCATCCTTCTAGCTCGTCGCCAACGTGAAGTAGATGCACTCAACAACACAGGACTGTGAGTGTACAGTTCCTCTATTGTAGTACACCCTTACAGGGAAACAGGGTACCACGCTCCTACCGCACCGAGCTCCACAACCGTCTCTCCTCGAACTCCGGTGTGCACGGAACGTGGAATCCAATAATGTAATTACGAATTACATAAGCACACAACAGGGTGTTCCCGAGAATTGAATATCTCAAACAGTCAAACTTAAAAAGGCTTAGTAACTATGTTTACATAAGCCGGTGGCAAATTGATAGAAAAAGGCATCGAAGAAAACCTATACTTTGGAGTTCTGTAGGCTCAATTACTTTAAACTGGTAAAGTGGTTCTCTTCTGTGCTGAGGAACAAGTGGCAAAGCTGGTGCTGCAGTGAGGAGAAGAGTAAATGGAGATGAACAAAGAAGGGAAAGGTACAGCGGCTCGAATGAGAGTAAGAGTGGGAAGCAGTAGGAGTAGGTATAGTACTGAAGATGAGGGAAAAACAGTAAGTAGAAATGGTGGTAAAACAAAGGGGGATCCATGGGAAGATGAGTTAGACAGAGGACCAGAAATACTAGAAGTATGCTATTAAGAGGAATAGGAGAAGTAAGAGTAGGCATATTTGAAGGACTAAACAGGCATAAAAATAGGAGTAAATGAGCGTAAGAGTAGGAGAGAGCGTAGGAGTATGGGAACTAAATGTGGCGGAGGGTAGTGGCATAGGTAGGTATTGTGGTATGAATCGGCATAAGGTTGGGAATCACAGACGACATTGGAGTGGGGATAAAGGTAGGAGTTGGGGTGGCAATGTAAGTAGGAGTGGGAGAGGGGATGAGAGCAGATGTAGGTGTAGGTTGAGAATAGTCAAAGGAATGCCCCTCCTTTTCAGTGTATACAATCTGTAAGTAGTCTGTAAGAAGACAAATACACCTAGTATCCAATAGCATGATGGTAAAGAGTAAATACTCCTGTGGGCTGGCACTCTCATCAAGCAAGGCTGAAACAGGATAAGCCAAAGAAACCAATGGAAGAAAGGCGCTGACCCAAATCACCACGGTGTACTTTTTTTGTTCACTGCATGTGCTTTGGCTGACAGCTAAAGCTTTTTCTAGGCTAAACCTAGGAGTAAGGAGATGAAAGGGAGCAGTAAGTAGTAATAAGTTAAGAGTAGGTAGAAATAGATTTATGAGTAGGACAAATATGAAGAGTAAAAAAGAGTACAATGCGTAAAGGCAGAAGTAAGGCTAGGAGTGAGTGGAAAAATGTGTAATAATTGGGGTAGATTAGGAGTAATAGTAGTTGTATGAATAGGAATAGGAGTGAGATTTGGAGTAAGAGAAGGATTAGGGATGGGGACTGGAGAAAGACAGGATGGAAGAGAGATTATGGAAAGGAGTAGCAACGGGAGTGGGAGAAAAGGTAGGTTTAGGCTGGCTTTATGCTAAGGGGTGTACCACTATTGCTTGACATAAGTGTTCACTGTCTGTGAACACCTATAACCGATAGCATAAGTGAAAAATCCCCTGAGGTCAAATCCAAAATGTGACGGTTCCATCAAGCAATTGTTGACATGGGCTAACACAAACTCCTTTTTGTTTATTTCTCTTTGTTAATCTCATGACTGCAGCACACAGGTACATTTGTCAAAAGCCAGATATAAAAATGGGGCACAAATCGCAAATCCTGCATTACTATCACCAACAAATGACCTGTAGGACGACTCATGGAATGGAAATATTTGATACAAAAATAAAATTAAGACGCCAAAAAGGAGAATGGATGCTGGGGTCAAAGGTCTTCGACAGATCTTTGTGAACTTTGACAATGTCTGACTACAATGAAATCAAACAGCTTAATAGCAAATATCAAGAACAAAAATATCAGCAGCAAATAATTGACTTGCACAATATCATCAAGGCTAGCATGAAGAGGGAAGTACAAATGTACCATTCTTACTTCACAGTATCTTCTTTGATGATTATGGCCCTCATTACGACCCAGGCGGTCGGTGATAAAGTGGCGGTAATACCGCCAACAGGCCGGCGGTAACTACTGCCAAATTATGACCATGGCAGAAAGATCTCCGATAGGCAGCCAATGTACCACACCGACCGTCAGGGCGGAAACAACAGCCACCAGGGCGGTAGCCGCCTACAGCCAGGCGGAAGTCAATGTTCCGCTCACCATATTAAGACACAGGAAACCGCCACCTTTTCCGGGGTGGTACCAATGACATCAAAAGCCCGGCGGAAACTGAGCTCAGAAGGGAAAGGACTCACCATTGGAGACACAGGGAAGGACCACACCGCCATGGAACCTGAACTGCATGTCTTCCCGATGATCTTCTACGTTCTGCTCCACCACGAACACCAACGCCGGCGAAGACGACGACGGTGAGTACAGCCGCCTAGCACACAAGGGGGGGGGGAAATGACAGTGACACGCACAACACACACCCCACACACACACACACACCATACACACAACCAGATGCATTATAAAAACAATTTTACCCCAAAACTCAGCTGAATAATTCAAGGACAAAACGATTTCGCAAAAGTGAATGTAATGAGATCAACACAGTATGGAAAATAAGTTAGGCAAGATAATAGATATATACATATGTACAGAAAAAGGGACACAGCCCAGTCCACAGTTTGCATAGGCCACATTGCCACAGGCCAAAGTCCAAGGCCACACATGTCACCTGCTTCAACATGGAGAGAACACTGCAGGGGCATCAGTTGGTAAATAGACAGGCACCTCAGGGGGACAGGGGACACCTCAGCCGGGAGATGTAACAAGACCACTGGTTCTGGAGGGGGCAACATGCCCTGTGCTTGATCCTGGGCAGTGATGGTCCACAGTCTCTCAGGTGGGTGTCATACCCACTGGTTCTGGAGGGGGCAACATGCCCTGTGCTTGATCTTGGGGAGTGCAAGGTCACAGTCTCTCAGCTGGGTGTCATAGCCACTGGTTCTGAAGGGGGCAACATGCCCTGTGCTTGATCCTGGGGAGTGATGGGCCACAGTCTCTTAGCTGGGTGTCATACCCACTGGTTCTGGAGGGGGCAAGATGCCCTGTGCTTGATCCTGGGGAGTGATGGGCCACAGTCTCACAGGTGGGTGTCATATCCACTGGTTCTAGAGGGGGCAACATGCCCTGTGCTTGATCCTGGGGAGTGCATGGTCACAGTCTCTCAGCTGGGTGTCATACCCACTGGTTCTGGAGGGGGCAACATGCCCTGTGCTTGATCCTGGGGAGTGCAAGGCCACAGCCTCTCAGCTGGGTGTCATACCCACTGGCTTTGGAGGGGGCAGGCCGCACAGCAGCCCATGGAGGCAGGATTACATACCGTCCACCAGCAGTGACGGCTGCACAGTGGTGGTGCTCTTGGTGCCGGGAGGCTCTTGCCCATCCCCTACAACCTTGGACGGCTGCACATTGGTGGTGCTGCTGGTGGGAGGAGGCTCCTGCCCATACCCTGCAACCTCAGACAGCCACACAACCATGGTTGGTGGTGGAGACTCTGTTGCAGTTCCTGGCCCATGCCTCTTGGTCTTCTTGCCTGCTGGTGCAGGCTCATTGGTATTCCTGCCTGCTGGGGCAGGCTCCTTTCCCTTTATGCTGCCTGGTGCAGGCTCCTTCCCCTTCAGGACATGTGGCCTGGATCCCTTTCCACCACGAGTGGGTGTGGTGATGACTGGACCTGTGGACTGTGTGGCTGAGGTGCTTGGCTGGGTTCTTCCTACCCTGCCTATACGTGCAGGACAGGGAGGGTGTTAGGGAAGAGGTCAATGGTGGATAGGAACAGTTTTTAGGGACATTGGGGCGGGAAGAGGGAGAAGGAATGGGAGTGGAGGATGAGGAAGTGGTCGTTGGAGGTGTCTGCTGCTTTTGGGTGCAGGTGCATGGGCTGTATGCTGTTGTGAGGTGAATGGCTGTTGGATGTCTGAGTGCTTGCGTTTGTGTATTTTAGGGGGGCAGACACAGTGGAAGAGGACACAGGGGACGTGTGCCAGTGAGGTTTGTGTTCTGCTTGGTGTGGTGATGCTGGTAGTGGATGATGATGTAGTGCATGCAGGTGTGAGTGTGGATGGAACTGGGTGGGAGGTGGTGGAGGAGGAGGAGGGGGAGACAGTGGAAATAGTGGATGTTGATGTGTCTGAAACTGGATGGTGTTTGTGTGAGTACCTGTGGGATGAAGTGTGGTGCTTGTGTTTGCCTGTGCCACTCTTGGGTGTTGTCTTGTGTGCATGCTCGTCTGCCTGTGTGCTTGGGATGGGTTGGGGTTGAGGAGAATGGGACTGGGAAGAGGGAGTTGGAGGGCGCATGGTAGAAACAGGGACAGTGGCTGCCATCAGAGAGGAGGTCAGAGCCTTAATCGATCTCTGTTCGGCCGCCAATCCAGTGTGAATGCCCTCCAGGAATGCATTCGATTGTTGCATCTGGGCTGCCACACCCCCGAATTGGCATTCACAATGGTTGACTGCCCTACAGAAATGGATCTCAGGAGGTCAATATCCTCCTCATTCAGGGCAGCAGGGCCCACTGGGGCAGGACCTGAGGTGTCTGGGGCGAAGGAGATGCCCACCCTCCTGGGTGAGCGGGCACGGGCAACTCGATGAGGGGCTGCTGGGAGGGCGGTGCTGGTATGGGGGTGGTTGCTGTACCTGTAGCTGGGGTGGTCACAGAAGTGTCCGCCACCACCAGGGAGCTTCCATCGGAGGAGGTATCTGTGCTAGAACTGTCCCCTCCAGTCTCAGCTGTGGTGCTCCCCTCGCCCTCCGCCCCACTGGTGCCATCACCGTCGGTGGACTTTGCCTCCTGGGTCCTGTGGGATGCAGCTCCCTCCGTCACTGGTGCCTCTTCTCCTCCACCAGATGATGCTAATGCACATAAGGACAGGATAACAAAACAAAAACGTGGGGAAAGAGACAAAGGATGCACTTGGTCAATGGCTGCACCAACACCACCGTTGGTGTACACAGCACCCTCACACACAGGGAACAGGCCTACACAAAATGCCATTGCACTACCAGAGAAATATTTAGCAGCCAAGGCATGAGGAGAGGTACACACCACCAAATGCAGCACACCTGGGACCCACGCAGCCCTGACCAGTAGTGCATGCCTACGAGCTAGGTTGCAAGATTTTCCCTTCTGAACCGTAGCCACCAGGGGACCTACGCTGCAATGTCAGGCCTGGCCTATGGGCACCCACTGACACACATCCCCCACCCAGTTACCACCCTACCATGCGTAAGTTGTAATGATGGGCACTGTACTCACCCCCTTGTAGCTGCTGTGATGTCCTCAAGCGCCCATCCAGCTCAGGATAGGCCACCGCCAGTATGCGGGCCATCAGGGGGGTCAGGGTTCGACGGGCACACCTTCCTCGTTGGGAGGCCATAGCTGGGCCTCCGCCATCTTCCGTGCCCAGCATCACAGGTCCTCCTACCATTTGCGACAGTGGGTGCTCCACCTGCCATAGACCCCCAGGGTCCACACCTCCTTGGCGATGGCACGCCATATACCCTTCTTTTGATGGGCGCTGACCTGCAGAGGCACTACACACAGGAAAATAGATTTAGACAAACAGTCCTGCCTGTTGAACATATGGCCCACCATACCCGTTTCCATCACCATTTACACACACATGGCCCAGCACACAACCTGTACGTCACCCAGAGGAAATCCACCCACCCCCCTTACATGAGGCCTTCACACACACAACTCCATGCATTCATGCCACATGCATCGTGCCCACAGTGTACTCACCTGTGGAAGGTCAGGTAGCAAGTGAGGAATCAGATAGAAAATGGCGGTCACGTCGGCGGTGGTGCATACTGTCACCGCCGGCGTAGCTCACCATTGGCCACTGTACCCCATAAGGCACAATTATAACCAATGAGGAGTTGCGCAGCGGTTCCCGACCGCCTCCTGCAACGGCGCACAACGTCAGCGGAATTGCCTCACTTCCATCTGTCCCTCCACACAGGACAGGCGGACGCCATTTCAGGGGGTGCAGGCCCTGGAATAATGCTGCGTCACAGGAGGTCTTAGGACATACTGGACAAATCACAATGACCCATTACAAGTTTACAGGGTGCAAAGTTCTGTTGTAGCTCCATTGTTCAGTTTGTGACCAGCTCCTCACTCTTGTGTCCCTTAGATTCCTACCGCTGCGGATGAATAGGAGATGGAGACATACCCCCGTGTACAGACCCCTGGTGGACTTTGCAACACTGGAGGACAGGAACATTATCCTCACCTATAGACTGGACAGGGCCACACTCACAGAGCTGTGTGCCCAATTGGAGCCTGACCTGATATCTGCTATCCGTCACCCCACTAGGATCCCCCCCCTGTTGTGCAAGTGCTATCAGTGCTCCATTTCCTGGCAACTGGTTCTTTCCAAGTGACAGTGGGCTTGGCAGCAGGAATGTCACGGCCAATGTTCTCAATAGTGCTGACAAGAGTGTTGTCTGCCCTGATTAAACATATGTGCAGCTACATTGTTTTCCCCCAGGTTGCAGATTTGGCCACAGTGAAGGCCAAGTTCTATGCAATGGGACATATCCCCAACATAATTGGGGCGATTGATGGAACACATATTCCTTTGTCCCCCCCGCTAAAAGGAACGGGTGTTCAGGAATCGGATGAGTTTCCACTCTATGAATGTACAGATGGTGTGCCTTGCAGACCAGTACATCTTCCATGTCAATGCTAAGTATCCTGGGTCGGTGCATGATGCCTTTGTCCTGAGAAATAGCAGCATCCCAAATGTGATGGGCCAACTACAGAGGGACAGGGTGTGGCATATAGGTGAGCCCTGGTTCCCACCCAGTATATGTTGCTGTATGGGTATGATGTGGGCCATATGGGATAGTGTGTGGCTAAATGTTGTACCTCAATATTTCAGGTGACTCTGGTTACCCCAACATATCATGGCTGCTGACCCCTGTGGGGAATGCCAGGACAAGGGCAGAAGAACGTTATAATGAGGCACATGGGCGAACAAGAGGATAATTGAAAGGACCTTTGGCCTCCTGAAGGCCAGGTTCTGGTGCCTCCATCTGACAGGTGGATCCCTGTGCTACTCACCCAAGAAGGTCTGCTAGATAGTGATGGAATGCAGCATGTTGCATAACCTGGCCCTCAGACGCCATGTCCCATTCCTGCAGGAGGAGGAGGCTGGAGATGCCCGTGTGCCAGCAGTGGACCCTGTGGACAGTGAGGATGAGGAGGCAGAGGATGAGGATGAGGACAACAGAACATCTGTGCTCAGACAATACTTCCAATGACACACAGGTAGGACAGTGTTACTTCACATTTCAATGACATTTGTTTGAATTTCTGTGGCACCGGCATGCTGATATTTCCCACTTCTATACCCACTTACTGTTCCCTCCGGCAATTCATTTTGCAGATGTTGGTGACTTCACATATACTCCTGGTGTGATCACTGCAGGTCATTAATCTATGCTCATTTTCTGTACAGTTGATTTGCAATATTTGTACCTGTTTCAATGAATACATTTTTGATATACATGACATACTCCAAACTTCTTTTTTTCCAAGGGTGTTTATTGAAGTGTTAAAATATTGAGGGGCAGGTGCAATGGGATAGGGTGATGATGGAGGAAAGTCCAGGGTATTGTTCCAGTCTGTTTGTAACACAGGTGCATTGTCCAAGGGGACATAGGAAGGGGAGCAATGGCAGTTCAAGGTGGACAGGATGACAGGTTGGGACACAAGGGTGACAATCAGGAGAGTCTCATTTCCTGGCGGGGGTCTTGGCAAGTGTCTCTGGCTTCTGTCTGGATCACAGGGAATGTTTGCGGGGTGGTTATCCTTCTGCAGGGGAGGGGTGCTGGTGGCCCGTGGGTCCTATGGCGGGCCATCTGTCCACTAGCGGCAGCGGAAGTGGAAGGCTATTCAGATGTCTGGCTAGTGGCAGGGGCACGCTGTTGTGAGACTGCCTCCCTCATTATCTTGGCCATGTGTGCCAACACCCCTGCTATGGAGATCAGGGTGTTGCTGATGGCCTGCAAGTCCTCCCTGATCCCCTGGTACTGTCCCTCCTGCAGCCGCTTGTTCTCCTGCACATTTTCTAGGATCTGGCCCATCGTGTCCTGGGAATGTTGATAGGCTCCCAGTAACCTATGCAAGTGCCTCCTGGAGAGTTGGTTCCCTGGGCCTGTCCCCCCCCCTGCCGCAGAGCAGTCCTCCCAGTTTCCCTATTGTCCTGTACTTCTGTCCCCTGAATTGTGTGCCCACTGCCACTGACCACAGGTCGCTGATTGTCTTGGGTATGAGGTGTTGCCTGGGGTCCCTGTAGAGGTGGACACACTGCTGATTGACGTGTCCTGGAGACAGAGGTGTGGGTATGCTGGGTGGGTGCTGTGGTGGTGGTTCCTGATGGGGGAGGCTCTGTGGTGGTGTGTGACTGGGCCTGGGTAAGTGGCCGTCCAGAGGTCCCCGATGGGCCAGTTAAGTCATCCAGATCCCGAAGACCAGAGTTGCTGTCATCACTGTGGGCCTCTTCAGTTGGGGGACTGGATAGTGCTGGCACCTCCTCTCCGATGACATTGGCTGGGGTACCTGTGGGAATGTAAATGATGTGTTATGGTTTCTGTGTCTGACATATTGTGCATCCGTGACTTGCCCTCTTTGGTTGTATTTGCCCTGGCAGCTTTCACTTGTGTACGTTGGTGTATGGTGGAATAGTTAGTTCTCTATAGTGTGCATGCTTTAGTGATGAGTGCCCATGCAGGGCTGTGAGTGGTGCTCATGCATCGGTACAGCCTGCAGGGCTTGGCAATGGGGTGATTGAGATGTGATGGTGGGGTGGAGTAATAGGAGCGATGGTGGGGGTATGTGATGGCATGCAGGTAGTGGGGTAGTAGTAGTAGAGAGTTGACTTACCAGAGTCCAGTTATCCTCCTACTCTGGCCAGGCCCTCAGGATGCAGGATTGCCAAGACTTGCTCCTCCCATGCTGTTAGTTGTGGGGGAGGAGGTGGGGTCCACCGCCAGTTCTCTGTACAGCGAGCTGGTGTCTTGCTGCAATGGAACGAACCTTCCTCCGTAGGTCGTTCCACCTCTTCCTGATGTCATCCCTAGTTCTTGGGTGCTGTCCCATGGCGTTGACCCTGTCCACGATTCTCTGCCATAGCTCCATCTTCCTAGCTATCGATATATGCCGCACCTGTGCTCCAAATAATTGTGGCTCTACCCTGATAATTTCCTCCACCACGACCCTTAGCTCCTCCTCTGTGAAACGGGGGTGTCTTTGTGGTGCCATGGGTGTTGTGTGAGGTGTGTAGGTGAGGGTGTGTTGGGTAATGTGTTGGGGTGTGTGATGTGGGGTGCGTGAGTGGTGTATAGGTGTGAATAGTGTGTGGATCTAGTTGTGTCTTTGGTGTTGATGTCTCTCTGCTGGCAATGGTAAAGGGTTGTGGGTAATGTGGGTGTGTGTTTTATAGTGGTGTGTGTGGTATGTGTATGAGTGTCAGGTTTGTGTTGTTTGAATTGTCCAATGTAGTGTTGTTTTTGTTTGTGTGTGCCCATTTTAAGCGCGACGGTGTGTACCGCCAATGGTTTACCGCTGTTGAATGTCCGCCGTGGTGATTCGTGGTGATGGGTGTTGTTCTATTGGCGTAACGGTGTGGGTTTTGATACCGCCAGTTTATCAATGACCTTTGGGCAGATTTGTGTATGTGGCTGAATATTGATGGATTGGTGTGTGTGTGTGTGTCATAATATGGTGAACGGATATACGCTGTGGCGGTGGTAAGTTGGCGGCAGTCAGCGTGGCAGTAAGTGGGATTTACCACCAATGTCATAATGAGGGCCTATGTGTACATTGATAACATGCAGTCAATATTTTTGTAGGCTTATAATTTTAGAATAAATAGTTTGCTAGAACACCGGCCAAACACAAGCAAGTGTACAAATCAAGTAAACAAAGGTGAGTATTAATATATAGTCATAAGTAATATAATTTTAATTTTTTGTGGGAAAAGGGCATAGGAGCAGCAGAACTGCTGCTGGATTCAACTGGATCACTCTGCAACACCATGTCATTTTACTGACCAACAGGTCTTTGGCTCATGTTCCACAATAGCATCTTTTTAATCTCCTGACTGCCACTTCTTCTGGATTGCAACTTTTGGGGTTTGCCCTTGTGAAGGCGTTTAATTAAATAAAATTATTGTAATTAATGCATATCTTGAACGCAAAGGCTTTAACACAAAAGGCTACATTTAAAAATAGATTTTTACAGAAGGCTTCCACAGTCACATGTATTTAACTTCATTCGCTGACAGATGCATTTTTATTTTTTATTTTCCTTTTTTTTCTTTGTTTTGTTCTGGCCTGTGTCATGGTCATAAATGTTAAAAATGTTCATGACGCGAATCCATTTTTGTCACAACAGAATGAATAGAAGATGTGTTATGTATTAATTCTCTTACCAATTTGACGTACATACTATATAATAATATATTAAAATGTTTAGTTTAATCTCTGTAAATTTTTTCTTTATAAATATGTTTCATCAATAGAAGTGTATGGGAAAGGGCGTGATCTCACTGAGTAATGTAATGCACTTACTCTGAACTATTTTGTCTTATAGAAAGAAGCACTGGGAAAGTGAGCTGAATTGATAGTTGAGTTACGAATTGTAATACATTTCTAACTTACGCTTAGGATGCTCTTTCTTTAGTTTGCTTAATCAAGGGAAGCTGCCCTGTTCCCATGAAGAGTCTGCTGTTTGATTGGATGAGGTGACAAGATTCTACAACAATTGTTGCATTTTATTGACATCAGAAACCTGGAAAGTGAATGTTCCTAGAGTACACAAAAGAAGGCAGGAGAGAGGCTTTGAGATCCTGCTTAGACCCTGCTAACGCGTCCTTTTATGTTAATTTATACACATCAGGACTCGTTTTAGGCCGATGAATCTTTGGACCCAGATAACTGATCAATATATCAAGCAATATATCAATAATATTGTCAACATACATCACCACAACATATTTCACTTTAGACATTAGTTAAACCTTCGGCGCAACCATGACCTTTCAGTCATGAATAATCACACCTCATTGAAGTTTTGTGAATTTTATTCCCTATTGATTACAATCTAATAGCAAATGTATTAATCTCAAAACCCAGAAGTAAAATGCATAATCACAATGTGGTAATAATCCAAAGATCACAAACGTAAGATAGTAATATAAAGAAAAAACATATCTAAATGCGTAACAACCTCATATATGTTTAGTTCAGCATAGCACCACGTCAGTCACGTCAGTTACGTCGGTCAAGATGAAATGCCTCATCTAACCACAATTAGCATCAGCATGTTTGGACTTCATGCAAAACAATTTAGAACATCAATTTGGAAAATATCTGACTAAGGTCTCTAATTAAAAATTCACAGCAGTTGGTACCTAGAAAGAAAAGGCAAATAAATGAATTTCAATAGCAACAACATAATTACCCTCCTCGAAATAGGTCAGCATACAGGATCAGTCTTCGTCTTCAGGACATCAGTTAGATCGTCGTCAGTCTATCTAGTCTAAAGGCAGGGGACACTTTCCTCATAAGGAGGAAAGTGTAATGGGGCGTCTAAGGGTGAGGATGGTTTTATTAAGTCTCAAGTCACCAAACAAAGTGACAGAGTTTCTGGATGCAATCGATATCATTCCCTACCTAATGCTCTCGAGTCTCTTGTGTCATGGGTTTTTATCCCTTTTTCATAATACATTCCCCCAAAATTCTATTGGATAGTCACTACACCCCACTATCTGTAACCTATCAAATTATACATTAAGTAATGCATTTGTCATTTACGATAATTCACAACTTTTTGATTGGTCTTCATAATTGACGTCTTTCGTAGGTGGCACATCCGGGGTTACTTCATTTTCTGGCACGTTCTTCGGGTCAAGAGTTCTTTTTACCGTGGTTCAGTGTCCTTGAAAGTGTCCATATTTTGATGCAAAGCGTACAACTTTATCCTAACGCAACTAGCATGCGGATGAGAATATAACGGTCAATGATACAATAAGCGGAGAAAAGAACAAATGCTGGGTCATGGCCTTTTGCAAGTCAGCACACTGGAGAAACAGAAAGATATGCTTTAATATGAGAGCTACACAGCTAGTTTTTTTCGACTCACGCTTAGTTAAGGCTTATGAATTCTAATAAATGCAATCATCGTACGTGTTAACATATTCAATTAATCATAATACAAGCAATTATTTCTTATAGTTGTCATTAGTTTATGCATGTAATAATTCTCCACGTTTAAAATACGTTTCAATTAATAATGTTATTAATGCAGCGTTGTTAATATAAGCATTTCACATCTAAAATAGGTAATGTTTAAACTGCGCTCTCTCAGTCCCTCCTCTGATGACGCTCGTCATCACACAATTTTTCCTTTTTGATCTTAATTTTTCACCTTGCGCATAATACGCATTTCAACATCTTGCCCTTTATGTGAGCTTTCCCATATTTCATTGAACATTTTCTCTCATTCACTTTCTTCATTTCGTCGGGTTCTTTTAGTCCAATTTCTTTTTACTTTGTCATTGATTTTACATGCCCCCCATAATCCTAATAAACAAAACAAAACAATTAATAGACCCATCATAATTTTTGCAAGTACCCCATTCCAAATGTTGGTAAACCAGCTTCCCACTCGGGCAATTCCTTTCCCAAATTTCTCCCAAACACCAGGTTCTTTCAGATCCTTCAAGTCCGTACTATCTCTGGTAAGGTTAGTAAGCATGCTTCTAATTTTCTTACTATTAACTGGTATGAATGAGCAACAATGACGCTCATTAAGCATTTTGCAGACACCTCCACTCTTTGCTAAAAGAATGTCTAAAGCAAGCCGATTTTGAAGAGTCATAGCTCTTTCTGCAGCAAGTTCAGTATCCATTAGGAGTATTGCTCCTGTAACATTTGTCAACATGCTATCCACTATAGTAGACAACTTTTGAATTTTCATAGATAACCCCCACTGATGGGATTATGGCTCCAAATATATCACCAATGACAGCCGCCACTGATTCTCGTTTTTGTCTAGGATGTTGTAATTCAGACGTTTTAGGTATTTGTTTTAAGTCGTCAATTTGGTATATCTTTGGAAATACTATTCCCAAATAACATGTCCCATACCATCCCTTAGGGAGACGGTAATATGCATTTAGTCCACAAATATAATAGATTCCAGGAATCGCTGGATCTTGTCCATTTAACATAAAGGTCCATTTACTCTGGAACAGAAATTCATGCCTACATTCACTCGTACCCACAAACAAATTGTCTTGATCAGATTTCGGTCTATATATACAGAGCCTACCTACATGTAATGCATCTATAGCTAGTTTGCCTCGTGTTTTGATTGCAGTGTAAGCATAATCATTTGCATAAGTACGTTTTTCTAGTCCTTTTTCTAACCTTTCTTTCAATGCTTTGCGTCTATCATCTGTGTGATCTAAAAAGCTTTTCTCTACAGGAGACAATAAGCAAGTCAAATTGTTGCGATGTGCATAAGCGGTTCCAAATGTAAGTGTTGGTTTAAAGAATCCTCTAACTATTTTTATATCATGCTCTTTAGCTAATTTATTTAGGAATGCAATCACAGGCACAAAAGAAAACACAACATCTAAGTTTGAGTAAAAGTATTGCACATGCTCTTGATTATAGAATCTTGTTAATAGCAAGCTGCAACTAATTCCATAAGTAAGAGGGAGGCTATGATAAGTAACTCCCTCCTGCACGGATGAAGGAATTTTAGTACATACATAACAATCTTTCGCATCCATAGTTTCCACATACTCATTCAATAAGCGATAGAAAACATTAGTAGAAAGTTCCCCTTTTGCATTAGTTCCCTCATGCATATGTCTTGCATCTTGCTCAAATCTCTCCCACGGTGATAGTTTAGTAGTAGTAGTTTCAGGTTTCGAAGTTGCAGTAATAGTTTCTTTCTCTCTCCATGGCATTCCCGCAATCACTCCCACAATCATTACTGCACATACAACACCTATTATAAGACCTAACCAACCACACACCTTACTTCCTTTGCTACTGTAAGCCATGTTTGTATAGAATCAGAATAGCAGATCAACAATCAACTTGAGGAAAAAAGAAAAAGAAAAAAACTCTTTGCGTATATCACAGCGTCTTCACTCACTCCAGGACCCTTTTCGTCAATTCAGGTTAGCAGCTTGTCATAATTAGGTTTCTTTAAAGTCAAATCCGGTTTTAGTGTCACTTCCAGTAGTTTCTAAAGTCTCTTTCTCTTTTCAGCTTTCACAAATTCAATCTTAGTCGAGTTTTCCCTCTGAATATCTTCAGGTACCGTAATATTGGCCTGGTACTTCTCGATCAAAACAGAATGCTAAGAACTCTTGTTGTCATTCAGAGGTTGTAGCATATGCCCATTCAGGACCTGTATATCTTCTGTTTGCTATTCTTTTTCTTTTTAACCTTCGTTCACCTTGTTGTTCTCCTTCACTCAGATCATCTGCTTGTGAAGTATCGCTTTCTTCTATTATTGTCTCATTCGATACCTCTCTTATTTTGGGATGTGACTTGTCTGGCCAATTATCGCCTCTATGTGTATTGGTTCGATGTTTTCCTTCAGGACGTTAGACAGCACCCTCCTCTTGTGATATGGTGTTTTCTCTTGACGTACCTGCAACTGATTCAGGAGACTCTGACACATTTCGATTTGTATCTACAGTTTCTCCTTCTCTTTCGTCTTCTGGTTCTATGTTGAGTTCGGACTCCAGCCCATATTCGTCTACTTCTGGGAGAACCTCTTCTTGACTTAGTTCTCCTGCTGCCTCGACTGAGATAGGCACTCTGTCACCTCTCTCGAACTCATTGACAGTTTGAGGGACAAGGCTGTTCTCAGTGGGCTCTCCAGTAGTTTCAGTTCCTTCTTGACTGATCTCTGACTCTGTTACTTCTCTTCCTGAAGTTGCTGTACCGGAAACTTCAAGTTCCTCTTCAACAGGACACGTTACCCTTTTCGTATGACTGGCATGTATCCAGTTGGGAACCCCGGCACACTTTACAGCAGTGGTGGTCGTCAATATTACTTGATACGGCCCCTTCCAACGCGGCTCAAGACACGATTTTCTCACGTACTTCTTGACAACCACCCAATCTCCAGCTTGCAGAGAGTGACCTGGTTCGCCAATTGGTGGCAACGTGTTAGCTTCCACCTGGTGAGAGAAAGAGCGAATCACGTCAGCCAAGCCTTTGCAGTAATCCAACACCATATCATCTGCAATATTCACTAGTGCATTTGCGGGTACCGCTGGCAATCTCATTGCTCTGCCCATGAGGATTTCATGGGGGGACAGTCCCGTTTTCTTATCTGGTGTGTTTCTCATAGACATCAGTACTAGAGGTAAGGCATCTGGCCATTTCATGTTTGTTGCAGCACACATTTTTGCTATTCTTGATTTTAAGGTACCATTCATCTGTTCAACTAGTCCTGATGCTTCAGGGCGATAGCTACAATGCAGCTTTTGTTCAATGTCGAGTGCGGCACACAAAAGTTTAATCACCTCATTGTCGAAGTGTCTCCCCCTATCTGATTCTATAGAAACCGGAAACCCGAATCTTGGTATCAGCTCCCTGAGTAGTAGTTTTGCAACTGTAAGACTGTCATTCCTACGTGTGGGATATGCCTCAATCCAATGACTGAAAACACACACAATCACCAACACGTACTTCAATCCTCCACAAACAGGCATTTCGATAAAATCCATTTGCATTTTGTTAAATGGACCTCCAGCTCTTCCAATGTGGCTCAAAGTTACCACAGTTCCTTTTCCAGCATTCATCTGTTGACAGATGACGCACCTGTGGCACGTGATTTCTGCGGCATGTCTGAATTTTGGATTGAACCAATCAATCTTAAAGGATCTGATCATGGCATCTCTTTCCAGATGGGCCTTCCCATGGTATAACCGGGCAAACTGTGACAAAAGACTATTTGGCAGTACCAGTTTTCCCTCTTCTGAAACCCATAGATCATCTGCCCTTTGTACACACTGCATTCTCTGCCAGGATCGTTTTTCTTCTTTGCTAGCACGACTTTGTAATGTTTTCAGTTTGTCTAAGGTATCAACCACTCGTAATGCTAGACTTAAACTTGTGTCGTTTTCAGGTTGTGGTAACAATTCCTATTGCTCTTTAAACGATATACTGTTTAATGCACAAAATCTTGCGACCTGATCTGCATAACTGTTTCCCATAGACACAAAATCTTGTGATCTGGTGTGAGCACTGCACTTCACCACGGCACTGGTTTGTGTATAGTACGCCCTGAGAGAGGTAATCTCGGGACTTCTGCACTTCGAACTGTAGAGCGTGTAGCTCCTGTGTCAACCAAAAATGAAACCTTATAGCCCATTACTTTTCCCTTTACATATGGGCCTCTCTGATCCACTTCTAAAGATGCTGCAAGCCTGCACTCTTCACTGTCTGAACTGTCATCTGACCAATCCTCATTCATACCACTTTCACCTCGTAATGGGAATTGTTGCACAGTGTTATTTTGATTGGTTACCTGGCCTGTGACCTGCTGAGGAAGCATCACCTGTTACTGTCCCATCAGAGCCATTGGTAATTGCATTTGCTGTCTAGGCACCATAGGAATCTGCTGCTGTACTGGTTGCACTTGTACTCACTGAAAACGTGGCATTTGCATCTGCTGCATGGGCTGTACCTCTTGCATTTGTACCAAATTATTCTGAAAATTCGGGTTTTGATGTCTCATTTTTGGGCCTCGTGGATTTTGTAATGTACCAATATTAATGCTCTGCTGAACTGCACTATCCTGCACCATATTCGGACAATCCCGTTTACAATGCCCCACGCCCCCGCACGCGTGACATGGTGACATCTTTTTAACTCCTTGACCATCATTTTGAATAACAACATTATTCATGTCCGAACCACGGTTCACAAACCTTCGACCTCTGCCTCTCGGCTGTGCCTGAAACACACCATTCATTTGCGGTTGTTGCTGTATCATTTGCTGAACTCCATTTCCCTGTATTCCAGCTTGTGCAGCTCTTATCTGCATCACCATCACTTTCTCCTTCAACTTTTTCTGCTTCAACTCAATCTCATCACTACAGTATTTTGCATACTGCAACACCTCATCAATCGGTTTGGCTTGCCAACAAATCAAATGATTCTTAATCATCTGGCTAACCTCTGGTCTCAACCCTTCGACAAATCTAAACACAAGGTGATTCATGGCCTTCGGTTCGATAGTCTCAGTACCACTATAATGTTTGAACGCTTTCAATAATCTCTCATAATAAGCATGTATTGACTCCTTAACCTCTTGAGAGGTCCGGTCGATTTTCTGCCAATCGGTCACCTGCGGCGACACTTTTTGTTTCAAGAACTCAATTACTTTATGATAATATTTCATCACCTCTTCTGAAGGTGCTCCAGTTACCTTATCTCTTGCCGGCTCCTTTGTTGGCCAATCTACCCCTCTCTTGCACTCGAGCCACAAATCAGGCGGAACAATGATCTCAAACAAAGTATTCAAGTCTTCCCAGAGACACTTTGCAAGCTTCACAAACCTATCCGTTTGTTGATACCACTCGATTGGCTTCTCTCTTAGCCTAGGGTAATCGTTCGTAAAGGATAAAATGTCTCCTCTAGTCCATGGCACATGCACCAAAACACCACCAGCTGTCTCTCTCATAGGTAAGATTTTTACTGAATCCAGATTAGGTGAGGTCCTGACTTCATTGGACCCTGGCCTATCTCCCTTTCCCTTATCTCTTTTCTTCACCCATCGGCCTTCCCATTTCTCTAATACACCCCAAATTTGTGCACTTTGCAACAGTTCTCTCAGATGTGCCTTCATGCCTGCAGATCTCATGTGTTCAAAATCTTTGGAGTCAAAATCTAACCTGTAAATTCTTTTCAAATGTTTAGTATTTCCGATATCGATATTGTATTTGTCTGCCAAATTCGCTAATCTCTGATGTACTTTGCCTACCTCTTTGGTAATCTTGGGACATAAGTATCTCAATTCTGCCTCTGTGTATGATTCCAACCTATTTACTTCCATTGTTCCTTCCACTAACTCGGTAGCTTCTGCCCCTAGTCGTACAAAATTCAAGTATTCGTCTTGTTTTTCTTTCTCGGGTTCAACTGTGGTTACTGTAGTCTTTTGTGAGGTACAAGTTTTCTCTAACCACTCATTTAACTGTTGAACTGTAAAACCCTGCAGTGAAATGTTCCCTGCATGTATCATTGGAGAGTGTGAAGTATTTGTACTCATGGTTTGGGGAGTTAAAACTCCCAACCCTGCTTGACGCATCGATTCAAGAGGTGCCCCTATTGGACTAAGGTCCATCAAGGGTCTCGGTGGTTCATTTACTTGCTCTCCCAGGGCCATTATCTGTGGAGTTCTCATAGGCCCTCCTCTTATCGCTTCCTGAGTCATAACTCCCTGATCACACATCCCTGTTTTATCTTGTGCATACAATGGCACCGGGGGACCAACAGTAATAGGAAACGATATAGCGGTAGGTGTCTGACCTGAACTCAGACTTCTTGGAGCTGCAACACCATAGGTCTGCTCCAGTGTACCTAGTACGGGTACTAACGGTGGTCCCGCTACAGGGTTATACCCAGGTATCAACTGTGGTGGTTGAGACATTAGCTTCGGGGTCGATTCAATCTGTATTAACTTTGGCTTTGTATATATCGGGTCTGGCGGCACTATTAAGTTCGTAGTAGTCTCAAGCACTGGAACATCAGGGTAGATTCTCTTTATCTGCGGTGGAGGCTGCAACTGTATCGGCAAGTCTGGTGCATTGGGTACACTGACACTATTCTGTATCAAAGCTGTATCGCTAGTCTGTACCGTATCAGTAACTCCCTTCTCCTGAGTCTGGTTCCCAGGATCCAAGCTAGTGCTTGGAGCGCTGTCGCTCACCGCATACGGTGGCGGACGATCATGTAACAATCTATCCATAAATTCCTCATCCTCTGAATCATCTTCCTCTTCCCAGGACCTTTTATTTTCTTTAGTTTTGCCTGAATCTTTGTCTGTTTTACAGGAGGCTTTCTTTCCCTGTGTCTCTTCTCTCTGGGTTATTGCTGGGAATAACTTCAACCCATCTACGATTCCCCTTCTCCACATTTTGTTCTCGTTGTCCCACCTAGCTTCTGCATATGATTTTTCTGCCCTTCTCAGCCTTCTCTGAAACCTTTCTTGTCTGTGTCTAAGAGCCATTAAGTCCCAATTCGCTAAAGCCTCGTATTGTGCCGGTCTCGGAGGTGGCATCTGTGTACTTAACATCCACCTCAGATTTTCTAGTACCTTTGGATTAAACGTCCCATGTTCTGGAAACGCTAAACACCCTTCTTTTTCTGTTAATTTGCGCCACTGTTTCATCCATAAACAAGGTGCAACACCTTTCTCTTCCATCACCATGTAAGCCGGAGTACCCTCAGGTGGTGTAGGTTCCCCATCAGTTGCTACAATATATGCATCTCCCTTCAGAGCGCTCTTGAATGCCTTGACAAAATTCATTTTTGCGATTCTCTTATTTCGTATTTAATCAGAAATGGCTTAGTTCCCAGGACACTCTTCACCTGCCCTTTCTCAACCTATTGCCTCTCACGGACGGCAGCCAATCCGTGCGCGACCCCTCTCGGCATCTGACCTATCTCAGCGCGGCACCACTGACGTCACACTCACACACACTGCAGCTGACAAAGTCTTGCGGCTTGTCCACTCTTCACTGATCCCTACAACTCACACAAACTAATGCAAATTATTGCGAGCACCTTAAAATGACAACACAAATCTGTTGGTTTACTAGAGGAAAGGTAACACATTCGCTTCAGAACTTTACAGAGATTTCACTTGAAACCTCGGCCGCTACTCTCTCCTTCTCAGTTCCCGCATACGCAAGCAGAATTCGACCTGCAAATTCTACTCTCGACTTGTCAATGACTCCTTCTAGTGCACTTTAGAATTTGTCAAATCCCCATTGAAGGTTTCATACATGCATCATAACTCAAACTCGACTTGTCAACCACGCCCGATTGACCTACTAAACCGCACAGATTACAACATAAACCACATTTATCATCATACTCCGGAGTCTTAGACCTCAACTGGTCCGTACACGACAACCAACCACGTGGATATTTTTTTGAGCAACAAGCGCTACATTCACATGAAGTACGCCAACTTCCCTACTCTCATACTGTGGAGTACGCCCACTCCTGCTAAATAACACTTAATTTGGCCTAAATAAACACAAACTTTTTACAACCACCTGCAAAAATGCATAAGCTTAGGTAAGCGCTAAGACCCTAACCACACACACTATGGCGCCAAGAACATTCCCAACTCATTTAGGCAGGCTCCGAGATCCCGGGAAAGCCATGGCGAACTTAGCAACCCATCATATCTCCAAATTGCATTATCACAGAAAAACAAATTAAACAATAAAACTCCGTCCTAGGGCCCCCAAGGGCCAAACCGTCGCTCTGCTACCAGAACTGCTAACGCGTCCTTTTATGTTAATTTATACACATCAGGACTCGTTTTAGGCCGATGAATCTTTGGACCCAGTGGTGAGACACCGTAAGACGAGATAACTGATCAATATATCAAGCAATATATCAATAATATTGTCAACATATATCACCACAACATATTTCACTTTAGACATTAGTTAAACCTTCGGCGCAACCATGACCTTTCAGTCATGAATAATCACACCTTATTGAAGTTTTGTGAATTTTATTCCCTATTGATTACAATCAAATAGCAAATGTATTAATCTCAAAACCCAGAAGTAAAAAGCATAATCACAATGTGGTAATAATCCAAAGATCACAAACATAAGATAGTAATATGAAGAAAAAACATATCTAAATGCGTAACACCTCATATATGTTTAGTTCAGCATAGCACCACGTCAGTCACGTCAGTTACGTCGGTCAAGATGAAATGCCTCATCTAACCACAATTAGCATCAGCATGTTTGGACTTCATGCAAAACAATTTAGAACATCAATTTGGAAAATATCTCACTAAGGTCTCTAATTAAAAATTCACATCAGTTGGTACCTAGAAAGAAAAGGCAAATAAATGAATTTCAATAGCAACAACGTAATTACCCTCCTCGAAATAGGTCAGCATACAGGATCAGTCTTCGTCTTCAGGACATCAGTTAGATCGTCGTCAGTCTATCTAGTCTAAAGGCAGGGGACACTTTCCTCATAAGGAGGAAAGTGTAATGGGGCGTCTAAGGGTGAGGATGGTTTTATTAAGTCTCAAGTCACCAAACAAAGTGACAGAGTTTCTGGATGCAATCGATATCATTCCCTACCTAATGCTCTTGAGTCTCTTGTGTCATGGGTTTTTATCCCTTTTTCATAATACATTCCCCCAAAATTCTATTGGATAGTCACTACACCCCACTATCTGTAACCTATCAAATTATACATTAAGTAATGCATTTGTCATTTACGATAATTCACAACTTTTTGATTGGTCTTCATAATTGACGTCTTTCGTAGGTGGCACATCCGGGGTTACTTCATTTTCTGGCACGTTCTTTGGGTCAAGAGTTCTTTTTACCGTGGTTCAGTGTCCTTGAAAGTGTCCATATTTTGTTGCAAAGCGTACAACTTTATCCTAACGCAACTAGCATGCGGATGAGAATATAACGGTCAATGATACAATAAGTGGAGAAAAGAACAAATGCTGGGTCATGGCCTTTTGCAAGTCAGCACACTGGAGAAACAGAAAGATATGCTTTAATATGAGAGCTACACAGCTAGTTTTTTTCGACTCACGCTAACTTAAGGCTTATGAATTCTAATAAATGCAATCATCGTTACGTGTTAACATATTCAATTAATCATAATACAAGCAATTATTTCTTATAGTTGTCATTAGTTTATGCATGTAATAATTCTCCACGTTTAAAATATGTTTCAATGAATAATGTTATTAATGCAGCGTTGTTAATGTAAGCATTTCACATCTAAAATAGGTAATGTTTAAACTGCGCTCTCTCAACCCTTTTCCAGACTCTCTCCAGAACCTTCACTGATACTTCTCAGTTTTACAATGAAATCCTTTTTTCCCTGCCTGAACTCTATAGTACTTATGAGTCTATCAAACCTCTCTATATGGGAAGTTCTTCTTATGATTTACCCTAAGACAGATGCTTTCAGATCTAAACTGAGAACTCTTTATGGGTTCTAATCAATTTATTTCTTGCACTCTTCATTAGTTTAGAATAGGATTTATTTCTCTGCAAAGCGCTTTATGCTTTGTTCTGTATGGTATTGATATTTTCATTAACTAATTGATGATTTCCAATGAAGAAAGCAAGACTAAAAGATTTGAATAAAGCTTGCAAACTTACATCATAATCTCATTATTGACTTCCATAAAACACAAATGTTATTTATAATGATAGATTGTTGATTTGCAGCTTTTGATTAATTCGTACTCACTCCAAAGGTCCAACCTCTTTGGGCCCAGTGGGTGCGGGAAATACATGTTTCGAACTGGGGATCAATAATTATTAATTGAGGTTATCAATGGTCCCCCCTTAGAAAGCTGGTAGCAGATTGATGGTTTCAAGTGATGTGAAAGAGGAACTGCAAAAATTCAAAAGTACTCAGAGATAGATAAATGCCTATGTCTAATGCCCAAATCCCAAGCTTGAAGACTGATAGAGAGCAGTTTTCTGAAGCGGTTGCAGATCTGTAGTTGTGATTATCAATAGGGCTATGCATCAAAATTGAATGCTGACTATTGATTATTGTGGGCTTTATTTAGGTATTGGTGTATGTGTATTGAATGAATTATTGAAGCATATGACTTTCTGATGCTTATGCGCTTTGTCAAAGAAGATAAAGAGATTATTGGACTAAGAAGTAGTCCAAGATCCCAAGATAGATAGATAGATAGATACATTGATAAAGAGTTGATTTGTGATATTCTTGTCTTCCAGTGATTTGTGGTGCAGGTCTGAGACATCGTTGACTGCACTTTTTAAATAGGGTCAGTAATACATTGTTGTGATTGTTCTAATATGGGTCAATGCTGGTGAAACCTGATGCACAAAGGTGAGATGCATTGGTTAGGTGATTTCCTGCTGGCGAAGATTTGATTGGTATGCATCAAACTCTTTTTGATTGAAAAGTCGGAAGGTGTAAAAACCTACAAAATCCAGTTATCGAGTTACTTTTTTGTATTTTTTAGAAGAGGTAGACAATGACTGTTATTTTACATTGCTTATTTTAGAAGAATTGATGTTTTGTGTGAATATGAAGAAACTGTAAAGGAGGGTGAGCCGTTGCAAGGAGTAGCTTGTTGCGTCATATTGCCCCACGCTGGTATTGGTCAGTTGGTGTGAAACGCCACATTGAGATTGGTCAAATTGAGAGGGGAGCTGTGTAGTGATTGGTTGTTCATTGTACAGAGTCACGCTGAGATTGGAAGAAGGGCTTACTGGAATCTGACGTATATAGAACAGAAACAAAACATTGAAGATTTATATTTATTTTCATTTACTTTTGTTAATTAAAATTCAAAATCATGACAGTTTTAAAATTCCTAGAAGTTTAGGGAGCGGTGATGTGACTATTGCTGTACAGGCGGGTGCAGATGCACCTCCTTATCATATGACAATTGAGGAAGGGTTACACATATGATCAGTGTAGTAGTAGGGAAAGATGCGGAAGACATTGTAACGCGAAGGGTTAATTAGCTTGAACAGTGTAGATGAGCGTGATGCCTGCCGAAGCCAGAACAACGTAAAAGAAATTCACGATGTTCGCTTTCAAGCTTGTTTTCTTTTGGCATTCCGTAGATAAACTTATTTGCAGCTGCATGTGTGAGAAACAGGCTGTAAAGGAGAGTCAGTCTCAACCTTGAGAACGAGACCACAGTAAAAGATGGAATGAAAACAATGGCCAGGGAATGGCAAGGCAGCCAAGAGTCATGTACTGATAACATAGCTAGAAAATACTGGAAGGGGGTAGAATTCAAGCTTCAGGTTATTTAAACACTGAAAGGTGGGTGAGGGAATTTTGAAGCTCGCAGATGGAGTTGTGAAACTGTCATCTTCAGACCCAGAGCTGCCTCCCTGTTTTGCTGTTCCAAGACTGTGACGCTCGAGGGGGAGAGAGGAGTTCAAGCGGGCGGTAGAGGGCTTCCCAGCACTCGTGGACTAAGTGACTAAGTTAAGTTCCACCCAGGGATGAAAGGCTTTTCGTTTCTCTGCTCTATTATTATGATTGATTATTATATTTGCACTGTGTTTATAATCTGAGAAATTCAGCACGTTTATAGTTTTTTCCTGCTTTACTAAACATCGTAGTGTAAGTCTGCCACAGTAATTGAAATGTGCATTTTAGTGTGCAGTAAATCAAAGCTTATCTGAAGTATTCAACTCGTTAATATTCTGCTCCCTGAACATCATAGTGAATCGCATGTTGGTATACAGTTATTCCAAGTTTATATCTGTCAATGAACTCTTTACTCAGATGTATTCATAGATGCTCTTTGTAGTGTACTTATATATAAACATTTATATAGATATTTTTTTTATTTACTATTCCTACTTTGTCAGTGAACTCTTTGCTCATTCGTATACATAGATTCTATCTGTAGTGTACATATACATGAATAGATGCTTTTCATTGCCATTCTTATTTCACTATTGTTAATGTGCTAAATGCCTGCATTTATCTGAAATTATAGTAAAGCTAAATTTATTCATAATTGGCGTGTGGTCCTTCATTGAGTGTCCTTATTGACTTATACCGAACAGGTGTCAACCAGCCACCTGGATAGAACAACATATGTGTATGTCTTCGTCAATAGTGCAAGATCATTGAGAAAGAGGGTCCATTAAGCTATCCTAGAAGGGGTACATTTTATTTGAGAATTATAGCTAGATTAAGAAAAACACTTTGTGGAATGAAACTTCCTCCTAGACCAACACAATTTCAAGCACTAAATGCATGGGTGAAAAATGGCTTGTAACAGAGACAGAGAAAGGTATCAAAGATGAACAAAAAGGGCAATGAGAAATTATGCAGATGCAATTTGGAATGATCAACAACAAAGATGGAGAAATAATGTCGTAGATTAAGTTAGAGTATACCCTGCAATTACAAAGGAGAAAAATGAGCGGTTAGAAAAACATGAAAGACCTAAAAAGAACAAGATTAAGGGGGAAAAGGTAATGAAAGATGAAACAAAATCAAATCTGATACTGATTCAGGAGATTATATTTTAGATGAGTTATTGTCTGCATGTTCCTGGACAGTGGCTACAGTCCCTGTTGATTCAAATGCATATCAAATGGAAAGACCATTGACAATGACCCATCCCGTGGCAGCACAGCTAATTGTAGCTCAGCCTGACATAGCTCAACCTGTGATAGCACACCCTGTTATGACATAGCCTGCTGCTCAACCTGTTGTACCGTATAATGTGCCTGTTCAAAAAGAACCTGTACTAGCAGTAATGCCTGTAAATGTGACTGCTTCCATTGTGACTGTACCAGCACCTTTTACTATGTTTGCAACTGCACTACCAGTAGAAGGGTAGATATCTAGTGTCCCAAATACAATTGTTCATGGAGTTGTTGAAGGAACGACAGTGACAGAGTTTATCCCCACATCACTGAATTCACAGATTGTTCTGTTATCACCACCGCAGACTCTTCAATCATTAGGGGAAGAAAGGAGCTTTGTCTTTACGACACAAGCAAGATAGGGTAAGAGAAATTTGGCTGAAGGTGGGTAATTACCTTAGGGAATGAGCAAGTTGCCATGAAAAAGACTAAAGTTGAGAGCACAGAAAGGCTGGATACTAGCCAAAATACTGCAGAAGAGACACCCTTAAATGTCCGAAGATTAAAATTGAATTAGAAGAAATCATTGGAGGGTGTTGGATTTGGATCATGTAAATCAGTATCATGAAAAATAATTGATTTATCTGTGCAAAGAAATTACAGGACGAGCTGCCACATACATGATAAATTGACATAATTAGCAAACAAATATGAAGTCGATATTTCAAAAGCATCACACTGCAGAAAAGTTTCAGAGTACATTTAGATGATGAATCTATTGAGACAATTTGCTCTTTAGGAATGCAATTGCATGTTACCAAATTAGTAAAATGTGTCTGCAGTTGGATTGATTTTGAGAAATTAGAAAGCAAATGTGCACAGAAGCATCAAATGAAAACAAAACCAAAAGAGGCAGCTGAATTAAAAAGAAAGCCACCTTGAGGTACCCTAGATGATAAACAGGCATCAGCTTTTCCATTGAAGGGAAATGCCAGGTGGAGGGTATGTTCATGTCCCTTGAGGTAGAGAAGATCTTGCAGCATTTACAAACAATTTCTTCAAGTTGAGAGAGCAGCCCAATGTAGTAATATACATAGGTTGAAAAGTTTGTGAGGATTTCAAAAGTGATGTGGACTGGCCTGAATACGTTCTTTGACATTCTAGTCCCAAAAGATTTGTGGATTGAATGTAAAATTTCTGTTTGTTGGCCAGATACAGAACTACTGAGAGATTCTCACACTGGTGCATCATCATCAACTGCAATGGAGTAATACAATGAGGTGATTACTTTCCTGAAAGTCAGAATTCCTCCAAAGGATTCAGATTATGCGAGGTTGAAAAAGATTCAGCAAGAGGTGGAAGATTCTTTACATGAGTATTATGAGAAGTTGTTGAAAGCGTTTCAGTAGTTGTACAGGTCAAATGCATCTTGAGCCAAACGATATGGGAATTTTTTATTTTGCAGTTTGGTCTCAGTTTAAGACCTGAGATTATACAGCAGTACATGATTTGTTGGCAGACAAAGTTGCTGGATGAGATTCTGAAGTATGCTCAGTATTGTAGTGATGAACAAGAGATAAAGCAGAAAAAGCTTAAGGAAAAGTTAATGCTGGCACAGACAAAGATGGCTCGGAGAGGTTTTCAGAATCAGTTGCTTGCAGGAAATGGTGGTGTAATGCAAGGTGTTGGTCTTCAGAATGGACTGCAAGGTGTACAGGGAGGGGTGGTTGACTCACAGGGCAGAGTTTGATGAGTTCCAACTGATCTGCGTACATGCGTAGATGTTGCAACGTTGAAGAAAATGTCTCCTTGTCATTTTTGTTACAAGATCAGGAAAGACAGGCTCAATCCAGACTGAATAAATAATAATCAAATGCAGAGGACAAACCAGATGCAAATCAGAATGTGCCTAACCAGTGAATGCAAATTCCAGTGCAAAATCAGGTTCAACTGATGCCAGGCCCCCAAGCCCCTATAGTTCAACAGAATGTGAGTAATCATAAAATGAATGTAAATCAGATGCCCAGAGTGAATGTATGTTGGAACCACGCCTGCCAGGACAACGCATGCCTGAACAACGAGGTCGGAACAACGACCTTGTTGTTACCACTAATGCCTTTACCACGAATGCCTTAGCAATGATTTTTCGTTGTAAAGGCATTCCTGGTAAAGGCGTTAGTGATAGGCATGCATTGTTCCAGCATGCGTCCCCCCTGCCCCCCACCCCCAACCCTAAAAATTACCGCAACCCCCCCACCACCCCCTAAAACCACACCAACCCCCCACCCTTGCCCCTAAAACTACCCCACCCCCACCTCCTCCCTAAAATTACTGCAACCCCCACCCTACCCCCAAAACCTAAAACAACCCCAACCACCACCCCATCCCTGAAACCTAAAGTACCCCGACCCCCACCCCTAAAACTACTCCAAGCCCCCCACCCTGCCCCTAAACCTAAACCTCCGCAAACCCCCCACCCCGCCCCTAAAATTACCCGACCCCCAACCCACCCCTAAAACCTAAAATCACCCCAACCCCCACCCCTAAAACAACCCCCACCCCATCCCTAAAACCTAAACTACCCCAACCCCCACCCCTAAAACCACCCCAACCCCCACCCCTAAAACAACCCCAACCCCTAAAACCACCCCAACCCCCCCCCCTAAAACTAAAAATACCCCGACCCCCACTCCTGCCCTAAAACTAAAACCCCAAACCCCCACCCCGCCCCTAAAACTAAAAATACCCTGACCCGATCCCCCACCCCACCCCGCCCCTAAAACTAAAACCCCAACCCCCCCCACCCCTGCCCCTGAAACTAAAAATACCCTGACCCCGACCCCCCACCCCGCCCCTAAAACTAAAACCCAACCCCCCCAATCCTGCCCCTAAAACTAAAAATACCCCAGCCCCCACCCCTAAAACTAAGACCCCTGCCCCTAAACCTAAAAATACCCCATCCCCCCACCCTTCTTACCTGACCCCCACCCCTTCCCCTAAAACTATAACCCCAACCCCGCCCCTAAAACTAAAAATACCCCGACCCCCCACCCCCGCCCCTCTTACCTGACCCAATCCCCCCTCTGACCCCCCACCCCGCCCCTAAAACTAAAACCCCAACCCCACTCCCCCACCCACCCCTAAAACTAAAACCCCAACCCCCCACCCCGCCCCTAAAATGAAAAATACCCCGACCCTCCACCCGGCCCCTAAAACTAAAACCCCAACCCCCCACCCCAAAAACGAAAAATACCCGACCCCCCCACCCCGCCCCTAAAACTAAAACCCCAACACCCCACCCCAACCCCCACCCCTAAAACTAAAAATACCCCAACCCCCCACCCCTAAACCTAAAACCCCAAGCCCCCACCCCCGCCCCACTTACCTGACTCGTCGTGTCGTCCTCCTCAGCCGACTCCCTTGTTTGTGCCTTAACCACGCATGTGCGTTGTTCAGCACATGCGTGGTTAAGGCACAAAACAACAAAGTCGTGGTTAAGGAAAGCGTAGTTCTGCTTTTGTTGCCCACGACTTCGTTGTTCCGGATTCGGCCTTCAGGGCGTTTCCCTCCCAGAGTATATAAAAATGCATTCCAGGTTTAGAATCAGAATGCAATTCAGGAGTTTCCAATGAGTGATAATGAGAGTTTTGGCTCAGACATACCTCAATGATGGTGCCTGAGAGGAGAGGCAGATTGCGTGTGTGGCGTAGTCTTAGAGGTAGACCAGAGTGGACGATTTGTAGATGGTGAGGTAAATGACAACCAAGTGTCGTGCCTGATTGACACGGGTGAAACCTGTTCCCCTGTTACCCAGTCCCAGACCTACCCCTCTAAGGATGGAAGATCCAAGTTGTAGGAATTACAAATAAACAGATCACAAATCCAGTTTTAAAAGAAGATCCTGTAAACATAAGTTAATTTGAAGAAAATCACTCATTCGTTCTATGTGATTAAATTGCACAATCTATTGCAGTATGATGAAAATGTTGTCTTTAAATTGACACAGCAAGACTCTATAGGGCTTTGCTCAATGAGAACAGCAGCGGTTTTGCCATCTGAATTAAAGGATACTGTGAATCCAGAATTGTGGAATTTCACAGGGAAACAAATCTTACTAATTGAAGGTTTAGAACCAGTTTGAATTACAGTCAAGCGTGATGCAGTTTTTCCGAGAACACCACCATATCGCATGACTCCAGCAATGGCAGGGATAACTCCGATCATTGAGGACATGTTACAAAAAGGGATTCTGAGAAGAATTATTGGGAGTTCGTGTAACTCACCAATTATGGGATTACAAAAACCAAATGGCAATTTTAGGCTTGTCCAAGATTTACGAAAGGTGAACAACATTGTAATCCCATGTTGTCCTGTGCTACCAAATGCTGCCGCTATTTTGCATCAAATTCCATGCACAGCAGAATGGTTCACTGTTGTGGATCTTTGTCAAGCTTTCTTCCAGATTCCATTACATGAGGATAGCCAATTCCTATTCTCATTCGTGTTTTGATAGAAAGTCTTAGCATCGTGTACTGTCCTACAAGGGTATACTGAGAGTCCTTCAATCTTTAATCAGATTTTAAAGAAGAATCTTGAGACGTTGAACATGCCATGTAATTCAGTCCTTGTGCAATACATTAATGACCTACTTATGGCATCAAACACAAAAAAAGCTTGCAAACAAGACACCATTGCTCTGTTGAATCATTTGGCTGAAAATGGGCATTATAGCAAGTTGAAGTACTGTCATAAAGAAGTCTAATATTTGGGACACATTTTTGAAAAGGGAACAAGAAAAGTGACACGCAAAAGGGTCAAGGCCATTCAAAGGATGGGTTCTCCGAAAACACAAAGAGAAGTCAGATTGTTCTTAAGAGTGGCTGACTACTGTAGACAGTGGATACCCAACTTTTCCTTGGTGGCTAAGCCTTTATTGAGGTTGGCACACAGAGATGTCCCTGATCTGATTCCACAGAATAATAAATACATGAAAGCCTTCCTAGAGCTGAGAGAAAGCCTCTGTCATGCCTTTGAACTAGGAATGCCTGATTATACCAAGAGATTTACTTTTTCTGCAGTGAGAGGGAGGGATGTCCTCTCAGTGCTTAGCCAAATGCATGGAGATGCATAAGAACTTGTGGCCTATTTTTCAGTTACCCTTGATCCTATCGATGTAGGGCTGCCTGGATGTCTACAATAGGTGGCTGCTGTGAGTACGAGCCTCAAAAGATGTGAAAGCATTGTGGTGGGACATCCATTAACTGTTATGCTGTCTCACTCGATTGAAGTTTTGTTTACCAGAACCCAATGCATGACTAGCTCACAGTTCACTAAGTATGAACAAGAGATACTTGCCTCAGAAAATATCTAGCTAAGATGTTGCCAGATTTTGAATCCAAGTATTCACTCCCCTTGCCTCAGAATGATGAGTCTGATAAACTTGAGCATGCCTGTTTTACTGTCACAGATTTATGCACCAAGCCTAGATCTAATTTAAAAGTTGAGCCCTTTATAAGTCCTGATAAGGCTTTCATTGTTGATGGCTCATGCTTAAAAACAAATGATGATTCCCTGAGAGCAGCTTATGCTGTGAGAACAATACAAGGGTTTGTAGATGCTTCATGGCTTCAAGGAGATTCCTCAGCACAAGGCACAGAATTGATTGCTCTTACCAGAGCTTCCATCTTGACAGCCCAAATGACAGTGACTATTTTTTACAGATAGTCAATATGACTTTGGTGTGGTCCATGATTTCAGTCAGTTATGGTCATAAAAAGGTTTTATGATCTCATCTGGCTCGTCCATAAGGAATGGCGAACATGTGAGAAGGCAACATGTGTTGCAGCTTCCAAATGAAATTGCTGTTGTAACATATGCGGCACACAGGAGCGACAATGGTTATGTCACAGCTGGCAAAAGATACGCAGATGAAATGGCATGCTCTTCTGCGATTGTGCCATGTATGTTTAATGGAACATTCACAGATGTTCTCAAGAGGACTGTAAGAAATTGGGTCTCTAGCTGGCAGGTGTACACACACTGTCCACGTAGGGACTACAATCCTAGTCAGGTTAAGTCAAATACACAGCATAAATTAGCCTGTGCTCAACCTTTGGTAGCTTGGCACGCAGCAAGTAAGCGTAACTTAGAAGGCAATGTGTAAAGTATTTGTGCGACACACTTATAGTAAACACAATGAAACACCACAAAAAGGACTCCACACATATATTAAAAAATAGAGATTATTTATCTGAATAGATCAGGACCAAAATGACGATGAAATTTCAATGAGTATTCACTTTTAAAAGATATCACATTAAGTGTACTGTGTATGAGGCTTGTTTTAGAGTCTTTACGGTATTGTGTGAGAGTATGGGTGTCCTTCTACAGGGAGCACAGTGCAGACTAATCAGGGGCATTTGGGAGCAACCTGGGCAAAAAGTACAAGGTATTTTATCCTTGGAAAGCAGAGAGTGCAGTGGAAGCTTTAAGGCTGCTCGGGCCTACGTGGTCTGGGAATGCACTTCCGCAGCCGCGGGTTTAGGGCAAAGTGATCTGAGTCAGGCCGGAGTGCGGTCAAGAAGCAGGGTTGCGCCTGAGCGTGACTCACTGGTTGGGGAAGGCCAGCGCATATCACACATCTCCGTCACTTGGCAACACGGGCGGCGGCCTGCACTGAAGCTGCTCCGAAGTCTTGATGAGATGGGTGGCAGGCTGCAACGAAGCTGTGCTGAGGTCTTAGTGCAAGGTTCAGCAGGTTGCAATGATGCTGCGCTGAGATCTTGTTAAAATGAGCAGCAGGCCACAATGAAGCCGCACTGAAATCTTGATGAGATGAGCAGCAGGTTGCAACAAAGCCGCACTGAAGTTTTGTTGAGGAGAGTAGCAGGCCGCAACAAAGCTGCTCTGAAATCTCGATTAAATGAGCAGGACGATGCAGTGAAGTCACGATTGAGGTCTTTTAATATCCCGGAGACTTAGCATGGAACGGGGGCAAGTCGGCAAGCCCTTGGAGTCACTCTCCGGGTGATTGCTCATTCTTGGGTTGCAAGGCAGAAATCAATAGGCAGCAGGACAGCTCAGTAAAGCAGGGCAGCATTTCCTTGAAACTGTCAGACACAGCAAAGTGGCAATCCTCCACAACAGCAGCCTTTACTCCAGCAGAGATTCCTTTAGTCCAGAAGTGTACTGATTTTAGTGTGTCAGCGGCCCAGTCCGTATACTAAAAAGTGCCTTTGATGTGGGGGATGACTTGAAAGCTTTCTGTGAAGTGCATAAGTCCCCCTTTTAGCTCTCCCCTGGCTCCAGCCCTTTGTGAGGTCTCAAGCCAATATCCTTTGAGATGTAAGTGAGAGCCTTTCCTAACCTTCCCTCCTAGGAAGACCCATCAGTATGCAGATGAATGCAGATGCAACTGAGTATCCTGAGTTTTGGGTGTCTGAAGGTAATGCACAAGTGTAGCTGTTACCTAGCCAAGGCGAGACGTGTACTGGAGATAGGCTGTAGGCACAGAGGACAGTGAGGGCGGAGAATTGCCCACTTTCCAAAAGTGGCATTTCTAAAATAGTAATAATAAATCTGACTTTACTAGTAAAGAGGATTCATTCTTACCATTCCAATGATACTAAACATGATGCAGCTACTCCTCTCTGGTCATGAATGACAGTTTAAAAGTATTATAATAACATTTCCAATGCAGGCCTATGAGGGGCAGGCCTCATAGTAATGAAAAACGACTTTGGGAGTTTGTCATTACCAGGACTTTAAAGACTTAAAAGTCCTTGTCCTGCCTTTTACTTACATGGCAGCCTGCCCTATGGGCTACCTAGCGTCTACTTTAGGGGTGACATATACAAGAAAAGGGGTATTTAAGGCTTGGCAAGAGGTTTTGAATGCCAAGTCAGGATGGCAGTAAGACTGCACACAGGCTCTGCAGTGCCAGGCCTGAGACATGTTTACAGAACCACCTGAGTGGTTGACACAATCACTGCTGCAGGTCCACTAGTAGCATTTAATTTACCGACCCTAGGAATACCACTTTACATGGCACTTATATGTAAATACAAAATGCCAATTGTGGATACACTAATGTTACCATGTTTTAGGGGAGAGGCACATGCACTTTAGCTCTGGTTAGCTTTGGTAAAGTGCTCAAAGTCCTAGGGCCAACAAAAAGTTACAGCAGGAAAACAGGCGGTAAAAGTAAAAAGTCTGGGGTAACACCAGCCTAGCGATGCCAGGTCTATCAAGGATGCTGTCTTTTTAATGTTGATGTCCATAGCTGACACATGAGAAGAACTGAAAGAGTTACAGAAAAATGGCACTGAAGCAGAGCAGCAGGGTTGGACCAGAGCAGGATGTGGAAAGGATGCGAATGACATTTGGGTTTCAGCAGATGGAAGAGCAGTGTTACCAGACAGTTTACTATCTCCTTAGACATAAAGGGGGTATTTACCGCCAGGGCCAACGACCGCGGGAGCACCGCCAACAGGCTGGCGATGCTCCCTTGGGCATTCTGACCGCGGCGGTACAGCCGCATTCAGAAACGGAAAACCGGCGGTGCACCGCCGGTTTTCCGCTGCCCAGGGGAATCCTCCATGGCGGCGCAGCTTGCTGCACCGCCATGGGGATTCCGACCCCCATACCGCCATCCTGTTCCTGGCGGTTTTGGCCGCCAGGACCAGGATGGCGGTATGGGGTGTCGTGGGGCCCCTGGGGTCCCTGGGGGCCCCTGAAGTGCCCATGCCAATGGCATGGGCACTTCAGGGGCCCCCGTAACAGGGCTCCACCATGATTTTCAGTGTCTGCCATGCAGACACTGAAAATCGCGACGGGTGCAACTGCACCCGTCGCACCCCTTCCACTCCGCCGGCTCCATTCGGAGCCGGCATCCTCATGGAAGGGTGTTTCCCGCTGGGCTGGCGGGCGGCCTTCTGGCGGTCGCCCGCCAGACCAGCGGGAAACCCAGAATACCCGCGGCGGTCTTTTGACCGCGCAGCGGTATTCTGGCGGTTCCAGCCAGGCCGGCGGCTTCTGCCGCCGCCCAGGGTTGGAATCACCCCCAAAATGTTCATAGTGCTACACATTTTGGTAGGGATGCAATGGTCAGGTCACTTAGGCAAAGTTGGTTCAATCTCAGATTTAAGGCGTGTTCTTTCTCTCGACAGGTTGAAGCTATCAATGAAACTCTGCATCAAGAGCAGTGCCACAACCTCAGCCCCCGTGATTGGGTGCTGATCAAGAAACATGTGAGAAAGTCCTGTCTGCAGCCAAGGTGGAAAGGCCCATACGAGGTAATTTTAATCACAAATACTGCAGTCAAATGTGCTGGAATGCCAAACTGGGTGCATGCCTCACATACTGAGAGAACAAGAGATCCGTATGATGTAATAGTGGTCTATGAGCCGGAACCAAGAACACTGGTGACTGTACACCTGCAAAGTGTACAAGTCACACAAGTGAAAGAAGCAAGACAATAATACAAAAAAGGGATAAAGAACTGCAGACAGGTGCCAATGGCAGAAGAAATCCAATTCTTGGATATCTCACAAAGTGGCATTAGAGCTCTTGTTACAGAAGATGTGGAAGCAAGAACACGGACTGAAGTGACAGTTGAAACAATTAGAGAGTAACCAGATTATCCAGGGGAAGGAACAAGATCTGAATCAAGAACAAAAAGAGACAACAACAATGCTAGATAACCAAAAGCCTACAGTCAAAAGAAACTGAAGTCAAGTGTGCCAATAGATTCAACACCACCGACAATTGTTGGGGAGACAAAAACAAGCAGGATAAGTGACACAAAAGGAGATCAACAAAAATTTAGAAGATCCAAAAAGAGCCAGAGTACCTTGTCAAAGGTATTCAGCACCTGAAGGGACTTATTACATGAGCCAAGTGCTAAACATCCCAATATCAGATCTGCTTGACTGCAATAAAGAGCTGCCTAACCTCCTTGAAAACTGTTAAAAGCAAAACCCAATTGTGAAACATTTATTGAATGAACTGTGCTAATAGACTGAAGTAAAAACTGATAAGTTGTCAAAAAGAAGAAAGAAGATTTACGTAGGCCCAAAACAGCAGAAGCAGAGTAGGGATAACATTCTAGAAGAACACTGGGTAGGGTTAGGGAAGGCTATGCGAAGATTGCTGTAAATAAACCTGCAAGAAACTGAATTACAAAAGAAAGAAGAAAAACAAAGACTGTCTGCAGACTAAGTATCTGAAAGCAAAAAAACCTACCACTTGCTGCTACATTTGTTATTTTAAAGAATCTAACTTTAGACAAACCTGTGTTCTAACTAGAGCTAGATGCAAGATTATTATAGACATTACATTCTTACTAGTGGTCTTATTGGCTATAGCAATATTATTAATGATACACTTTTGCACTAGAGACAGAGAAATCTGTACATGTATCCACTAACGCAACATCTTTACCTGACATAGATGAGGATAAGTTGAAAGCCTCATTCGTACATGAAAGATAACTTGCACATGTTTATTCTAGATTAGTTCAAGATTATAGACAAGCTATAAATGGTAAGGATTGTTATGTGTATGCACACTTACCTTCATCAGCTGATGAAAAGATGGCATACTATCACATTCCTCTTGTCACATCATGTAGTATTTCACTAAGCTTACTTTATAGACAAATACATTTCGAGTATTATAATTCTAACTTTGACCTGATTCTTTCAAAAGTATCTTTGGAGAAAACCACAGATTTACATCCACAAGCTAAATGAATGGAGACAGCTTTGCATTACTTTAGACCTTTCTTACCTATAGACACTGTTAACACATATGAAAATACCCCACCCTGCTCAATGAATCCATTAGAGCAGTGGTTCCTAACCTGTGGTCCGGGGACCCCTGGGGGTCCATGAAGCCTCTTCAGGTTGTCTGGGACTGCTCAGAAAATTTTATATTATTATCAGATAAGGTCCCCAGCTTTCAATAATGACTTAGTGGGCGGTCCCTGGATTCTAATAATGATTCAGTGGGGGTCCCCGGGTTCATGTAATGATAAAGTGGGGGTCCACGGAAGTCAAAAGGTTGGGAACCACTGCATTAGAGAAAACTTTTATCATGATGTTAGAAGACAGAAGAACCCATTTTGCATGTAGCATTAACAAGAATAAAGATGTTTTATGGAACATTTGGAAAAAGGAAGAAGATGAACTTAGAAAGAAAATGCCTTATCCAAGACTAAAGTTAAAGGCGAGACATAGAGGGAAAGTGTGTATTTTCAGAAGAAAAATTCAAGGCAAAAAGTGACCTGTAGGAAATAGTAATAGTGATCATGCGTTTGAATTATCAGGGGGTACATGGCAGATTTTACAGGAAATTGAGTCAACTATACTTGGAGTTTACTTTGTGTGTGGTGAGAATGCATATTCACAATTACCTACAGATCGGGAGGGAATTAGCTTTCAGGCTTGCTTTTTCCAAAAATGTACCATGCACAGAGCCTAGATACTTTAACAATGACATATACACAGAGATACACGCATAGTGTTAATGAAGAAACACAAATGGTGGGAGACATTTTTGGAGCTATTATACCCGCATTAGGTGTGATACTAAATGATGAAGATTAGAAAGCTTTCAACTGTAGTGGGCAATGTAGCAGCCAGTACATCTTGAGCTATACTAGTTGAGAACACAGAGCTAGTGGCAATTAGTTTAATGGTTTTCCAAAATAGATATGCTTAAGACATTTTACTGGGAGAAGAAGATAGAGTTGGCAATATCCTAAAATTAGAAAAGTGTTGCAATTATACCGCTGAAGAGAGTAAGAAGACTGTAGAGTATGCATAGAATATGTCTGATCTAAAGCTTCATCTAAAACCTTTAGAAGCCACTAGTATAGTAAAAAGCTTCACAAAAGGAGTTTCTTCAATGGGCAACTGGATTGCAACAGCAGGAAAAGGATTCATCCAAGCTATACTAGCACCTGTATTAGCTTTAGTGGTTTGTTTACTACCTATATTAGGAGTCTATAAAGCTATAAAGGCATTATTGCAAATGATGAAAAGCAGAGAGATGAATAAAAAAATGAAGAAATACTTCGAACTGAAAGACTGTGTAAATAAGGAGTATGAGAAGCTAAAAGAGAGGAAAAATTTAAAGAGAAAGACAAAATACACAGCTGAAGAAAGAGTGAGCTCTAAAATCATCTGTGAAACTTTGTGATGGTTAGAGACCATTAGACAGGGGTGGGGGTTGTGAAGGTGTTAGGGTATAATGGAACTTGTAATACGGCGGACGGGAAATCCTTCATATTTGTGACAGACTAATCCCCTCTGCCAAGCTTGTAATGAGGCTCTAAGAGCTTGGCCTGAGCCAAACCCTTAGTAGGGTTTTTCTAGAATAAAGATAAGCCTTACTAGGAGTTGTCAATTATCATCATGTATATATGTAAAACCACAAATAGTGTCAAAGAAATGGTTTCTTTAAAGGACATTGAGTGATCACCAGCGCTTAATTTGAAGTGGTGGTTGCTGGAGGGGCAGCACTTATTTTTGGGGACCTGCACCTATGTTTTCTGTATCAGATATTTCTTGAGTGCAAGAGAGGGAAAAACACATTGATTGGAAAGACTAATTAAGAGAAAGACAGAAAAACTCTCACAGAAGGAGAAATCACGACCCTGCAAGAGTGAGAAAAAAGGGGCAGGAGTGTTCTAGTAGTAGATTAAAGACTACCAGCCTTAGTATGTGGCACACCAAGGCTTAATTCCACTGTATGTGGGTTTCTGAGCAGAGCTTCAGGCACTGGCACTCTTTTTGTTTTGCAAATTAAGCACTGGGGCCCCTCACTCTCCCAAAGGTGGCATGCTTCCTCACAGGCCCCGTTCTCACATTTGAGAGTGGACTTTCGCATGTGTGAGCTCAACCTCACCATTGAGGGTGTGCTTATTGTTCTGCAGTTTACTTTGAGATGCTGTCCTTACCGTATGTTTCTAATGAAAGTAAGGAATGCTGATGTTTTTATTGCCTTAAGGTGTGCCAAAGTTGTATTCAATCAAAAACCTACTGAAACCATAAGAAAGTGTAGGACTAATTCACCCTGTGGATCAGGCCAACATGTTGCTGCCCCCGTTGACAAGCCCAAAAGGGTGTGGGAATTTTCTCAGGGTCAAGAAAATTGTTTATGTGGGGTTGTCGCTTGATGTTTATATTTTCCCCCTATTTTGTATTTACCACACACAGGGCTCCAAAGAACACCATTCTCTTATGCCCGAAACAGATAAAGGAGGGGACAGTGTCCCATTAACTAAGGAGCTGTGTTACCTCATGTGCCACAACCTTGCCAGTTACTGCGCATAAACATCATATGCAATTCCATACACTTCAAATGTGGCAGCACAGACACAGTCCACTTTACTACTGAGAAAGCAGTGCTGCTTTAAATGGGCAGGTACTCATAGGAACTTTAGGGCATATTTATACTTTTTGGTGCAAAACTGCACTAACGCAGTTTTGCATCAAAACTTTTTGCACCCGCTTGCACCATTCCTGAGCTCCAGCCCAGCACCATATTTATGGAATGGTGCAAGACGGCGCAAAGGGTGGGCTAGCGAAAAAAAATGATGTTAGCCGGGTGGGGTGGCGGTATGGGAGAAGGGGGTTTTGCACCAAAAAATGACATTTGGCAGGCTAGAGTAAATAAAAAATGACTCTAACCAGCCTCATGTCATTTTCTGATGCAAAACCATCCATACCACACGACTCCTGTCTTAGAAAAGACAGGAGTCATGCCCACCACCCCAGTGGCCAGCACAGGGGACCAGTGTCCCCTTGACATGACCATTGCACCCAGTGCCACGTAGGGGGGCCCATTTCAGGGCCCCCAATGGCACTTTAAAAAACAAAATAAAATACTTACCTGTACTTACCTGGGATGGGGTCCCCCACTCTCCGTTGTCCCTCTGGGTGGGGGTGTCCTTGGGGCCTGGGGAAGGCACCTGTGGGCTTATTCCATGGTGTTCCACCATGGAAATAGGCCCATAGGTCCCCTAACGCCTACCCGGACCTAGGCATTAAATAATGGTGCAAAGCAAGCTTTGCACCATTATTTGACCACTCCTCCCCCGTGCGTGATTTTAGCATGGGTGATAAATATAGCGCTAAGGCCATAGAGTCATTTTTTGCACTGGAACGACTACCTTGCATCTCATTGACGCAAGGTAGGTTTCCAAGTCCAAAAAAGATTTTATCTCCATAACTTTGGCGCTGGACGGGTCTAGCACCAAAGTATAAACATGGAGTTAGTTTTGCACCAAATTTGCGTGAAAAAAATGATGCAACTTTGGCGCAAAATAAGTATAAATATGCCCTTAGTACCTGCAGTGTTTTATTTTTAATGGGAGAGTACCTGCTCTTCTCAACAAGAGGGCAATCCTTTTACTGGGAGCATACCAAGACCTCTCAGAAGCAAACAGGCTCTCTGGATTTATGAGTACCTGCACCTTTCTATTTCAATTTCAAGAACTGTGAGAAAGGGACTGTAGAGATTTACTCTGGGTCCCTTGGTTGTCTGCAAAAGGAGTTGCACAGTAATTACTATTTCATCAATGTGTGCAGGCATTAAGAAGTAAGAATGTTTTTCAGTGGGTTGAGGGGCCCACGTTTGTGCTGTTAGGTGAGAGAACAACATTACCAGCAATAAAATAGACCAGGACCACACACACCCTCCCTAACCCCAACAATAAAGTCAACAACAAAAAATAAAGAAGATAATATACTTTAAGACAGCTTTACAACACAATTAAGATTCCAAATGCAACCATCCTCTACCTGCACTGCTCCTCTGAACACCTTGATAACTTTAAATGGTTTACTGAAATGGGTCAAAGAATTCCCACGGTTTCTGGATAATATTATTTTCACCATATCGCCCACCTTTACCTCAACATGTTTGACTGACTTGTGTATATCATGTCTCATCTTCCTTTGCTCTTGAATGCCAAGTTGTCTCATCCTTCCTTCCTCCATCTGTTCAGTAAAATCTGACAGTTCGTTACCAAAGGCTGTCACCCATGGGGTACACAAATTGGTATGAGAAAAACGTTTCCTTAATTGTACAAACGGACTAATCCCAGTGGTAAAGTGAGGTGTGTACCTATACTCTTTCACTCTACACCATACCACCTCACTCATAATCACCCCTCTCTGTTTAGCTATTTGAATCACTTCCTTCAGCATCCTGTTACATCTTTCATCCACACCATTCATCTCTGCGTGGTACAATGTACATTTTTATGTACAATCCCTCTAGAATCGTGAAACTCTCCCATTGCCTTAGATGTAAATTGCACCTCAAAATGTAAAAAATATTTTAGGAGTTACCTTCACACACAAACACTTCTGACAGGAATTTCATAACACCCGCTATAGTAATCTCAGATGTCACCATGACTATGGGCCATCTAGAAAGTGTGTCCATCACGATCAACTCATACTTGGAAGTAGTATCACTGCTAATAGGTCTAATGATATCCAAGGAAACATCTTCCCACACTTTTTTTGGAATCTCTCTCTTTACCATGGGAGGTGTTCTAACTTTAAGAGTGTAATCAAACAATTTACACTCCTCACAATCTCTAACCATTTTTTCACCATCAGATCCATCCCAGGCCACCAATAAAATGTTCTCAGCCTTTCCTTCATTTTACTCATGCCTTGGTGTCGTCCATGAGCTAAGCGTATAGGACGCCCTCTAATACTATTAGAAGGGCCAATTTGCAACTTTGCAGTACAATACCCTTGTTGACCGATAGTTCCTGTGAAACTTTGATGTAACCCATCAAACTTTCAACACGGGAACACAAATCATTCACTGAAAAAATACTTTCTCTCACTGTCTTCAACTTCTCATCCTTATTCAATTCGTCCAGCTACTCACATTCTGACACACAACCACTAGTTACAACACAAACTTTAACCGCATCATCAATCCGCCAAGACCATCATCTTCTCCTGCTCATTGAACTTCACTTCTTAATCTTGATAAACAGTCTGGCAATTTATTCTCTCTTCCTGGAATATACTTCACTACAAATTGAGAATCTCACAAACCCACAAACCTTTCTTCCAGAAAATCTCTTGTAATGGATTATGATCGGATTGTACAACAAAATGCAGAACCCATAAAAATTACCTAATTTTTCTGAAAGCCCAAAACACAGCTAGAGCCTCTTTCTCAAAAGTGGAGTATTGTCTTTCTGCTCCTCTTAGAGCTTGGGAAGTGAAAGCTTCCCTTACCATGTTGCATTTTCTTAAGTACACATCCCATGGCTTTGTCAGATGCATTAGTAATGACACAACATAGTAACCCTGACTGGTAACTTTTGAGTAACTGTGCTGAAGACAAAGCACACTAAGGCCCTTATTACAACCCTGGCGGTCGGTGTTAAAGAGGCGGTAATACTGCCAACAGGCTGGCGGTAAAAAAAAATGGGATCACGACCACGGTAGAAACCGCCAACAGACAGCCACTTTAACACTCCAACCACCACGGCGGTAGCAACAAACACCGCAGCGGTCACCGCCAACAGACAGGCGGAAGACAATGTACCTCCCACCCCACCACAACCCGCCAATCCGCCAGCTTTTCCGGGGCGGTACCAATGCCATCAAAAGCATGGCAGAAACAGTGTTTGGAAGGGAAACCACTCGACACTCAACGAAGAACCAGGATGCCATGGAGCCCGAGATGCAGGTCCTGCCTATGATGGTCTACCTCCTCATCTACCAAGAATACGAAAGACGGCGGCGACGACCACGGTGAGTACTGCACCTAGTACACAGGGGAGAGGGGGAGGAAAATGAGAGTGATACACACACGCAACACCCCCACCCCCACTCTCACCCACAACACCATGCACACAAACACATGCAGCAACCGTACATTTACACCCCATTACCCCCTGGAAGAAGGCAAGGACAAAAGGAATATATCAGTGTAATTTTAGAAATAGGCAGATCTACGTAAATATTATAAAAACAGTATCCACAAAAATATACAATATGTACATAAGGCCGTACATTGTCCCTTCTAAATGTCCGTGGGCCACTGGGCCAAAAATCATGGGCCAAGCCCACACTTGACTCCTGCCTCAATACGGAGAAAAAACTGCAGGGGCATCAGGTCCAAAACACACAGGCACCTCAGGGGGACAGGGAAGGGGGGGGCACCTCAGCCAGAAGTTTAAATCATGCCACTGCTCCTCGAGGGGGCTCCATGCTCATAAGCGATGTCCTGGGGGTGCAGGGCCACAGTCTCTCAAGTGGGTGGTTTGCCCACTACTTGGTCCTGGGGAGTACAAAGCCACAGTCTCTCAGGTGGGTGGTTTGCCCACTGCTTGGTCCTTGGGAGTGCAAAGCCACAGTATCTCAAATGGATGACTTCTTCCATTGGTTCTGGAGGGGGCATTGTGCCCAGTCTGCTTCATCCTGCCAAGGATAGGGAGAGTGGATGCCTTTCTCCACTGGTTCTGGAGGGGGGCCTTGTGCCCAGTCTGCTTCATGCTGCCATGGATAGGGAGAGTGGATGCCTTTCTCCACTGGTACTGGAGGGGGCAATGTGCCCAGTTTGCTTCATCCTGCCAAGGATAGGGTGAGTGGATGCCTTTTTCCACTGATTCTGGAGGGGGCCTTGTGCCGAGTGATGCAGCACTTGGGTTGTGGCAGTTCACATTCCCTCACCTGGGTATCTGAGGCATGGGATTTCCAGGGACCAGGTTGCATGATAGTCCCTGGAGGCAGGGCTAGACTCCATGCTGCGGCACCTAAGGCTGCAAACTGGTGGTGTTGCCGGTGCTGGTGGGGGTGCTGCCAGTGGTGGTGGGAGGCTCCAGCCCGTCTCCTGCAGCCTCGGATGGCTGCCCACTGGGGATGTTGCTGCTGACAGTAGTGGTGGCAGCGGCAGTGCAGGTGGCGGTGCTTGTGACGGGGCTGCTGGCGGTGCTGGCCGTGGTGCAGTTGCCGGTGCTGCCAGTGGTGGAGGTAGGCCCCAGCCCTTCTCCTGCAGCCTCAGACAGCTGCCCACTGGGGATGCTGCTGCTGACAGTAGTGGTGGCAGCGGCAGTGCAGGTGGCGGTGCTTGCGGCGGGGCTGCTGGAGGTGCTGGCCATGGTGCTGGTGCCGGTGCTGCCAGTGGTGGAGGTAGGCCCCAGCCCTTCACCTGCAGCCTCGGACTGCTGCCCACTGGGGTTGCTGCTGCTGACAGTAGTGGTTGCAGCGGCGGTGCAGGTGGCGGGGCTTGCGGCAGGGCTGCTGGCAGTGCTGCCTGCAGTGCAGGAGGCGGGGCTGGCAGTTCTGCTGGTGGGCACCAGGCCTTCACCTGCAGCCTCCGATGGCTGAAGTGCCTTGCCTTGGGTTTTCTGCCCCTTCCTCACCTTGGCAGATGCTGTTGTGACCTTGGCTCTGGCAGCTGGATTTTTGGAGGAGGCCTTGCTGGGTGATTCGTGCTCCTTGCCCTTGCTGCATGTCGTCCCCTTCTTCACCTTGGTAGGTGGGGGAATGGTTTGGTCCTTTGCAGGGGTTGGTGGCACACTGGATGGCCTGATGGGTGCCCCCTTTGAGCCTCTGGGAGTTGGAGGTACCACAGTGGACGCCGACTTGGTGGCTGAGGGGCTGGCCTGGGTTCTGGACACCCTGGCCCGAGGGGAAGGATGGGGGGGAGGGTACAGGTCAATGTTTGCCAGGAAAAGCTTTTTAGACACACTGGGGCGGGAAGAGGGAGAGGGTTTGGGAGTGGAGGAAGAGGGAGTGGTCACCAGCCCATGGGGTACAATGCCTAACGCCATCAGCTGCACACCAGAAACCCACAGGACCCTGCCCAGTAGTAGATGCCCACTAACAATATTGGGGTAGGCGTGCTTCAGACCCTGCCCAACAAGGGACCTACCCTGCCATTTTTACCCTGGCCTAGGGGCACCCATAGCCCTCATCCCCCACCCAGGTACGTCTTAACGCGCGCAAAGTCAGGAGTCAGATTCTGTACTCACCCCCTTGTGGCTGCTGTGATGCCTTCAAGCGCCCATCCAACTTGGGATAGGCCACCGCCAGGATTCGGAACATCAGGGGGGTCATGGTGCGACGGGCACGCTTTCCTTGTTGAGAGGCCAGCCCCAGCTGGGCCTCCGCTGTCTTCTTTGCCCAGCGGCGCAGGTCCTCCCACCTCTTGCGGCAGTGGGTGCTCCACCTGTCAAAGACCCCCAGGTTCCGCACCTCCTTGGTGATGGCACGCCAAATACCCTTCTTCTGGTGGGCGCTGACCTGCAGGGAAAAGACAGCAGATAAGGGAATTAGTCAACCGTCCGGACCGTCAGACTCATGGCCCACCAGATCCCTCCCCCATCCCCTGACCCACATACATTGTCCACCTTACATGCTGCACTCTGGCCAGGACACCTCTGCCCCCCATACATGTGGCTTACATACACAGCACTCCATACATTCATGGCCCACTCATCATGCTCACAGTGTACTCACCTGTTTGTCTGGAGGACCGTAGAGTAACGTGTATTGGGGTAGGACCCCATCCACCAGTTTCTCCAACTCCTCCGCAGTGAAGGCAGGGGCCCTTTCCCCAGACACATGAGCAATTGTCACTTCCAGACATAGGTCACAGCAGCACTTGTAGTGTAGGTCCTCTCCTGGTAAAGGTCAGGTAGCAAGTGAGTGGATAGATAGAAAATGGCGGTCATCTCCAAGGCGGTGTGTACCGTCACCATCAGCGTTCTTCGCCATTGGCTCCTGGAACCCATAGGGCCCAATGATAACCAATTCAAAGTTGCACCGCGGTCATTGACCGCCTACTGCGACGGCACACAACGCCAGCGCAATTACCTGATTTCCACTTGTCCCTCCTCACAGGTCAGGCATCCGCCATTTCAGGGGGGCACAGGGCATGGCACCTAACTGCGTCACAGCAGACATTGACACGGCAACTGACAGTCAGGTTCAAATTTTGTTTCTGTAAAGTAAACAAATCATCATTAGTGCAATAGATGTGGGAATATGACCCTCTGCTCACCGTTCTCTTCCATAGGCTTCAATCGCTGAGGCTGAATATGAGATGGTGGCATCCTCCGGTGTACAGACCACTGTTGGACCTTGCAACAATGGAGGACAGACACATTCTCATTACATACAGACTTGATCGGGCCACAATCCAAGAACTGTGTGCCCAATTGGAGCCAGACCTAATGTCAGCTATTCGCCAGCCCACAGGAATCCCCCCTCAACTGCAGGTCCTGCCAGTGCTCCATTTCCTGGCAAGTGGTTCATTCCAAACAACAGTAGCCATGGCATCAGGGATGTCTCAGCCAATGTTCTCCAACGTGTTGACCAGAGTGCTGTCTGCCCTGCTGAAACACATGCACAGCTACATCATGTTCCCCCAGGTGGAGGATTTGGCAACAGTGAAAGCTGACTTTTATGCCCTGGGTCATATCCCAACATCATTGGTGCCATTGATGGTACACATGTGGCATTTGTACCCCCCCCGAGAAATGAACAAGTTTTCAGGAATAGAAAAAGCTATCACTCTATGAATGTGCAGATGGTTTGTTTGGCGGACCAGTACATCTCCCATGTGAATGCCAAATATCCTGACTCTGTGCATGAAGCCTTTATCTTGAGGAATAACAGCATCCCATATGGGATGGGTCAACTCCAGAGGCACTGGGTGTGGCTAATAGGTGAGCCAAGGGTCCCCACCCAGTATAAGTTGGTGTCTGGGTATGGGGTTGTCCCTAAGGGTTAGTGTGTGTCTAACAGTTGTCCCTCGATATTTGCAGGTGACTCTGGTTACCCCAACCTCTCATGGTTACTGAACCCAGTGAGGAATGCCAGGACAAGGGCAGAGGAACGTTACAATGAGGCACATGGGCGTACAAGGAGGATTATTGAAAGGACCTTCGGCCTCCTGAAGGCCAGGCTCCGGTGCCTCCATCTGACAGGTGGCTTCCTGTACTACTCACCCAAGAAGGTGTGCCAGATCATCGTTGCATGTTGCACAACCTGGCTTTGAGATGCCAGGTGCCTTTTCTGAAGGAGGATATGCCTGGAGATCGTCTTGTGGCAGCGGTGGAGCCTGTGGACAGTGAGGATGAGGAGGCATAGGAAGAAGATGTGGACAACAGAATCAATATAATTCAGCAGTACTTCCAGTGACACACAGGTAAGACACTGTAGGTTCACTTTACATTTCAGTTTTCTGTTGGACATTGTACATGGCAGCCTGATTTCCCTATGTCTATGGCCACTTACTGTACCCTTTGGCATCTCTATTTTCAGATCTCTGTGCCCCACTCTGGCTCCTGCTATGTGTACTGCTGCCCACCAAAGGTCATTCCAAAGTATATTTCACTGTACATTTGAGTTGCAATGCTTTGATAATGTTGTACTAATACATTTGTGAATCATTTGACAGACTCCAGATTAGTATTTGTTCCAAGGGTGTTTATTTAGGTGCTCATAAGTAGAGGGGGGTGTGCAGTGGGCTGGGCTGATGGTGGAGGAAAGTCCAGGGTAGAGTCCAGTCTCTTGGTATCACAGGTGCATTGTTCAATGGGGCATAGGAAGGGGGGTAATGGCAGTTCAAGGTGGACAAGGTGACAGAGTGGGACAGAAGGGTGACAATCAGGAGAGTCTTATTTCCTGGCAGGGGTCTTGGCAATGTTCTCTGGCTTCTGCCTGGATCGCAGGGACCGTTTGCGGGGTGGTTCTCCTTCTGCAGGGGGTGGGGTGCTGGTGGCCTGTTGGTCCTGTGACGGGGCCTCCTGTCCACTAGCGCCGGCGGAGGTGGAAGGCTGGTCATCCATTTTGGCTAGTGTCAAGCACCCGTTGTTGTGTCACTGCCTCCCTCATGGCCTTGGCCATGTCGCCAGCACCCCTGCAATGGTGACCAGGATGGTGTAGAGGTTAGTTAGGTCATCTCTGATCCCAGGTATTGTCCCTCCTCCAGCCGCTGGGTCTCCTGCAACTTGGCCAGTATCTGGCCCATCGTCTCCTGGGAATGGTGGTATGCTCTCAGGATGTGGGAGAGTGCCTCGTGGAGAGTGGGTTCCCTGGGCCTGTCCTCCCCCTGTCACACAGCAGTCCTCCCAGCTTCCCTGTTGTCCTGTGCCTCTGTCCCCTGAACCGTGTGCCCACTGCCACTGACCCCAGGTCCCTGATTGTCCTGGGTTTGTGGGGTTGCCTGGGGTCCCTGTAGTGGTGGACACACTGCTGATTGATGTGTGTAGGAAAGTACCATCTTGCCTGGCATCTTACCCCCATTTTCACTGTATGTATGTTTGTTTTTGCCCATGTGTCACTGGGATCCTGCTAGGCAGGACCCCAGTGCTCATAATGTATGCCCTGTATGTGTTCCCTGTGTGGTGCCTAACTGTATCACTGAGGCTCTGCTAACCAGATCCTCAGTGTTTATGCTCTCTCTGCTTTCTAAAATTGCCACTGCAGGCTAGTGACTAATTTTACCAATTCTCATTGGCACACTGGAACACCCATAAAATTCCCTTGTATATGGTACCTAGGTACCCAGGGTATTGGGGTTCCAGGAGATCCCTATGGGCTGCAGCATTTCTTTTGCCACCCATAGGGAGCTCAGACAATTCTTACACAGGACTGCCACTGCAGCCTGAGTGAAATAACGTCCACATTATTTCACAGCCATTTTTCACTTCACATAAGTAACTTATAAGTCACCTATATGTCTAACCCTCACTTGGTGAAGGTTGGGTGCCAAGTTACTTAGTGTGTGGGCACCCTGGCACTAGCCAAGGTGCCCCCACATCGTTCAGGGCAAATTTCCCGGACTTTGTGAGTGCAGGGACACCATTACACACGTGCACTGCACATAGGTCACTACCTATGTGTAGCGTCACAATGGTAACTCCGAACATGGCCATGTAACATGTCTAAGATCATGGAATTGTCCCCCCAATACCATTCTGGTATTGGGGGGACAATTCCATGATCCCCAGGGTCTCTAGTAGCACAGAACCTGGGTACTGCCAAACTGCCTTTGCGGGGTTTCCACTGCAGCTGCTGCTGCTGCCAACCCCTCAGATAAGATTCTGCCCTCCTGGGGTCTGGGCAGCCCAGTCCCAGGAAGGCCTAACAAAGGATTTCCTCTGAGAGAGGGTGTTACACCCTCTCCCTTTGGAAATAGGTGTGAAGTGCTGGGGAGGAGTAGCCTCCCCAGCCTCTGGAAATGCCTTGATGGGCACAGATGGTGCCCATCTCTGCATAAGCCAGTCTACACCAGTTCAGGGATCCCCCAGCCCTGCTCTGGCACGAAACTGGACAAAGGTGAGGGGAGTGATCACTCCCCTGACCAGTACCTCCCAGGGGAGGTGCCCAGAGCTCCTCCAGTGTGTCCCAGACCTCTGCCATCTTGGATTCAGAGGTGTTGGGGGCACACTGGACTGCTCTGGGTGGCCAGTGCCAGCAGGTGAGGTCAGAGACCCCTCCTGATAGGTGCTTACCTCTTTCAGTAGCCAAGCCTCCTTTCTTAGTAGCCAAACCTCCTTTTCTGGCTATTTAGGGTCTCTCCTATCAGATAACAAATGCAATAGTTCACCAGAGTTCCTCTGCACTTCCCTCTTCGACTTCTGCCAAGGATCGACCGCTGACTGCTCCAGGACGCCTGCAAAACTGCAACAAAGTAGCAAGACGACTACCAGCAACATTGTAGCGTCTCATCCTGCCAGCTTTCTCAACTGTTTCCTGGTGGTGCATGCTCTGAGGGCTGTTTGCCTTCACCCTGCACTGGAAGCCAAGAAGAAATCTCCCGTAGGTCGAAGGAATCTTCCCCCTGCCAACGCAGGCACCAAACTTCTGTATCACCAGTCCTCTGGGTCCCCTCTCATCCTGACGAGTGTGGTCCCTGAAACACAGGAGCTGGGTCCAAGTGTCTCTCACAGTCCAGTGGCCCTTCTGTCCAAATTTGGTGGAGGTAAGTCCTTACCTCCCCACGCCAGACAGCAAACCTGTGTACTGCGTGATTTGCAGCTGCTCCGGCTTCTGTGCATTTCTCCAAGGATTCCTTTGTGCACAACCTAGCCTGGGACCCCAGCACTCCGTCCTGCAGTGCTCAACCCGCTGAGTTGGACTCCGACGTCGTGGGACCCTCCTTTTGTGACTCTAAGTTCACAGATCTTCTAAGTGCCTGCTGCAGTACTTCTGCGGGTGCTGCCTGCTTCTGTGGGGGCTGTCTGAGTTGCTGAGTGCCCCCCTGTCTCCTCCTCCAAGGGGCGACATTCTGGTCCTTCCTGGTCCCCAGCAGCATCCAAAAATCCTCAACCACAACACTTGCAGCTAGCAAGGCTTGTTTATGGTATTTCTGCCTGGAAACACTTCTGCAACCTCCAGCACGCCGTGGGACATCTTCCATCCAAAGGAGAAGTTCCTAGCCCTTTTCGTTGTTGCAGAATCTTTGGCTTCTTCCACCCGGAGGCAGCACTTTTGCACCTTCATCCGGGGTTTTCTGGGCTCCTGCCCCCCCGGACACTATCGTGACTCTTGGACTTGGTCCCCTTCCTTTACAGGTCCTCAGGTCCAGGAATCCATCTTCAGTGTTTTGCTGGTGCTTGTGGTTCTTGCAGAATCCCCTATCACGCCTATTGTGTCTTTCTGGGGTAGTAGGGCAACTTTACTCCTACTTTTCAGGGTCTTGGGGTGGAGTATTTTGGACACCCTTACTGTTTTCTCACAGTCCCATCGACCTTCTACAATCTCCCATAGGTCTGGGGTCCATTTGTGATTCACATTCCACTTTTGGAGTATATGGTTTGTGTTGCCCCTAGGCCTATGTCTACCTATTGCATCCTATTGTGATTTTACATTGTTTGCACTACTTTTCTTACTGTTACTTACCTGTTTTGGGTTTGTGTACATATAACTTGTGTATATTACTTACCCCCTAAGTGAGGGTATTCTCTGAGATACTTTTGGCATATTGTCACTAAAATAAAGTACTTTTATTTTTAGTAACTCTGAGTATTGTGTTTTCTTATGATATTGTGCTATATGATATAAGTGGTTAGTAGGAGCTTTGCATGTCTCCTAGTTCAGCCTAAGCTGCTTTGCCATAGCTACCTTCTATCGGCCTAAGCTTCTAGAAACATCTCTATTCTACTATTAAGGGATAACTGGACCTGGCACAGGGTGTAAGTACCACAAGGTACCCACTATAAGCCAGGCCAGCCTCCTACAATGTGTCCTGGGGACAGTGGCATGGGCCCACTGGGTGGGTGCTGTGCTGGTGTTTCCTGAGGGGGGAGGCTCTGTGGTGGGTTGGGACTGTGGCTGGGTACCCGACTGTCCAGAGGTCCCTGATGGGCCAGGTTGGTCATCCGGATCCAGGCTTGCAGAGCTGCTGTCGTCACTGTGGACCTCTTCAGGGAGGGGGACTGGATGTAGCTGGAACCTCCTCTCCAGTGACGTTGAGTATGGGTCCTGTGGGGATGCAAATGCAGTGTTAATGTAGCTGTGTGTGCCATCTTGTGCATAGGTGTGTTTCCCTGTATGGTTGTGATTTCCCTGTCAGCTTTGCCTTGTGTGAGTGGTGATTTTGTGGGCTGGGTGAGTCTCTTTAGTGGGCATGCTGTGGTGATGGGTGTCCATGCAGGTCTGTGTTGGGGGTCCATGATTTGGTTTTGCATGCAGGGCTTGGTATTGGGATGGGTGAGTTGTGATAGTGGGGTATACGTGAGGTGGTGGAGTGATGGGGGTGTGGGTAGGAGGAGGAGTTTGTGATGGCATGCAGGTAGGGGGGGTGAAAGTAGTAAAATGTTTACTTACCAGAGTCCAGTCCTCCTGCGACTTCTGCAAGGCCCTCGGGATGCATTATTGCCAAGACTTGCTCCTCCCATGTTGTTAGTTGTGGGGGAGGAGGCGGGGGTCCACCGCCAGTTCTCTGTACTGCTACCTGGTGTCTTGCAACCAAAGAACGCACCTTCCCCCGTAGGTCGTTCCACCTCTTCCTGATGTCATCCCTGGTTCTTGGGTGCTGTCCCACGGCGTTGACCCTGTCCACGATTCTCCGCCATAGCTCCATCTCCCTTGCAATGGACGTCTGCTGCACCTGTGATCCGAATAGCTGTGGATCTACCTGGATGATTTCCTCCACCATGACCCTTAGCTCCTCCTCAGAAAACCTGGGGTGTCTCTTGGGTGCCATGGATGTGGTGTGTGTGATATGTGTGGGGTGATGTGTGGGGTGATGTGTTGGGGTTTATGCTGTGAGGTGTGTGGATGGTGTATGGTGATGGTGTTCTGTGGCTCTGATTGAGTGGGTGCTCCTGGCTTGTGTCTCTCTGTGTTGGCAATCTTTTTTTTTGTTGAAAGGGTTGTGGGTAATGTGGGTGGGTGTTTTATAGTGGTGTTAGTGTGTGGGTGTGGTGTGTGTATGTTTGTGTCAGGTGTGTGTAGTTTGAATTTTCCAATGTGGTGGTGTTTTGTAAATGTGTGTGTATTTTGAGGGCGGCGGTATGTACCGCCAGTGGTTTACCGCGATTGAAAGACCGCCGCGGTGATTCATGGGTCGTGTTACTGTGGGCGTATTCTTGTTGGCGTAATGGTGTGGGTTTGGCTATCGCCAGTTTATCACTGAGCTTTGGTCTGGCGGACTTGTGTGGCTGTCTGTATAGTGGTGGATTTCTCAGTGTGGGTCATAATACCAGTAGCGGAATACTGCTGCAGTCACGTATGTTGGTGGCCGTCAGCACGGCGGTAGGTGGCATTTACCGCCACGGTTGTAATGAGGGCCTAAATAAATATCATCTCTCTGATGCAACAAAAGCATTTAGCAAAATTTGGTTTGTATCTAGCATACAATTCTGCCATACCTAAGAAAGCTTGAACTTCTTCCTTCTTGTTAGGATGTGCCACTTTAAAGATAGCTGTCATTAACTCATCTTTTGGTTTCACCCCATTTTCAAATATCACATGCCCCAAGTAAGTTATCTGTGGACAACAGAATTTTCATTTCCCACTTTTCAGAGTAATCCCCCTTGAGCGGAAAATACTCAACACTTCTTTCACTTTAGGTAAATATTCCTCTAATGAATTGGTAAAAATAAGAACATCATCCTGAAAGAACTTTACCCCTTTAACACCTCCAAGTAACTTTGTTATTAGTCTTTGAAAGACGATGCACAGAACATAATCCAAATGGCATCCTGTTCACCCTGTAAACTGCAAATGGTGTTATAAACGCAGTCACATTATTTGACCCCTCACACAATTCTGCTTGATGGGACGCAGAACGTAAGTCCAAAAATGGTAACATTTTTGGCCTTTCCCAATAAACTGATAATTTCTGTAATATTGGGTAACCGAAATTTGTTCTCAATAACTACTTTTTTAGATGCTCGCAAAGCCTGGTGCTGCCAGAACTTTTTGTGGAAACCACAACTGGGGCAATCTATTCAGAAGCTTCAACAGCTTCTATAATACCATCTATTTGTAACCTTTTGAGTTCATGTCTCACAGCCCCTTCTAGACTAAACGAAAGTTTTGCACCTTGCAAGATACTGGTAATGTATCGTTCATAATACATATATGGTGTTTGTACCCTTTAACACATCCCACTTTTGACGAAAATACATCTGGGAAATCATTCAGCAATTCATCATTTGTGATGTCAACTTTGCGAATCTCCACCTGAGGAACTGCATTTGGATTCGGATAAATTCCCAGTAACTTTTGATGTGGCCAGTTCAAAATAATATCACATTTTACTGGCACATACATTTTCCCCGACGTCCTGTTCCCTCTAAAACTAATATCGGCATCAAAATAATCTACAAATTCTATGGGTTCTATGGGTTTTTCACCACAGCTCTAGGGAGTAACATCTGGATCATGTAATTAAACTTTCCCATGAAAGTATTTAGAAAAATCGGATTCTGAAACTCATGACAACTTAGTTCAAGAATTCATCATCATGGATACACTTATGCCATTTGGTTCAACTACATTAGAAGGATACTCACAGCCAACACTACAGACACAATTCACATCATTGGCTGTGAAAACTGCACAGCACAGCACCTTCTTGAGTAACACACTCGAGAGTCCACCGCAAGATCCCTGGTGCAGCATGCTTCAGTGTTTTTGTTTCCTCAAGCTTAGAGCAGGCGAAGTCCGACACAAGAAAGACATGTCACAGGAAGCAGCCGGTAGAGGCAAGGGCTCACAATCATGGCAGGGTGAAATAATGCTCCAAATTAAAGTCACCACTAGTAGAGTTTAAGAAGAGATTCCCACTGAAATGAAATAACTGTGAAAGCAACAATCATCAAAGGACAGTGGGAAGGCAGCAGGGTTACCCAGTCACCGCCAAATGTGTAGTAAATTTCAAAGGCAAAGATCCAAATGATAGACAGTGAAGATGAACAAAGCCTTTATTATCAGATGAAGAAACTCCAGCCACTGTTCATCCAGCTCCTCAAAATATACATTCCAAAGGAGAATCACTATAGAACCACTCAATTGAATAAAGGGGGAATAGGGAACATACCTATAAAATATGAATGAGCCCAATATTATAAAATAAACCAATACCACAGAAATCTTACATTGTACATTTTTGTGTGAAATCGGTATCACCTGATCTACCCACATATTTATGTCTTTGAGCTTGAAAGATTACATGGCTGAGATTTGAATCTGTGACCAGCAGGTCAAAACAAAGATCTGAGGAGTGAATACTTACACAAATGACCTTTATTGAAACATGTGCCCATGGCTTTGGGGCAAAGATCTTGTAAATAAGTTGTTTAAGGAAAAACAATTTGTGGGGATTTATAAAGATACTCCTATTGAGGTGATAAGGCAAAATTCTACTCAGGAGCATACATAGATTTCTGTTAGAAATTGGTTCTCTATTTGGCAGTCAGTTTACACCCTGTCCATGTAGGGACCCTCACTCCAGTCAGAGTAAGGGAGATACACAGCTCAGATAACCCCTGCTCCCCCCTTGGTAGCTTGGTTCAAGCAGTCAGGTTTATCTCAGAGGCAATGTGTAAAGTATTTGTACAAACACACACACAGTCATACTGTGAAAACACCACAAAGAGAACTCCACACCAGTTTAGAAAAATAGCCAATATTTATCTAAATCAAACAAGACCAAACCGAAAAACATCCAACGTACACAAGTAAAGATATCAAATTTTAAAGTAAAAAGAGTCTGAATCCTTAGGAATCAATGGGTGTGTTATTTTAGGACAAAGTACCTGGTATGCATCAAAAATAAAGCCTCAGGGTGAGCTTGCATGGGCTAAGCAAGTAAAGCGTCAATTCCTTACTCGCAAGAGTGGCAGTGTGTCGAATCTTTCTCTGCCAGGTAAGCAATTCATTGATTCTTTCCTCAAAGGGAAGGGATGCGCCGGTTTCTGGACAAGCAGCCTCGGCTCTGTGCAGTCATGTTGAAGATTTTGACGTCCAGGGACGATGCGTGGAAAATCTAGATGCACGGCAGCGATGAGTCAGAGATGAGCTGGCAACGAGTCGATTTCATTGGTGCTGTATTGATTTTTCAGTCGCTGTGCAGGCGCTGCATCGATTTTTCTGCCACTCGGCTCCAGTGCACGGATTTTCACCTTGGGTTCACCAGTTTCTCCTTTCAAAGGACTGGATGTTGCACCACTTGGCAGGGTAGGGGTTTCAGCAAGACAGCCCAGGTGCTGGCAGATGAAGTCTTTGATGGCCCTGAGACTTTAGAACAGGGTCAAGCTCAGTCCAAGCCCTTGGAGAGACTTCATGAGCAGGATTTTAGAAAGCAAAGTCCAGTCCTTTCCCTCTTAAGGCAAAAGCAGCAGCAGACCACCACAGTAAAGCAACAGGCACAGTGGCAGGTCCTCCTCAAGCATCAAGCTCTTCTCCATGGCAGAGGTTCCTCTTGTTCCAGGAGTAATCTGAAGTTGTTGGGTCAGCAGTCCAATACTTATACTCATTTCTGTCTTTGAAGTAGGCAAACTTCAACGGAAAAGTGTTTGTAGTGCACAAGACCCTGCTTTTTCCTTTCCCTGCCCCAGACACACACTAGGAAAGACCATCAGTGTTGGCGTGATCTGTTCCAGGGCAGTGTTCCACCGTAATGTCCATTCCCTGTAGGGAGATGGACCACCTCAACAGTTAAGGGTTCTCACCCCTCATCTCCTTTAGCCATCTGAGGGACCTGTGGTCTGTTTGAACCCGGAAGTGAGCCCCAAACAAGCAGGGCCTTAGCTTCTTCAGTGCCCAGATGACAGAAAAAGCTTCCCTTTCTATTTCGGTAGGAAGTAAGCTCCTACTGGTGAAGGCTACAGGTTGATCTAGGCCGGCTTCGTTCAGCTGTGAGAGCACAGCTCCCACACCATGCTCTGAAGCATCTGTCCGCACCACAAACTCTTTGGAAAAGTCAGGAGCCTTAAGCATGGGTGCTGTGCACATGACCTCCATCAGGGTGTCAAAAGCACTCTGGCACAACTGTGTCCAGATCACCTGACATGGCTGCTTCTTGGATGTCAGCTCTGTCAAGGATGCATCAATGGTGCCATACCCCTTGACAAATCTCCTGTAGTAAGCAATGAATCCTAAGAAGGCCCTAACCTCAATCTGAGTCCTGGGGAGTACCCAAGCCAGAAGGGTGTCAATCTTGGCTTGTAGAGGCGCCACCTGGCCGCTCCCTATCTGGTGTCCCAAGTACACCACAGACCCTTGCCCTATCTGGCACTTACTGGCTTTTATAGTGAGGCCTACACTCCTCAGGGCCATCCACACTTCCTGGAGGTGTACGCATGGCCTCTTTCAGGGTACCAAAAGCAATCTGGCACACCACTGTCCAGATCACCTGACGTGGCTGCTTCTAGGAAGTCAGCTCTGTCAAGGGACCAACAATGGTACCATACCCCTTGACAAATCTCCTGTGGTAAGCTATGAGTCCTAAGAAGGCCCTCACCTCAGTCTGAGTCTTGTGGGTACCCAAGCTGGAATGGTGTCAATCTTGGCTTGATAGCACTGGCATCTAGGTAGGCAGCACTGAAGTTCTCCAACCCAGCCAGGACCCGGTTGACCAGCCTTTGGAATGTAGCAGGGGTGTACTTGAACCCAAAGGGCATGACACAAAACTGGTAGTGCTCCTCTGGTGTGGAGAATGCAGACCTCTCTTTTGCTCCCTCGATTCTGGCAATCTGCCAGTATCCAGATGTCAGATCAAACATACTGAGGAACTTGGCAGCTCCCAACTGGTCAATGAGCTCATCAGCTTTGGGGATGGGTTGTGCGTCAGTCCTGGTGACGGCATTAAGCCCCCAGTGGTCAACACAGATCCTAAGTTCAGGTGTGACCCCGGGTGGGGCAGCCTTGGGGACCAGGACCACTGGGCTGGGCCAAGGACTGTTGGAGTGCTCAATCACCCCTAACTCTAGCATCTTTTGACTTCCTCATTGATGCTGTTTTTCACTCTGTCTGTTAACCTGTAAGACTTGTGCTTAACAGGCAGGCTGTCCGCAGTATCAATGTCATGGGTGCACCAGTGAGTGACCCCAGGGGTAAGTGAGTATAAGGAGGCAAACTGTCCCAGCAACTGGAGACATTCCCTCTGCTGATCTAGGGTCGGAGTAGGGGAGAGGTTTAAACCCTCCACTGACCCATCCTGCTCTTTGGAAGACAGGAGTTGAGGAGAGGTTCACTCTCCTCTTCCACCCCATCATCAGTGACCAAGAGCATGGTCAACTCAGACCTCTCAAAGTGTAGCTCGAGGTGGCTCACGTGTAACACTCTCAAAGGGTTTCTAGGAGTCTGCATGTCCACCTAGTAGGTGACATTACTTTTGCACTCCTTCACCTCAAATGGCCCAGACCAACGGTCTTGGAGAGAATGGGGCTGTACTGAGGCCATTACCCACACTTTCTGACCAGGCTGAAACTCAACCAGAGTGATATTCTGGTCATACTATTGTTTCGTATCTTCCTGGCTAGCTTCCACATTCTCTTGGGTGAGTTTCTAGAAGTAGGCTGCCTGGTTCCTGAAGGCTAGCATGTAACTGAATACATCCTGAGGGGGCTTTTAGGGAGCTTGTTCCCAGCCCTCCTTCACCGAACTGAGAGGCCCTCTCACTGGGTGCTCATACAGAAGCTCAAAAGGGCTGAAGCCAACCCCTTTCTCTGATACCTCCCTGTAAGCAAGCAACAGGCATGGTAACAAGATGTCCCACGTACTCCTCATGGGATCAGAGAGACCTATAATCATGCCCTTCAGGGTACGGTTCAATCTCCTAACCAACCTATTGCTTTGGGGGTGGTGAGGCATGGTTAACTTGAATGTTACACCACACACCTTCCACGTGGCCTTCATGTACAGCGACATGAAATTGGTACCCTGGTCAGATACCACCTCCCTGGAGAAACCCACACAGGTAATGATCCCCATCAGTGCCCTGGCCACTGTTTGCGCAGTTACTGTCCTCAGGGGGATAGCTTCTGGGTACCGGGTGGCATGGTCCACCAAGACCAGAATAAACCTGTTGCCCATGGCTGTCTTGGGATCCAGAGGCCCCACAATGTCAATGCCCACTCGCTCAAAAGGGGAACTCACAACAGGCAAGGGATTGTGAGTACCCCTTTTGGGTACAAGAGGAGGAGCCTTGCACCTCTTCCCAGATTTGCCACTTGCCTGGTAGGTCTTACAGGTCCTGCAGAATGCATCTGAGGTCTTCTTCATTTGGGGCCAATAAAAGTGGGTGAAAATCTTATCAAAGGTCTTGTCCTGCCCCAAATGACCTGACAGTGGCACATCATGAGCCAGACACAGTAGGAAGGCTTTAAAGCACTGGGGTACCACCAGCACACGGGCTGCCCCAGGCTCAGCAACCTTAGGCTCACTACATAGGAGGTCATTATCCAAGTAAATCAGGTCTGATTCAGAGGTGTCACCAGCTGCCTGTGCCTCGGCCTGTTTCTGAAGCCCCTAAAGGGTAGAGCATGCATTCTGCGCCATGCAGAACTCCTCCCGGGTGGAACCTCCTTCCTTCTATCAATGGGTCAGCTCAGGTAAGTCCCCCAGTTCAGCCACTTCTTGCCCTATAGGTTCAAGGGCAATCCCCTCAGTTTCAGCCTCCTCCCAGACCGTGGGAATCTCAGGAGAGGGTTTCCTGCGTCCCTTGCCCCTTCCTTTCTGGCAGGCACCTGGGCCACTGTTTCAGGCTCCAGGTCCTCCTGATCACCTTCTATGGTGGCCATGGATCATGTGGTAATGCATGCCGACTCTGGCAATCCCAACATTTCCAAATGGGACCTGAGTTCCACCTCTTTCTAGGCAGTATGCTCTAGGAGGTTCCCTAGAAGACAGTCAACAGGCATGGATGGACTCACAGTTACCCTCAAGGAACCTGATATCCCCGCCCCCATTCAAAGAGAACCTGAGCTACCAAGCATTGGCGCTCACTGCTGTCTACTGCTACAACTTGGTGGACCACATTAGGGATTTCCTGCTCTTGAGGCACCAGATGACAGGGGACTGTTGTCATACTGGCTACTGCATCTCTAAGAGCATCTAACTGCCTTCCATTGATGGTCACCCACTGTCTATACTCCTTTGTATTATCAGGTATGAGGGTTTTCTGGACCACCTCATCCTCACCCAGGGAGACTAGGGTTAACCTATCTTGCTCCCAACCACTAACTGGAGCCAACTCCTCCTCAAGCAATACACTGGCCACCCCAAGTGACTGCCCACTGGTGGGGGCGCTGTGTCCCCTCAGGACACTTGGGACTCCCTCTGATGTGCCCTTCCTGACTACAGGCAAAGCACTTGATGGGTCCTTTTCCTGCAGGCTTTCCTGAAGGGAACCAATTCTTCTTCTCAGCAGGGGGCTGGGAATTGTTACCCTGGGAATTAGTTTGGGGCCCTTTAGAAAACTCCATACTTTTATCCCTGCCCTCCACCCCCCAGTCCTTGCCCACCCTTGGCACAGTCTCCCATATACAACTTCTTGTGGACCCTGTTACTCATCCAACGGTCCGCCTCCTGAGCAAGCTTTCTGGGTTTAGTAAGCCTGCTGTCAAGGAAAATACAGACTAGGCAATTGGTCCCATACAAACAAATTGTACAGTCTCTGGTAATCTGTTTCCTCCCTGCCCTTCACCTAACCATCCAGTGCTCTGTAAAATGAATCCACACACTCAAACTAGGTCTGGGAATCAGGTATCCTACTCTCTCCGAACTTCTTCCTGTACATTTCTGGTGTCAGGCTATACCTACTGTTGAGGGCATCCTTCACATTAGAGTAGGTGAGCTAACTAGCCGCCTCTAGTGCTTCCCCCTTCTGTGAAGTAGTTCCACAGGCCCAACCCCCCCCCCCCAATCTCTATGAGGTGTTCCGTGCACATGGAGAGCTGCCTCATAGTCCTGAAACCACCTGTGGCTCTCATCCTCCTTAGTGTACTTTCCCTACATTCTTGGGACAGTGCACTCTCCTCTCAGACTGCACTGAAGAAACACTGCCACCATCTGTGATGGACCTGCTCCTGCAACCAGCTCCTTCAAGCCCAGCTCCTGAGCTAAATACATTTTCTCCTTCTCCGTAGCTATTCTCTCTTTTTCAATAGCAATTTTGTCTTTCTCTTCCTCCCTTATCATCCTAGCCAGCTCCAGCTGAAGCACCCTTCAATGATATAGCTTGAGCTTCCCCATTTCCAATTGATGCCTCCTGATTTTCCGCCAGTCCTCCAGTTCCTCCCGGGTCAGACTTTTGGAAGAAACACTGCTGCCTGCCCCTGGAAACTCCCTCCAGGGAGGCTCTGGTTATCCAACAAAATATCATAGATGCTCTGCACCTCTTCATCCACAGCAATAATCTCCTCTGCTGTATGCTCCTCATACTCTTTTGCTGCCAACCAGGCCCTCAGTGCCTTTTGCAGCTCTTCCTTCTTGGTGGAGCTTTTGAGTGGATACTTGAAATCCTTACAAAACTGCTTGATCTGGGCTACTGTGTAATCCTCCAACTTCTCCAGCTCAAACACCACATTTGTAACACCTACTGATGGCTCCCAGACTGAGACATGCTTGTGGATAAGGCTCAACAAAGGTGCAGAGTTTCAGAAGGCAACGGAAATCCAAAAAGAAAAGAAAAAATCCAAGAGAAAAACAGTATGTGGTTGTATAATAGTCTGCAATAAAACAGTAGTATACACCAGTGGTTCCCAACCTGTGGTCCGCGGACCCCCAGGGGTCTGTGACACATTCCCAGGGGGTCTGCAGACCTGGGCTGGGAGAAAGGCACTTCTCCAGCTGGGGCCTCTGACACACATGTGCGTGTTTTTATTACTTCCTTTATTCAGCAGTTTTAAAAGCACTGCAAAGCTCCGTGTGCAGCAAAAATGAAGTGTCAAGATAACTCTAGTGATTAATGTACCTGCTGAAGAGGAATGAGAGTTTTGGGCAGTGGCAGTTTTGACTCAAAGGTAGCGCAGGTGGTTAATATGCCTGCGGCAAAGGACATGTATCATGCAAAGAACAGTAATGGATGTGTAGTGAATGGCACAGTGTGTTACTGCTTTTGTCAGAGATTCTTTTGTTACTGTGCGTAATCGTAATATAGCACAGTGAACTATGAACTGCCATTAAAGAGCTGCATGCAAACTGCAGGTCACAAATTAGAAAGTTGTTTTTTCCTAGTCTTTCATTTTCCTTATGGTGCTAAAAAAAAGGTTTGCTTGTGTAGAAATACATTCTTATAATTAAAGACAATGCTAACAACTGCGTTGTGTTCTGAATCCTGGGTTTGTGCTTCTCCAGACCATGCACTGTTAGAAAATGCCTACCAGTGTGGATGACATGTGAATCCTACACCTTGTAGCCCCCTGTAAAGTGGTCTGACAGTGGTATGAGAGGTGCTATAATACAAATGAATTACATGTGACAGAGAGGGATGAGAGGCCCTTATGACTTACTTCCTTTACCCACCACATATTTATGTGAAAAAGCTTTCTCAGATCTTACTACCTAAAAAAATAATAACAGAAATCGCCCGGAAAGTAAGAATCTGACCTGAGGATTCACCTTTCCTAAATAAAACTAAACATTAAAAAGTTAATATTTGTTTGGTGTATACTATTTATTGCGCATTACTGTTTGAATGTTTGAAATTTAAATTGTACAAATTGCTTGGGGGTCCCCGGCTTCCAGCAATGATGCAGTGGGGGTCCTCAGGAGTCAAAAGCTTGGGAACCACTGGTATACACCAATCACTGTATGTCAAGGACAAATACAAGTTCTATCCTCACCGCTCATCACCAATGTTAAAAATTGGGTCTCTAGTTGGCAGTCAGTTTATACCCTGTCCAAGTAAGGACCCTCACTCTAGTCAGGATAAGGGAGATGCACAGCTTAGATAACCCCTGCTCACCTCCTTGGTAGCTGGCACAAGCAGTCAGGCTTATCACAGAGGCAATGTGTAAAATATTTTACACACAGTAGCACAGTGAAAACAGCACAAAAGCACTCCACGCCAGTTTAGAAAAATATCCAATATTTATCTAAATCAAACAAGACCAAAATGACAAAAATTAAACCTACAGAAGTAAAGATATCAAATTTTAAAGTAAAAAGAGTCTTAATCCATGGGAATCAATGGATGCATGGTTTTAGCACAAAGTACCTAGTATGCATAAAAAATAAAGCTGCAGGGGTGAGCTTGAGTCAGAAAAGCAAGCGATGCGTCAAGTCCTTCCTCGGAAGTGAGGCCATGCATCGATTCTTTCTCTGCTGGGTAAGCGATGCGTTGATTCTTTCCTTGCGTGGAAGAGATGTGTCGGTTTCCGGCCAAGCAGCCTCGGGTCTGTGCAGTGATGTTGAAGGTTTTGACACCTGCGATGAGCTGCTGATGTGTCGATTTCACCAGAGCTGGGTCAATTTTTCAGCCGCTGTGCAGGCGCTGCATCGATTTTTCCTCCGCTCCGGTGCGTGGATTTTCACCTTGGGTTCACCAGCTTCTCCTTTCAAGGGCTCAGGGACTGGAGGTGGCACTCCTTGGTAGGGTACGGGTCTCAGCAAGACAGCCCAGGAGCTGGCAGATGAAGTCTTTGATGGTCCTGAGACTTCAGAACAGGGGGCAAGCTCAGTCCAAGCCTTTGGAGAAAATTCACAAGTAGGAATTCAGAAAGCAAAGTCCAGTCTTTTCCCTCTTAAGGCAGAAGCAGCAGGCCAGCACAGCAAATCAACAGGCACAGTGGCAGGTCCTACTCAAGCATCAAGTTCTTTTCCTTAGCAGATGTTCCTCTTGATCCAGAAGCAATCTGAAGTGGTGGGGTCGGCAGTCTAATGCTTATACTCATTTCTGATTTGAAGCAGACAAACTTCAAAGGAAATTCTTTGTAGTACACAAGACCCTGCCTCTTCCTTGATTGCCCCCGACACATACTAAAGGGTTGGAGACTGTATTGTGAGAGGACAGGCACAGCCCTTTCAGGTGGAGGTGTCAGCTCCTCCCTCCCACTCTAGCCGTCAGGAAATGCAGGACACACCTCAGCTCCCTTTGTGTCACTGTCTAGGGGCAATTCATCTAAGCTAAAGTTAGTCAAAATTAGGTATTAGACATGTTTTTTAATAACTTTTTGGAAATAGATTCTTCCATGCCATACCCTGTGGTCCAAACGTGATTAGCACGCAAACAGCAGTATTTAAATCATAAAATAACAGATAATATGTAGCATGTAAATGCATAGCATATTTTTTGACAAAAGAAGAGAACACATACGCTCCTTAAAAACATCATATGACCCAAGTATCTACATTTCACATAAAAGACTTGTGTGTGGCTGTCACTTTTTGCAAGCAATGATGGAATCAACAACACTGATAAGAGTAAAAACAAAAAAAACATGAACGCAGACCTGTATTCAAGTGAAATCTTTATTTTCTTATACGTTCCTACAAGATCTGGTAATTGAGTCACAAAACGCATTGAAGCATAGTTTTAAAAAAAATATAAGAAAAGCTCCCTGCAGCCCTTTAGTAGAAAGCTTGATGCAAGAAGATTCAGTTGAAGCGATAAGAAGGAAAACAATTAAATAGAAACGCTCTCAAACAACAGACCCCTGGAGAAAACATTTGCCAATTGGAGCTCCAGCTTCTTGCTATTTTATAGAGCGCCCTGAGGCATGACAGCCACTTGAGGTCTAGGCACTAGAAGAAGGCTCACAAGCCCTCATCTAGACACTCGAATGCCACAGGCTGTACTGTCGCAATCGCATGTTGCAAAAGGCAGAGAGTCCCTCGCCTTCGGAAGATGCAGGACAGACGAGTTAGACTTTGACTCCTGTTTTGCTGGTCGCCTCGGTGGGTGTATTTTTGCTAAATTTGTTTATAAAGGAAGTCGAGAGGGCCATAGGGTGTTGCAGAAAACTACAGTTCATTTCAAATTTGTGTGGATAATCGGATCCAGGTGGCATCAATGTCCATTGAAAATTCCGTTGTCCCCAGTAGCTTATGGCCTCTCCCCACCACTTTTACCATCATTCAGCAGGTTTGGTGACACGGACGAACTCTAATGGAGTGACACGCCTTCAAACCTCCCTAACCAGCAATATTGCTCTCAGAAAGACATCCAGTAATACTTGTAATGCAAGCAGAGAGGCTACTTTCGGAGCTCCCTCCCCGTAGCCTCATTTAAACATATTGCCATCAAACAATGCACATACACAAATATAGAATAAAGATAGAAATAATTTAAGAGAGTGACAGTGTAGAAACAATTCCCCACATCCTGAAGTCCTGTCCATCTTGAGTGAGACATCCAGCTGCAGGGAATGAGCTGTGTGAAGTAAAACTTCACTTTGGTGAATTCAGAAAACCTAGCCCTTCTCTGGAAGGGGGTAAAGATTTGTAGCTTTTCTCAACTTCTCAGTTGATTGATTTCACCTTCGCCAACTCCTAATCTGGGGTCCCTGGAGACTACAAGCGTGCCATATCCTCCATTTCACCACCAACTATGTCATACTGAAAACAACATTAACTATAACATAAACTATGTGTCAACTACATCACACAGACCTCTGTGGATTTGACCACACATTTTGAGCATTAACGTTATTGTCCAGAAGTAGAGGGAAATGGCACAACTGGTAAAGAGATCAGGATAGAAGCCAGAGCATCGCAGAGGTCCACCAATACATCAGGCACTGCGTAATCTAGTGTGCCAACTGGACCGGAAACGGAATTAGCCCCAGAGCTCTAATCAATGACTGCAAAGAACATATAGGCTACACCAAAAGCATTGTTTTGAAATGTTTTATATGTTTCCTTGCCACAAAAATCTCTCTTCAGCGATTATTAGTATTAATTAAGCATTTTGAACCCAAGGTCAACTTGTATGGATTAAAAAGTCCTCGCATCAAGGCCTTAACTACAACCCTAGCAGGTTCACCCGAAGAAAGGCTTCTGAGGGTCTATACATGGCAGGATACGAATCCAGAGAAAAACAACTATTTGCTAGCCCTTGTAAAAATAATTGCGAAATTCGGCTCAACTGGACAGCAGGTGTCAAATGGTGTTCCTGTATTACCACAACCCAACGACAGACAATACCAACAGAGGATCCCATTAAAACTTCTGCAGGAGGAAATTCACTTGCTCCGTACAACTCAGCACTCATATTACCTATAAAATAGATCTCAGTACCCTGTTGTAATGTCACCAAACACTGTGTTGGGGGCATTAGTCAATGTGTGCCACAGTATGACAGCTTCTACTTAGGCTGTCTGTGGACTCCGAAATTCATCATGTAAGATGGGAGTATTACCTGCACTGAGACTGTCTCAAAGGACCAGCACCGGGCTGAATAAAGGATGCAGTGTCACTTAATTAGTCAGGCTCTCATGCTTGTGAGGACAGCTGCTACCAGTACGACAACGAGCATGTGCAAGCACAAGAACCAACAGAAGCCTTAGGAACACTCTACCAAAGCCTATGGCACCCATGTGTAAACTGTACAGCAGGGAGAATACAAGCTTTGCATGTATCCATGTTTGGTTACATGATCCTAGTGAAACAGGCTTGCACTGCAGTATACTAATAATCAACTGGTTACCAAGGTGGGCACCAGAAGAGGCCGCTGTACATGCCCGTGTGCACATGGTGTGGCCTACTGCTCTGGCCTGGAATAGGCCTGGGTCAGTTCAGTGAGCATCTACTTGTGTTACAAGCAGCTTGCGTTAGCAGTCCCAGAGCCTCAGAGTGGCTTTGGTGGAGGAGGGAGGCAGCAGTGTATCAGGACTCCCGCAGTGGCCTTTATTTCAAGTGGAACCGCTGCAGATGTGCTGCAATGTGGGGAGCCCCAGTCGACAGCACTAACATCTTTGTGCCAAGAGCAGTGTTTCAGAAAGCTGAGCAAACCACTTTTGAGCATGGTATAACTCCCTCGCCTTATATGTTTTTCTCTAAAGTTATCCTGTAACCTCCTGATCCACTTAGAAAGAACATATTTATACTAATATACAGTGTATTTATTACATAGCATATTTATTATATCTTCCTTGTGGTCTTCATCCTTCCTTCCTTGTGTCGCTTCAGAATGTGGGGCATTTGATTCCTAAGGTTCAACGCAGCCGTTGTGGTATTCTGGCTGCGGCACTCCTGTTGTGTTACCAGCGATCTGTGTGTCATGTCTACCGCTATCATCCCTTTGTATCTTTCATTGGTAAATATATTGCACATAGTTTTTTTGTGGGTGAGACTCGGAGGCGCAACAGTGCCTTTCTGCCCTCTGAAAGTTATTGTTGGATATTGTCAGACCCAAAATGGCTAACTGGTAATATCTCCTGCTCAGATCTCACCACATAGGCGCAACTACGCCCGAACTTTGTGGGGGCACTACCTCAGTCAGTGGTGGTGGGGAGGATACCATTTCATAAAATGGCAGCTGAGACATCCTCAAAGCCAGTACTAGAATACACATTCGGAAAGCCAATAGGTCTGGCTTTAATGTGCTCAGGCAGTCAACCAGGATGTGTGCATGCCAGTTCCTTCATAGTTTAGCACATTAAAGCCAGACCGATTGGCTTTGCTAATGCATTACCCTGAGACACTGAGCACTGGTGGAGCCCAGAGAGTGCCAACCAGACCTGCGACCATCTGATGTCTGCAAGATGGTCGGTACCAATTTAGTCTTGTGCATATTTGACACACAGCAAAGAAAGCACCGAAGGATTACTGGGAATGTGTCTTTTCATACTGAAAGTTGCACTAGCTGCTTAATGAACAAATACTTTGGAGAACAAGAAAATGTGTGTGGAGGGAATCGCACAATGAGCTCAGTGCTCCTACAGACAAAGAGAAGTAGACTTATATGAACCCCATTAATTTGTGAAAAATAAACTAGGATAATAAGTTCATGCATGGGTTCACCAACAGCTCAAAAGGAACGGGTATCCACAGAGAATAAAAGGCTGAATACCTGTTCACAATGTATAAACACTCCCCCTGCACGTCAGCCAGTGCAGAGCTAATGCTCCCTCACCTGAACAGATGCCTAGTGGTCTCTCACAGAACGATTGAAGGTACAGCTATCAGTGCAGGGGTATAGGGAGTGATAGAGCGGTCCGTAGTAATAATTTACCTGCGTTTGGACGCTCTTTAGGCCGATGAATCTTTTGACTTAGTGGGAACTCACTGTACTCTTAATTCGATCAATCTCATCAAAATCAATAATCAATAACGAACATAAGCAACACCTTGAACGACATAACACCTTACAATTAATCCAGAATACATTTCGGCGAACCCTGACCTTTCAGTCAGGAATAACCACACCAGTTTATTGCAAAGTTAGTGAATTTATTTCCCTATATCAACAAAGCTAGCACAATATAAATGTGTCTCAACACCAAATGATAAACATATATGAACATTAATAGCTGTCCATAGCGTCGAAACAAGTGCAATCTATGAAGCATTTGAAACACAAGGCATTCGATAATAGCAATGCAAATCACTAATACGATAATCTGTAATGAACTAATTGCGTACATTTAGTCAGCATAACAAGATCTCAAATTGCATCGTGCGACATATGGAAACCTCGTCTAACCTCAAATTAGCATCGGCATGTGGGACTTCATGCAAAAACAATTTAGCAACATTAATTTAGAAAAACTCTTAACTAGGGCTCTTACCAAAAAATCAGCAGTTGGTTACCTAAGAGAAACACAATGCAATTTTACAATTTCCTTTCATAATTACCAATTACGATCAGCATACAAGGAAGTCTTCGTCTCACAGGTACCGTTCTTCGGTCATCATGGGTACCGCTTCTCGATCAGCATGGGACGGGACAAAGGGGCAGGGGTGAACGGGGCAATTGCCTCACGGCGGCAAGGTAAAACTATTACTTCATGCAAAGGGATCAGATCAAAGTTACAGTCTCTAGGGCAAGAATCATTTAAAGTCTCTTTCTCTCGATTAGAGAAAGAATCAAAGTCTCTCAAGATGGCGTCGTAGCAAAGTGGGCCATAATAGCTACGAAGTCTGCAAAATGGCGGGTATCGAGCTGGTAATGGCTGCAATGGCTACCTTCTTCTCGTGCACCTTGTTTTTATAGACAACAGTTCAAGTCCTGTAGGGTCTCCATTGGAGGGTTCATAGGTTAGCTTCAAATTGACCAATCAAAAACGACAGTTCTCAAGCTTTTACTTAAGCATACATTATCCTTGGAGATGGGTACGCAAGTTGCAACATTGTCTCCCAATTAGCTTACTCTCAGAGCCTCCATTGTCCGCACCTGCAAGTCGACCTTGAATTAAAGAGAAAATATGCCAGGCTGGCACTAACTTTAAGATAAGCATGTGAACAGCTTCTGTGGAAAAGTACAGCTTCAAGCAAAAATACACGTTTAATAGCACAGTGGAAAAATACGAGCATCTAAACCGTGAGACCGGGCAACTAGGCCAAAGCCTCCGCTAAAGTAATGCTAAGCTAAACATTTCAAACAAGCAAATCGTAGCACACGTTTATGATTATGTCGGATTAGTGCAATTCTAATTCACCACGTTATATAAAGCACGCGTATAAATGATGGCAAACTACTCTGAGGGCACATTTTGTCCCCGTACAATCTTTATTAGTTCGGTTAATGTCACACATGATTATTTCACACTACGTTTTAGCGTTAATAAATCAAAACCTTCATTTTCTGCTTCATCAGGAGTGCACATAGCCTTTGTCCACTTTGGACACCATGATTTGTGGTGCCACCAAGCTATACATTAACAACTGTTGAACATGCACTAACAGGCTGCTGTAGAAAAACCTTCTTATTGTAACCTGGAGGTTAAGCTGCTCTTACAAACTTTATGCTTTACTTTTCTATCACCCACATTAGGGGGTTGTCTGCTCCACCAACCCCAGGGAGGCAAATGAATAAAACAGCAAACTCCTTCAATATGTCAGGGGTTTGTGTTTGATGTTCCATGCAAAACACAATTTCCGAATGGACTAGTCACTAGATTACCTTGTACAATTCTCAAACATAGCTGCTAAGTGACTCTGTCACATGTGCAACACCTTCACTCAACCCAGTGATTAATTTGTTAAAAAACACACATACGTGCTGGTGACCAAATGCTTCTTTGGAGATTTGTACCTGCAAAATCCAGTCAGACTTACGGTGAAGAAGCAATAGGAATGGGTGAAATGTGCTGTAAAGAGTGCCTTAGCATCACTGTTGCGCTTTTTGTTCACACCTCTCACTAGGCCATCTCTTGTTTCACGCTCATTCTCTGCTCTATCCAATCTTAGTCATAATCTCCTCTCCTTTCTTTTTCCACTCTCTCCATATTCTCTTACGCACTCCTCTTTCACTAGCTCCCTCTCTCTTTCTCCAATCGTCTCTAAATCCCTTCTCTTTCTGTTATTTTCTCTCTCATCTTTTCCTCCTCACGCTTTGAGAAACAAGCAACGTGCAAGGCTAACTGGGGGGAGAGGCATGTGACACTCCCCCAGAATAGTAGCCTGTCTGAGTTTCTCAGTCCTAACGGAACTTCAGTTTTTCCATTATAGGAATGAATACTGATTGGGCTGAATTCTGCCTTTGAACGTGCTCACCTTGATCTATGTCTGTTGAAGGGTCCAGCTCGGTCTGGAATGGGCCTCAGTGCTGTGTTTGCAGTCTCAACTCTAGCTAAGTGAAATAAATCACATGTGTGTGCACGGCCTCTGGTCTATCTGTGCAGGGGTTCTGGACTTGGTATGCATGGACTTGCCTGTATATGTGCTAGAGCTCAGCTCTATCCGCAAAGGAGCTCTACAAAATGATGGCATCTGTGGCAAAGTCCCACTGTCTCTGTGTGCTTAGGAAGTCATTTTCATCTGAGCAAGAACTCGTTTATTTTTAATAGGAGTTCGCTCTATAACCAGAGTAACAACCAATTTCAGTTTTGGCTTCCGCTCCTTAATAAAAGAGGTACTTCCCCTTTGATTGGTAGTTTGCCCCACAATAGTTTGGACATGTGGCGGTTTGCTCTATAGTTGCACCTCTGATCTTTACTTACCTTGTCTTCCTACACTCTCTCAACAGTACAGCTACTTCCTCCCCTGGATATGCTTTATTGTCAACATCTTCTTGATGCTCATTGCTTTTATGTCATTTTAATGTCCTTTTGGTCGACATTTGTAGTGAGGAAATTTAGAAAGAGTAGGGAAGATCAGGCAAAGTAAGGAGACAATGTACACATAAAATAATACGAAGGTGAAATATAAAGGGTTGGATGGGGTGGTGGACAAAAATAAAAAGGGAGGATGGCAGGGAGCATGGCAGGATTGAGCTGCATGTGAACAGAGTGACTACAGGGACAGAGGGCAGGATAAAAAGGGCTGAGTTCCAGTTGACAGCCTTTGGGCAATACAAAATAAGTTAAAATGCACTTTAACACAAGGGAAGGAAAATGCAGGCCTGAGTGAAAGAGTCAAAGCACAGAAAAACAAATAAAATGTGAACACCTAACTCCCCACCAAGCTTGAGCTTTAAAATTCACTCATCAGGCAGAGACTGAAATGAGGAGAGACATATGTTTCAGACGTCAGCGTTACCATGGGGTAGTAGAAGGCAGGGTGAACGCCAGCAAAAGTGGGTAAGCTTGAGAGACAAGTTCCAGCAAAAGCACAGCCATTGTACATTTAGGTGGAGCCTTTGAAATGTATATGTGTCTTGTATACGAGCAGACACCCTTCTCCCTTTGCTCAAGGTTTTCCAAACACCAAGTACAACTTACAGTGGCAGAGTGGACTAGGGAACACCATGCTGCTGTGTCTGTAAGCTTTGGTAGGTGAAGTGCCAGGTACAGCCCATGGATGGCATCATTCTGATCTTCCTCTTACGTCTATCACATGTCCAGCCACCAAACACCAAGGGGGTGGGAGGCATACAGGAGCCTACTGTAAGGTGGGCTGTGAAGTCAGCACCCAACAGACCCTCACCTTTGCTTAAGAGAAGATTGCACCACACATGTACAACTGCTGTGGTGAGCATGTCCAGCCCTATCCCATTTGAGCCAAAGAGCAATCATGAACAGATGGGCACATTGAGGTGCTGCACTGCACAGCTGCATGAGTATGAACTGTTAGAGTAACTGCATGGCATCATGTTGAAGCCACCACACTGGCACTACTACTTCCTCACATGTAACATCAATGCTTGGGCCTTAGTCAGCATTCCTGAGGGGAAAGGACAGGCAGCCACAAACAATTTACACAGAGGATAGGCACTGCTACATCTTGGACTTTCTTTTAAGTGTCCCTGTCCCCACTAATAGGTGATGCTGCTGTCCACCAGCCACACCCATATTTAGCCAACATCATTTTACATGTTCTTATTTTTAAGTGCCACATGAGATAGGATATGCGCTGTAGATTGAAAGACATTTTGTTTAATTACAGGGGATTTAGATCCCGCCAATTGCTTAGCATTAGTTGGCTTCATCATAACTTTCATTTCCTTGCTTCTCTTAGGTCCTTGTGGTTGTCCCTCCCCTGTAGCATGGCCGAAGTACTGCCAGTGTCCTATCACTGTTTGCACTTTCAGAGCTACCTGTTTCTTTTAGTTACAGCACTCCATAAGAGTGCATGTGTTTGCAGGCCATCTTCCACCATTCTGTCCTGCTCCACATTGTTGCATGTACCCTCTACCAACCCATGTTGTTGCTTGCTCCCTCCTATCCTTCCATCCACTATTATTGCTTGCCCCCTCCACCCTCTTGTGCTCCATTATTTGCCCCTCCCTCTCTCCCATCCTTCATTGTTGCTTGTCCCCGTTGTAGCCTGCCCTATTGTTGCTGACACCCTCCCACCTAGCATTGTTCCTTGCCAGCTTTGTTTCTTCCTCCTCCAACATTCCAAACATAGTTTTGCTTCCCCTTGTTGTTGTGTGGCCACTTCCAAATTCCGTCCTACATTGTTTTGCCTTCCCGTTGTTGCTTGCCCCCTCCCACCCTCGCACCCCGCTTTGTTGCTTGCCTCTATTTGTTACTTGCCCCTGTTGTTTCTTGCCTCCTCCCATTTTTGCTTGTCCCCTCCCAGCTGGCATAGTTGCTTGCTCACGTAGTTGCTTCCCACTCCCACACTCCTATTCTGCATTTTTGCTTGCCCCCTCCCACTTTCTATCATGGGTTGTTGCTTTCCCCCACTGTGCCTCCACCCTCTCACCTTGTGCTGTGGCGTGCCCCTTTTGTTGCTCCCTACTGGCTCTTGTTGTGCATTGTTTCTTCTACCTTAACACTCTCCCGTCACGTTTTGTTGCTTCAACCTCAACCCTCTCATCCCCTGTTCTTGCTTTCACCTCCCACCTGAAAGATACAGTTGTGTACAGGGCAAACAACAGGTAAGTTGTAATCTTTTGGGGGTATAATACTTCTAGCAGAGATGGGTCTACAATTTCCTCCTGAGTGGCAGCAGGGTAGAAGCCATTCTGATGTCAATGGGGATACTGCTCCAGATCGTCAGTATGGCGAAGGTTTGTCTTCCTTTTTAGGGTCGAGCCTGCAAATGCATGAGCTAGCGCATGCATCTCGCGTGCAAGATACTGTTGTTTACAAAAAAGGGCTTGGAGTCCACCCATTGCTTATAGTTTGTTGCCTTGTATGGCACGCTTCTTTACAGGTTTGTAATTTGTCACTGCAGGCCAAGCATAATTTCCGTTCCTTTATATTGAGCAGGGACCAAGCACTGATCGATTCAACTTAATCAGTGCCTGTCCACTGCTCCTGATGTGATAGAGGTACTATTTTGTTCTTTTTATCAACTTCTAGTAGCCTGCAAACAGAAGATGTGTGACTGACAAAAACGTGCCCAGCAGGGCAAACAAAATTGCAAAGGTTTTTTTCGATAGTTAACTCTTTTCTTTTTTTTTCATCTTTTCTCACTTTGCACTTGTGTTTTGTTTTTGCTTGTGGGTGCTAGCTATTCTCACAAGATGATGATTATCTTGTTCTAAATATTGCAAAGAGTTGTTGTTTCTTTCCTATATGTAATGTCCTACATTTTCTTTGACACATAATCGTGCAGTACACCACCTCACCCCACACCAATCCATCCCAATCCAATCCACCCCACACCAATCCAATCCACTCACCCCATTCTAATGCAATCCACCACACCAATCTTGCCAACCCAGCCAATCCAATCCACCCAACATCAATCCACCCAATCCAGTCATCCTCATTCCAATCTGCCACAGTTGAATCCCCTAATCCAATCTGCCCCACTCCAACTCACCCAATCCAACCCACCTCACCCCACACTAATCCACCTCACTGCAATCCACCCACTCCTACCCTATCCACTATACTCCAGTCCAATCCACCCCACCCAATCCAGTCTTCCCCACACCAATCCAATCCAGTTCACCCTGCACCAAACCACTCCACCCAACTCAATCCAATCCACCACAATCCACCCCACACCAACCTAATCCTCCACACTCCAATCCAATCCATCACAATCCACCCCACTCCAATTCACCCACCATTCAAATTCAACCCATCCCATTCCAATTCAATCCAACCTCCTCCACTCCAATCCATCCCACTGCAATCAATCCACCCCACTCCAATCCGCCATACTCCAGCCTAATCCAATCCATCCAGCCCACTCCAATACACCCTACTCAAATCCACCCACTCAAGTCTATTCCTCCCCATTCCAGTACAATCCACTCCACCCCACTCCAGTCCAATCCACCCCAGTCCAATCTTCCCCACTCCACTCCAATCCACTTCACTCCAATCAACCCCACTCCAAACCATCCCACTCAGTCCAATCCCACCGCAGCCTAATCTACCCCACTCCAATCCACCCCATCTAATCCACCCCACTCAGTCCAAATCCCCCTCTCCAATACAATCCACCCCCACCTCAATGCAATCTACGCCACTCCAATACCCCAATACAATCCACCCCACCCCAATCCACTTCACCCCAATTCAAACCGCCCCACTGCAATCCACTTCATCCCACTCAAGTCCACTCAAGTTCACTCTACCCCAATCAAATCAACCCCTCCACATTTCAGTCCACCCCACTTCAAACCACCCACTCCTATCAACCCCACTCCACTCCAATCCAATCCACCCCACTTCACTCCAATCCAATATTCTGCACTCCACCTCCAATTCAATCCACCCCATTCAACTTCAATCCACCCCACTCCTCTTAATCCACCCCATTCTACCCCAATCCAACCCATCCCATCCCACCCCACTCCAATCCAACTCACCCAATCCAATCCACCCCACTTCACCCCACTCTAACCTAATCCAGTCCAGCCCACTATGTCAATCCACTCCAGCCCACTCCACCCTATTCTACCCCCACTCTACGCCACTCCACTCTACTCTACAACACTGCAGTCTACAACATTCTCTGCACTGAACCACTGAACTCTTCCCCCTCTACTCCACTCTACTCCCCCTACTCCACGCCAACAAATCAACTCTATGATACAATACTCCCCCAGTCCACTCTACAACACCCCACACCATCATGCTTTAGCCAAAGTGAACAGCAGCCAACTAGGGTACAACATGGCTAAAAAAACATTGCAAAAGCCAATTGCTGTTGTATAGGTGAGACCTATTGGCTTTACCAGTGCTTGTTATAACATGCCCTTGACGAGGCAATGTCTAACATTGCAATGGAGTCAATCTAATGACCCACAATGTTGGAGATCCAATGTGCATCATCTTCTTTCAGAGCAGATATATCTGTCTTTATTGTTAAAAACTGGAGAATGGTACTACACACCTCTGATGAAACCCTAGATTATTTGACCCTCTGTATTCTTGACTTACACTTACACTGGACCTTCCCCTCTTATCTCTCCAGACTCACCACCTTGCCCTGTCATTTCTACTTCTCTGCCTGCACTCCTGGACCAGGACAATTCTCTAGTGCTCCTTCAAATATCACTACTTTTGTTCCGGACCTGTGGCATCTCTCGCTCTCAGTTTACACAGCTAAACTATTTCCTGGTTGCCTAACATTACATTACATTATGTCCGTGCCCGCTTCCTGTCCTATCTGTAGTATTCAGTGACTATACCCCGCTGACAAAGCTTACTTTAATATCTCTCCTCTGACTTCGTTTTCTTTCCTCAAATTCATCTGTTCACCTTCTTACGGGTCTAATTCATTATACTACCTCTTAACCTTTCAATATATTTTCTACCAATTGCCCCAAATGATACTGTAGCTCCATACTGTGCTCATAAAATACCTAATGTCAATGTACTTGCTAACTGGAAGCTACCCACCAAGAACCTTTATCACACCAGAGTTACCATGGATTATATATACTTATTGTTTGAAATCGAACAACAAAAAAAGTACTCCCTCATCAGCTATCCTACACACTACCATAAACATTCCCCCAAAAGGAACCATCTTATGTCACCTCTATTGATTTGTCAAAGTTAGTTGTTGACTACAACTCTTATAACAATACACTGTCCACCAGAACTCTACTAATACTCCATAAGTCTGTGGACATAGACCCCCAAACACACAGAAACAAATACACCAACCACAAAAATATTTTTGTGATACTAACTGATTTCTTCCCTATCAAAAAAGGCAGAACATTTCTAGGTTAACTGTCCTTTACATAACTGTAGATCAGCTGGTAAACATGGAACGGAGACAACAAACACTATTTCTTCACCCTTGATCTTTTTTCTTGACTAAAACGTGGCCTAAAGATCTGTCTCAACCAGTCATGCGGTTCTAATTTCCCCACCCCTGATTATTCAATCATATGTTTTGCCCACGAAGGAAGAAGGAGTTGCTGTTATTTACTACAATTCAAATCAAAGTACATGTCTAAAATCTGAGTGATACATCACTTTTCAGTGCCTGTAGTTTACAACCTATCATACTAAAATGCATATCGTTTAACCCTCTGACTGACAATCCCTCTATAGTAGACCAACTCATTCCTAGCAAGACATTGACATGCTGACGCATTTGGCTTGAATACATATGGTGGTGCCAGAACGGCATGCATGTGAAATTGTGAAGCAGAAAATTACTGAACCACATCACTGCTGACATAATGGAAAGGCAATGGTAGCGTGGCCACCCACAGTATGCTGGGCCAGGTACTGTAGCATCTCATTTGCATCTGAAAGAGGAGTGCTAAAGCTGTCTGTAACCAGATGCTAAATGTAGTGCTTAATTGAATACAATTTTTGTGGATGACACTTTTTAAGGCCCCAGAGTGTATCTTTTTTGGAATAAAAGTATGACCCTCAATTAACAAAACGTAACACAATGGGAACAACTCAATGATTGTTGCCTATGGTCAAGGGGAAAACACTGCAGGTCAAGCAATGCGGGAAGGATTCACCGAATAGAAACAATATGAAAAGTCAGATTAATGCATGCCAAAATACAACAAGCATTGGCACAGCCAAAGGGTGTGGTCTTCTCAAGCTTGGGTTACTTTTTCATTTTTATTGATGGCATAAAATAAAAATAATAAGAAAACAAAAACAAAAGAATATATGTCATCATGTAAACGCGGTGACGTGCTTACGATAAAAAAAATCGAATGTAAACAAACTAACATTATTTATAATTTTATTAGAACAGTAGAGTGCTTTTTAGCAAGCTGTTCCACAACAGAAATAGAAATGTATTACTGTCTTTGAATTGTTGTAACATGAAGACATATCGTTGGCACCAACAAAATATGAAAAATGGAAACAAAAAAACATTGGCAAAAAAAGTACTGGCCTACCAGCCCTGACAGTGAAATGCACTTCTCTTGAGACAAATGCACCCGTATGGTCAGGCAAAATGCAGTTACTCACGCTGCAAGAGAGGCAATGGCAGAAGTGGGCTGAACTGAAGCCCCATGCTGTGTGCTGCAGTGGGCAGAATGTAAGTTGACCAAGGAATGAAGAAATCCCAGATCCCCTCTATTTATTGACACATATATGTATTTTATATTTAAGATTTTTTATCACATGAGGCTGTCGAGAGAACTAAAGATGTCACTAGGCCAGACGTAACAAATGTACTCTCAGTATTATGAAGCCAAATCCAATCACTTTCAAACCCCTTTGTTCCTCTTAGTATTGAGACGTATAAAAGAACGCAGTCCTGTGTCGGAGAAAGTTGCCTTTACATTTTAGCCTTAAGAGCCTCTCTGATCATCATACTAATATTAATGACACTAGTATCAACTAACTCAATTCTCATTACAGTGAAACAAGGTAAGATATCCTTCACTATCTTGCCCCCCAGAAATGAAATTAAATGAACCAACTCTATAACATTTACCCAATGGTACCTGGTACACTTAAATGAAGAAATGACACCACCTACACTGCTCTACACAGTTGGTGCTAATATCCTTTGAGGAGTGATCTGAAAATACTTTACTGGGCAAATACAAATAAAAAATACATTCGATGATAACTATTTCAATCAGTTTAAAACTGACTTCCCCAACAATTACCCTCAAAACATTTTGAGATTGTGAAACTGATGACTAATCCCATCTATGCTTTCACTGGCGATAACCCAACAGAGACATGCAAAGAATTTGCCCGTTTCCTTGAAGCAGAAGTCATAAAGACCAAACTTCTTCTAACTTTGTCTAATTACCATCAATAATGTTTTTATCAAATTCAATCCACTTGGAGAATTTATAACGTTTAAGGAGGTAAGTGACTAACATCTTTGTAAGTTTAGGAGACTACCTTCCGTTCTTCTACCCTTTTCCCAACTTCTCTGAATACCTGGCTCCATCTTTGGCTCAGCCTGATTAAATGCGGTCTGCTGCCCTCTCTTTTCTCATTTTGGTCAGGACCCGCCTGTACTATAAAAATAAAAAAATAAAAAACCTGGTGCTTATTAGAGAATTTAAATAACGCCCACCCTGTTGCAGGCATACCTTTTTTCGGCAAAAACTATGGAGAGTTGAGTGGCTATACAACTTAATTCTTTCTTGAAAATGATGGGCATGATGATTCACAATCTTATTTTCGATTGTCTTGCACTTCAAAGGCTGCTATATTATAAGTATTTGATCAGATGCTTTGCATACTGGGTATTGGTGACCCCTACCTACTTATTCTCCTGAGCATATGAGTGGCTTGTAATACTGTTAATCACTTCACTTTACTTAAAACCCTCAAGAAGCAAAGTGTGGACAGAACAGTACAAACTGGTTTGCTTCCACCTTAACAAATCGATTGCAACTGATAACTTCTGGTAACACATTTTCGAAGACTTCCTGCCATCAAAGGGTCCACCAAGTTTCTATTTTTGTTTTGGCACACTTTATCCTAAGCAATAAACCCTTTGGATCCATTTTAGCTACTCAGGTATTTCTTACCATCATGACACCGGTGATAGTCTTATTTTTTAAATCCGCTTTTCTTGATAACATCACTCTAAAAGCAAGGGCTTTTCAAAACCATCAGGATTAGCATTCTCAGCAACAGCAACAGCTCAATTGCAGGCACTCAAACCCAAGTTTCACTTCTGTGGGGCAATATTCCATTTCAACTATGGCTAGATTTCCATAAATATCGTAGACTGTAAGACATCGATTATCAGGTGTCCAAAATCTATTGAAAACATTCTCATTAAAAACTATGGAGCATATTTAAGAGCCCCATAGCCAATCCAACGCCACATCAGCGTAATTTTCTACCACTAATGTGGCGTTAGAAGGGCAAAAACGCTGCACCATATTTACAAAGTGGCCCAATGCTGACCTCTGGATGCTTTGTAGGATTAGCGTCAGGAATGTTTACGCTAATCCTGCAAAGCACCAGACTAGCGTAAAAAATTCTGACGCCGATTCCCCTAACTACCGTCATGGTGCACTGTATATGGCGCACACATGGTGGCGCTAAGGGGTGCAAGAAAAGTGGCGCTGCACTGTGTGCAGCGCCATTTTTCTTAAATACGCACCCAAATGTATGTTTATCTCAGCAACTTGGCCAGAACTGCCCAATATCAATAAAGAATCTTACATGGGAAAAATCAACATATAGAAACTAATTTCAAGGATATAGTACAATCTTTAGTTCTTTCTAGACTGTCTGCAGAAACTCTCCACCCATGAGTATTCCAAAGGTTCAATTTGTTCCATCAACACTGCATCAGGGTTGCTCACAGTGAGTAAACGCAGTGCCTACATTACTCCTGACAATCAAATAATATAATTAAAAAATGGCTTAAACCTGTTTTTGTAACATACATACGCACAGTCTATGCAGTGCATAGGATACTCATTGTAGGAAATTGGGTTACTGGTTGAGGGGGTGAAACCCTACTCAGGCAGCAAACAATTCTTGTCAGGGCAAAACACAGGCAAACCGCACATTAACCTGTGCTTAACCCTCTGGTAGCTTGGCACAAAGCAGTCAGGCTTAACTTAGAGGCAATGTGTAAAGTCTTTATGCAGCACTTCAAACCATAATAAAGTGAAAACACAGCACAAGAAAAAATTCCACACCGATTTAGTAAAATAGAGTAAAATTCAATACATTATTTGAGACACAAAACACAAAAATCCAATTAGTAAAAACAGACATATGCAATTTTAAAGGTTTAAGTGAAAACATGGCTAAAAGAAATAAAATTCCAACAGTGGATATGTGGTTGTGCTGGACCAGGACAAAGTCACAATTCAGGCATACTGTGCTGGAGCGTGAACCGGGCATAGGGACCAAGTTAAGCCCACCAAACCTTAAATCCTGGTGCGCGGTCTGCGTGGCATTGCTTTCCTAGGCTTTGTGTCATCCTACGCTGGTTCTGAGGACATGCGAGGTCCTGCATTGCACTGCGTCAGTTCTGGTGAAGTGTGGCGAGGCCTTGTGTCAAGTTGCGTCAGTTCCAATGGGCTGGCAGCTGGGCATCCAGGCGTGGTGAGGTTTTGAGTTGCTTAGTGTCGATTCCGTTGAGGCTAGCATCTGTATGGCAAGGATCAGTTGGGGTTCTGTGTCTCTCTGCACCGGCACCAATAAAGCTTGTAACTGTGCCATGAGGCTTAAGGGGATTTCTGTCACTTTGGATTTGGTGAAAACCATGGCTGTGTCAGCAGAGCACCTTCAGGTCCTTTGAAGCGTCCAGGACTGGGGTGGCACCACATGGGGGCAAGACTCACAGCAGGCAGCATCCAGGTGCTGGACTGAAGGTGGAAGGAGCCTTTTCTGTCCCTGAGGCTCTGATCAGGAGGGTAGCCAATTAACCCTTGGCATCACTCTGGTGGTACTGGGCTCAAGATGCAGGTCCAGTCTTTCTGACTTAGGGTGCAGGGCAGCAAGGCAGGAGGGTGGCAGCACTTCTTTCACCACAGGTCTTAAGGTCCAATATTTATGTCTGGTGCCCACCTTAAAGTAGGATATATTTCTAGATATTTCTCCTAACATGAGGTGTTTGGAATTTCCTGCCTTCCTGACCTAGCCCAGATTGTCAAGGGCCAAAAAAGACTATAGGCAAACCGTTTGTAAGTCAAACCCTTTGTAAAGGTGCTGAGGCAGAGCGCCTCTGTGATGTTCAAGTGTGGTAAGTGACAGCTCGACCCCTGAATCAAGTTAAAGATGACCTATTCTGCTAGCACCAATTCCTCCTTAGTCTCACTGTCTGGGAGTAATACACAAAGACCAATTGGAAGCTACACCTAGTCATGTGACCCAGGCTACAGGCACCAAGTGGTTAGGACAAGAAAATGCCAACTTTCTAAAATTGGCATTTTCAGAAATGTAACTTAAAATCCAACTTTACCATCAAAGAGGATTTTAAATTACAATCCTTTAGACACCAAACTCCTATCTGCTCCAAGCTGAAAGTTACCACATATTAAATGTGATAAGGGGACCAGATGTTATCCTTTGAGAGAGGCAGTCCTCACAGTAATGAAAAATGAATTTGGGAGTATTTCACTACCGGGACATGTAAAACTTAAAAGAACATGTCCAACTATTTAAATACACTGCACCCTTTCCTCTGGGCTGTGTAGGCCTACTCTAGGGGTGACATATGTATGGAAAAAGGAAGGTTTAGGACTGGAAAAAGGCTTATTTTGCCTGGTGGCAATAGCAAGTTAAAACCGCAAACAGGCTACAATGGCAGGCCTGAGGCATGTTTAAAAGGCTACTTAGGTGGGTGGCACAAAGAGTGCTGCAGGCCGTTACTAGCATTTACTTTACAGGACTTTGGTACATGTAGTACCACTTTATTAAGGATTTATAAGTAAATATGGCAATTGGGTGTAAGCCAATTCTACCATGTTTAAGGGGGAGAGCACAAGCATTTTAGCACTGGTTAGAAGTGGTAAATTGTGAAGTCCTAAAAGCCAATACAAACTGGTTCAGAAACAGGGGGTTGAAGGCAAACATGTGGGAATGACCCTGCAGAAGGGGTCAAGTCCAGCACTCATGCTTAGGTTAAATCACTAGAATAATTTTTTTACTATCTTTTGGTTGTTTTTGTTTTTGTTTTCTTATACATTTCACCTTTTTGGATAACTGGGAAATTAGCACATGTTCCTGTAATTCCATGAGCACTTAAATCTGAATGAGTCAGGGGGACATGCACGGTGCAGAAATGTGTGAGAAATGCATTTTCAAATGTTTTGTGAATCACTGCTGAGTTCAGTAAGAGTAGGTGTTAATCAGTTCTACACATGATTTCACTGATCACTCTTCTGACTCATTCTTGGGAATATCCACTGATGTCACCTATGCTAACAGCTGTGACAGCGCAGTGAGCAGATGGCACAGTGAATTACTGTATGCATTTAACCTGGTTGAACGAACTTGTAACTCAGACTTAAATTATGCAGCTGTAGCATTACCTTTCTAGTCGTATATTTGATGTAATCACCCCATGGGAATCTGACCCTGGCTGTCAGTGCATGCTCCTGAGCCATTACCTTTACACAAGATACCGAGCACCCCAGTCTTGAACTGCAGCAGTCCCTCCTGGTTGGCAGTGGTGGCTGGTGAACTTTAAAAGTGGTGAGGCATAGACTGTGCCCCTCATTGTACTAAGTGAGTAAGTGTAGCAGTGAGACCCAAATATTGCAATAAAAGATCACATCTACACACATAACAATGCAAGGGCTTCCCATTTACATGCAGGCGGAAAACTGAAAATGCTGGCTTTCTTCACAGTCGTGTGCAGTGGTACAGCTAAAAACATAGTAAAAAATGGACTCAAAATGATGGGTCAAATTCACAAAGACTGACTGGATGCGAGAAGAGAGAGGTGAGTGCTGGCTTTCTCTCCTACATTTCCAAACCACAATCAGGTTGCACACCTGAAATCTTCTACTGCCAACGCTAGGGCGTCTGTAAGAGAGAGTGTGTGCGCGTTAGTGTGTGTGTGTGTGTGTGTGTGTGTGTGTGTGTGTCGGGGATGTGAGTGCAATGTATGTATTAGGATGGGCGACGGGGATTCCACTATGTGCATGTGGCTGTGTGATTTATGTATTAGTAGGGGCGATGGGAATTCCATAGTGGCACACACGTGTGAGTGTGTGTGTACGTGTGGTAGGCTAGGGTGTGTGATGTATATATGAGCAGGAAGTGGGGATTCGAAAGTGGCAACATCAATCGGTAACTAGGAAGTGCAGAGCCAAGAGTATCATCCATTAAGGTGTGAAAGGCTGGTTCAAGGGCACACTGATGGGTAATTCTAAACAGCTGCGTAGAGTACCAAAGCAGTGGGATGCTAAGCAGGCTGTGCATATAGCAAATGATAAATTGTTATCAGAGGTAGCTGGAAATTCCTATTTCACCTGAAGCAAAAATTATTATTAAATAGATATGCTGTCTTCCAGATCGTTGATATTATTTATCTGTAGGTGGTTTATGTATATTCTAATGGATTTAGAGTGGAGAATGCAAGCTCGCTAATGGTTGTGACCCCATGTGTATATATAAGTGTGTTGAGGAAGTCTGGGGTGTCAGGGAGAGCTACTGTGCATTCTAGGGGTGGCAATGTGTTGACATGTGAAGTGCGGAGATAGTCTAGCTAGTTCATTGACTCCATGCCTAAGTGCCCGGAAAGCTAGAAATACATTTTACAAGATTTGTAATGTTTTTTAAAAAAAATGCTCCTACTACACACATTAGGTACTTATTTTACCCATGTTGTGTACTTCCTGAAATTTGAAACAGCTTTTAGGGAGATGTCTTTAAGGCTCCTTCCAGACCTCAAAACTCATATACACGTGTAGCCAAAGGCACACGCCCAAAAACACAAACCTTCAATATACAGACATGCTCTGTCTCACAATACCCTAATACACACATACACACTCACTTGAGTGGGCCCTAGACACCCTGTAGGCTTTGCTAATAAATCACACACTCTCTACATCACAAACACACAGGAGCATATTTATATTCTGTTTGCGCCGCATTTGCATCATTTTTTTAAGCAAATGTGATGCAAACTTAACTCCATATTTATATTTTGATGCTAGACCTGACTATCATCAAAATATTGGAGTTTGCACCATTTTTGGATGCGTGAACCCACCTTGCGTCAATGAAATGCAAGGTAGGCATTCTCATCCAAAAAATAACACTATCCCCATAGTGCCATATTTATCCCCCCATGCTAAAATGACGCAAGGGTAGGAGGCGGACCGAAATAATGGAGCTAAGGTTGCTTAGCGCCATTATTTAACACCTGGATCAGACCAAGCCTAGGGGACTGGTGAATCCATTTCCATGGTCAAACACCTTCGAATGGGCCTACATGTGCTCACCCCAAGCCCCAGGAACACCCCTACCCACACCAGAGGGACACCAGCGGATGGGGGACCCCATCCTAGGTAAGTAGGGTAAGTATGAGAATTATTATAGTATTTTTTTTCAAAAGTGCCATTGGGGGCCCTAACATGCATGACACTGGGTGCAATGGCCAAACCCAGGGGACACTGGTCCCCGAGCTGGCCATTGGGGTGGCGGGCATGACTCCTGTCTTTGCTAAGACAGGAGTCATGTTTTTGGATGGTTTTGCATCTGGAAATGACGCAAGGCTGGTTAGCAGCATTTTGTTTGCCTCTAACCAGCCTAGCGTCATTTTTAGATGCAAAACCCTCTTCTCCCCTACCCCCACCCCCACCCGGCTACCGTCTTTCTTTTAGATGCTAGCTCAAGCTTGGTGCCGGCTTACACCATTCTATAAATATGGCACCTGGCTGGTGTTGTAAAATGACGCAAGCCAGCACTAATTTTTTTGCTGCAAAACTGCATTACTGCAGTTTTGCAGCAAAAAGTATAAATATGGGCCACAGTCTCTCCCACACACATGCAACTGTTTCCACCCATATACCAGCTGAAAACATGCGGTTCCTGTTTTCCTTTCTTAATAATTTTCTGGTGGGCCTCCGATGGGCCCCTTAATCTGTTCAGCAACCATGATGAGGTTGTGGAGTTTGGCAGCCCCATCAGAAGGCAGGATAGGCCCAGGGCCAGACTTTTCTTAACCCACTGTCTACTCGGTTTTCTCATAGGACATGGGGCGACAGAGATGAAAAACATGTCTCCGCCCCGTCAGGCTTCACTCTTTCACATGCGTGCAATGCACTGGGAATGATCAGCATTCCTTATGGATTGCTAACATGTGAAGGGGGCGGAAATGAACAGCACTCTACACATATGCAAGGCATGGATGGAACTCTACAGATGTCCCCTCCCTGGCCTGCTGCTGCTGACATGAGCAAATTAATTTGCCAGCAACACAAACTTTGGAAATGAAAAAAGATGAACTGACATATCGGTCATTATATCTGTTTACATTTCTGCTGCTCGAAGCTGCAAAGAACAACTCAGCTTCTTGTGTGGTGTGTTGGTAATGGTGGGGTTGCACCCCACGTCCTCAAGGCACCAGCCGCCACTGTGGTCAGCCAATACTTACAAATTACTAAACCGATGTGAAAAATACTGAACCTTTCATGTGTTTGAATGACACAAAAACATTAAAAATATACAAATCTGCTAGGCCCAAAAATATTTTCATAAAAAATCCCTGTTCTCTTTATTAATTTGCTGTGGCTTGGTAAAACCAAAGTTTGAATGAATACAAAATTGCAACCCCGTTTTTCATAAGCCTTATAGGCTTTCAGAAACTTCAAACCCTTCATGATATTGCAGCAACCAACAGCAGTCATTAATGCTAGTTGTGTTAGACACACAAATATACCTCTGCCATACAGGGCATGCTAAGCTTTCTATAATGATGGGAAAGCAAATTCACAGCTCTCATGTTGCAACCATAAAAGACTGTTCAATGAAGCTGACACATTGAACTAACATAGGCAGAGACCCATTTGCACTATTGAAAGCACACCTTCACAAGCCTAAACAGACTATGGTTTTCAATGGAAACTTTAAAATCTTTTGTAAAGTCATCATAGGATTACCAAATGCACTGAGGTGCTTCAATTCTGGCAGATTGTGTGTCACACACGACTCTAACACAGTGCTTAATTTGTAAATAAAAAGGTGCCGGTGTCCAAAGCCCTCCTTTAAAACAAGCGGCTGCTACAATTAAATGTCTGAACACGAATACTGAGGCAGTGTAATCCTGAAGCCATCTCGGGCCTCTTCAAACCATTTAAAGCCACTCCCTGCCCCTTCAGCTCATTCTTGCAGCTTTCTGCTTTCTCCCTTTGTGAAGCTTTTTTGTTTTGTCCTTCCTCTGTCTTTCCCATATGTGTCTTTTGCTCGCAGAAAATGCTTGAGGCAGAAGAATAAGCCCCGGCCCTAAAAAATAAGTGCGGTGCTCAGCACCGGAAACAACAAGAACAAATTAAGCACTGTCCTAACATAACATGTTGGTGCGAGCTTGCAAAAGCATTTTTGAGTATTGAAAGTATTACTAAAGGGGAGGTATGTTACATACTCTTACATGCCTTTGTGAATCAGTCTCCTAAACGTCCAACTCACTATTAGTAAAAATGCAAAGAAGGCACAGTCTTTTCTATTTGTGCTAGTTGTGTATGAATAGTCCCTGAACATTCCAATTTTATTTCCATTTTAGATGGATTGGGGCCAACTCACAAAGGCATGAAAGAGATATGAAACAGTACTACAGTACTACTGCTTTACAGGTTCCAAAATGCCTTGCGGACAGGTCACACCTTCCCTACAGCTGAAGACAATCAAAGAATGATCACTAAAGCTATCAAAACTAGTTAGGGGCTGAATAATCATAGTTCCGCTAGAGGGCGCCCTCTGCTTCTCGCCATTGTTAGGCACAATAGCATTCTTTTAGCTTTGAGGTATTCTGCAGATACACTGGAGGAAGGAATGTGATTCTGAAATAACGTTTGCACAAGTACAATGCAATTCTCGTGCTATGTAATGATATTTCACAGAAACTGGATGGCATGCATTCTTTAAAGCATCTTTGTCAACAGGCTGAATGTCATGAGGGTGACTTCAAAAAGTCACACATTTTAAAACAACAATACATTCATGCTGTGATAACCACTTTCGCTTTTCCTTTCAAATGTTCGCCACGGCCTGTATTGTGTTCTTGGCAGAAAAAGTAGAATTTGCTGGAAGCCCGCCTATTGACATAGGTCCACTTTAAAGCTATGTAAAAGCATGATTTAAAATTCTATCGGGTGACCTCTTCTTTTTTAGGTTAGTATGGGCGTTTTCATTTGTTCGTAACTATGGGGGTTATTCTAACTTTGGAGGAGTGTTAATCCGTCCCAAAAGTGAAGGTAAAGTGACGGATATACCACCAGCCGTATTACGAGTTCCATAGGATATAATGGACTCGTAATACGGCTGGTGGTAAATCCGTCACTTTTCCGTCACTTTTGGGACGGATTAACACCTCCTCCAAAGTTAGAATAACCCCCTATGTCTCTAATTTATGTTACCATTCGTGAAGCTAAAGGATTGATTCATCAGTCATCATATACTTTATTCGACCATAGGTCATAAAAGTTACATATTAAATTGTACAAAAAAGGTACGTTTTCTTCATTATACTTTTACACTGGCTGAAAATAGTAAGGTTTAGAATAGGAGAAGCTTCTATAGGCAATGGCCTACTATAATCCACCATTGATCCCGATACATAACTTAACATTTAGATACCAGGGTTTCTGAGACAATTACTTCATAACGTTAAAATAGTACAAATATTTAAAACTCTTAAAACAATATGGGGTGATTTCAAAATACATATTTCCCAGATGGTGTCATCATCAAGATAAATACAAACTATCCGACCCAAGGATTGATTAAATTAGACGACATCATGTAAGCCGTGCAGGATGCCCTTTTCCTGACTATTCAGTTTCTCAGGCCTGGCATCCATTCTGACAGCATCTGTCACAATTATTCGCAGCGCTGCCATTAGTCCGTCTTTCTATGGTGACAGCGCCCGGGGTGACAAAGAGCCCAGGGCGCCATTTCTCGTGCTCCTCAGATGAGTGGGGGATATAGCCAACTTTTACTGCCTCTTTTTAAATTTCACTTTTCGACCCAAGAACCATTATTATTGCTTAGAATTGTTTAAAAGTTAACACAAATTTATTTGATATTAGTTTTAGAGAGACAATGGATAATAAAAGTATTTTTTGGTGGGGTGATTTTGGCGCTATAATATTTCAGATTTAAAACACACGCTACTCTTACTCTCTTTAATGAGGACGGTTCTATTGATCGTAATGAAATATCTTTACTTCATGGGCGCTTTGACAGAGGAATTTATCAAAGAACCTAAGAACATGTTTTATATTTTAAACATACCTGCTCTAAAATACTTTAAGCTCAATATGCATACACACAGAAACGTGTAAAATTAGTGTAACAAAATGTGTCTGTATAATTTTGAGAGCGACAATACAAACCCGGCTCATGATTTATAAAATGAGTCATTTGCTGCAAATATCCCCTCAAAAAGTCAATGTATTGTGGGCATAGTCTAGACGTATTCTGTTTACCCATTTGAAAATGTGCTCCCCTGCTTGGCTGAGACCGCTGCTGGCCATACCGGGTTTAGTCTGATATTTTACCAATGTGTTTTCCTAGCCAGGTCTTTGTGTACGTGTCATCTATCTCATGGGAAGTTGACTTGCTAGGAGTATATGCCTGTTCTGGTCCTGTTTGATGAGGGTCTCGTTAATTAGATAACCGAAGCCTATCACACTCTCACGCAGACCTCAAAGCGCTTTAGAGCACGGAGAAGGAGTGGCAAGTTGATGGAGGGATGATGGGACGAGAGGGGACAAAAGGGGGATGACCGTGCAGTAAGGCTACTCAGGGTTTCGAAATTTCAGGCAGAAATTCAGAATGCGACACTGACCTGATTTTTAAAACCGTGTTGAAAGGGATAGGCTGAAGTTCATGATCACTCTCAAGTTTCTTTCTAGTTCAAAGTGGTTGTTTGGTGTTCGAGTGCCTTGGACCAGATGGAGATGAAGTGATGCTTTATCCAATTTCCACAGCGAGAAATTCTGTTCTTGGCAAGTTGAGCTTGAGTTATTTGTATAGCATTCAGTTTGCCCTGCTGCATATTTTTTTCTCTTTTATTAGACCATTAGGATGTTGGGAGCTCCACTGAAAACAGTGGAGTGCTCAGGCTTCTAATGGCCAGTAGGACTTAGGGGCATATTTATAATCTGTTTGTGCAGAATGTGCGTCAAACATTTTGACACACAGTGGGCGCAAACCTTGCCCCATATTTAAACTATGATGCCTGACCCCGCGGACGTAAAAAATCCTCTGTGTGCGTCATTTTTTGGATGCGGGAAACCGCCTTGCGTTAATGACATGTAAGGTAGGCGTTCCCGTCCAAAAAATGACTTTAAGGCCTGTGCGCCTTATTTATACTCCTGCGTTATTTTGATGCACAGGAGGGGGAGGGCCTTAAAAAACGGCGCACAGCCTGATGCGTGACGTTTTTCAACGCCTGGGTGAGGGCAGGCGTTAAGGGACCTGTGGGCTCACTTCCGTGGTCTCAGACCATGGAAGCAGTCCAGAGGTGCCCTTCCCTGCCCTCAGGGACACCCGCTGCCACCCTCGCCCACCCCAGGAGGACAGCCATGGATGGGGGGACCCATCCCAGGTAAGTGCAGGTAAGTTGGGTTTAGTAGTATTTTTATGTTTTTTAAAGTGGCATAGGGGGGCCTAATTTGGGCCTCCCTACATGCCACTCTGCCCAATGGCCATGCCCAGGGGAATGAAGTCCCCTGGGCATGGCCATTGGGCAAGAGGGCATGACTCCTGTCTTTGCTAAGACAGGAGTCATTTCAATGGGGGTTGTGTGTCAAAAAATGGCGCAAGTCCGGTTTGAGCCATGATTTTTGACTCAAACCTGACCTGCACCATTTTTTGATGCACAACCCCCATTTTCCCCTACGCTGGTGCTGCCTGGTTTAAGTCATTTGTTTTTTACTCTGACCAGCCTGCTGCGCCGGCTAACGTCAATCCTTAAATAAGGCGCCCGCATGCTGCGTAGGAGTGGCGTTAGCCGGCGGTAAATTTCTTGACGCAAACCAGCGTCGGTGCTGGTTTGCGTCAAAAAGTATAAATATGGGCCTAAACGCCAACATTCCAATGCCTTTGTTCTCAGCTGATGCTGTGAACAAAAGCCTCATGGAGCCTGAGGGGATTTCAATCCCCTCAAGCTCGTGAGGCCTTTGTTTTTATTTATTAGAACACTCTTCCCTCTAGTGGCAGAATGTTCTAATAGCCTTATAGCCCTTTGCAGCTGGGCTATACCGGCAATTAAAGTCCTGCTTCCTTGCTAAAGGGCCGGTATAGCCCACTACAGCAGGCTCTACTCTATATTAGAACTTTGGAATTTTGTAGTGCTGTGGGCTACTAATGGCCAGGAGAAGCATGGAGCTACATCATTCTGTTTTCTTCACAGCTATTGCTGTGAACAAAGGCCTCACGGAGCCCGAGGAGATTTTAATCCCCTCGAGCTCCGTGAGGCCTTTGCTTTAGTTATTAGAACATTCTGCCCTCTGTCCACTTTCACCACTAATACATCCCTCCTCTTTATCTAAAAATAATAATAATAATAATGATAAGTGCGGCCCAAAGGGGGGGGATTATTAACAAAATATATATTTTTTTTAAACGTACCTCTGCTCCTGCGCCGCTCCTCTCCTTCATCGCCGGATGCTGCAGGCACAACAGGCTCCCAGCCTGCCCTGCGGCCAATCCTGACACTGCTCAAAGCAGCATCAGGATTGGCTGGGAGCGCCCAGCCAGGACACTCCCAGGCAGACTCGGAGCCTGTGCAGGCTCTCTCCAGCCCAGCAACTTTGTTGCTGGGCTTAGAGAGACCTGTGCGCATGTGTGTTTGGCCAGCCCCAGACGGCCGGCCAAACACACATGTGCTCTGAGGGGCATGCACAGTGCACTCCCCTCTGCTCGTCACCACAATGGCCCACCCCTTTCATAAGGAAGGGATAATAAGTACAGTTTATTATCCCTTTCTTTTGAAAAGATTTGCAGCGGTTGCTGCTGGCAGTGGGGTCATGATCCTCCGCCCTTATGGAGGAGCCGTCCCTGTGAACAGTGCCTCAAACATTATAATCTCAGTAGAAATTGGACTGAAAAAATAGTCACAGGTTTGCTGCTGATTGGCCGTGTAAAGATCACATATAATCCATTGAGAGTGTATAAGAATTTAATTACTTGTGTAATAAATGAGAGCTCTTGCATTATTGCTCTTCAGTAAATGATTCACGCTAATGCCAGACATTTTATGAAATTTACTCAGAAAATTATGAAATTTACTCAGCGCCTTGAGACCTTCCGGGTGAGTAGTGCACCTTACAAATCCCTGATTGATTGATTGATTGAAGAAAAGACTGAATTTGCCTCCACAAAGCCCTCTGCACCATTTTCCACTGTTTTCAGTGCAAAGAAAAGATGTGCTGGTACGCAGTGATCCCAATGAACTTTTAAAGTGATGTGGTATAAATAGGGGAGTGAAAGCGGCAAAGCAAGCAAAACTGGATTTTTGTAGGATGGCTTGGAGCTGCGTTCTTCCTTTGAGAAAATACTGAAACTAACAATGCCAAATGGTGAATTGTGCTGCAAAATGTTCACATATATTACCTGAAAATGATGAAGTGGTACTAGTGGAATGTTTATGGTGTGTACCAGGTATGTATTAGCCTTCTAAAAGAAGCCTAGAAAAATGGGGCAATACAGTGGACTCTTCAGCACAATTTTCCAAACACTATATTTAATTTTGTGTGTTTTGACCCTTTTGAAGTTCTGGTTGGTGATGACAACACTACTAAACATTTGGGGGGGAAAGACTAGGACCAATACATGTGAGCATTGGGAAAAGTTGGAACCAATCTATGTCAACATGGCACCCAATGCAGCATTTGCCCTGGAATGATGGCATTTTAAGTAATATTCTCTGCGAGCCTCAGGGTTTCACAACAGTTGCGTAATGCCAAATTGCACTTAGCAAATGCCAAATGTCCTGCCAGACTCGTCAATATGCATCATATTCATAACCAAATCTAGTTTGATCTGCACATCACAAGGTCCAGTCTTTACAATTCAGACTTTCATCCTTCTTTGGGAGATGCTTTGAGGACTTTTAAACTGTGTTATTGCCACCTCTTAGTTATAAAGTTCCAAAATGGCATGAAATATAGTATAAAGACATTAAAAATAAATTAAGTTATCATCAGGATTATCAGCCATAATATGTCGCCTTGCTCACTGGAATGGTTACACATCATTCATAAATGACTTATACATTATGTATGACTCTCACTGAGCCCCACTAGCATAAACACAAAATTCTAAATCTGGTTATTCACTGCTAAGATGTCGCCACAGTATACAGTGACTTGAGGGGACACTGGATCAGATTTATCATACTTTCACCCAAAACAAGGCAACTTTCTGAGCTGCGTGAAAGGGAGAGGGCAGGAATGCTACATTTTACCAATATAAGGTGTATTCATGTTCTCTGCCTGCGCTGGTGCACCATGCGCTGCCTTGCACTAATGCAAGCACCCTTGGGCTGTGATGCAAGGATGCCCGTATTGTAGGCAGGATTGCTTTTGTGCTAGGGAAATTCTTTCACAATTAGAATATCAAGGTGTTATTGAACCTTGTGTCTCTCCAATGAATAAACATTTATTTCTTGTGCCAAACCGGATCATCCCTATTGCATTGTCTTAGACTATAGACATTTATACAGTCATACATAGAAGCTTGCTATACAAAATTCTCACTGTACAGCTTTAATGCACATGTTCTTAAAACATTTCTGATTTTTTTTCTGTCAAAATATAACACTGAAAGCAAATATTTAATGGCTTTCATTGCTCTAGGGATCCAGAGAAGATTCTGTAGGCTCCTTCGGAGGTATGGGAACAACCCAGGTTTGTGTGGTGCCTGTGTAACATCAATTTGACAAGAAATCGATTCAGAGGCATTGTCTTACGTTGATGACATTTACCTCACAGATGATGATTTAAATTAGGGTAGGTGGTAAATGCCACTCCCCCAGCAGAGTTCGCGGAGTTCTGACCACTCTGCTTGCAGCTTGGAGTTCCGGAAAAACTCTGTCAATCGCTCTGTGGGAGAGTTTTTTCTCATGTGCAGCTCACCTATGTTAAGCTGGCAAGCACATGTGAGAAAATTGAGCGATGGCGCGCCTCTCAGCGAGGTTTGCCAATGCGGGTAGTCGTGCCGGTTGCTACCACTCTCGTTGAGAAAGCTGCTGCTCGAGTAGAAAATCGACTCGAGTGGCAGAAAGAAGTAGCACCCTCTGATGTGTCACATAGTTCCATTGTACAGCGCGGAACAGGCTCCCACTGCTAACAATCAGCGTGACTTACCAAATTCCACCATTCACGGAACTCCACGGAATCTCACAGAGTTTTTAGGTAACCAAGCAGAATTCGGCAGAGTGAAATTCCGTGAGTTCCACCCATCCCCAATTTAAACACACATTTGGCCAGAGTGGATTGTATAGTTCAAAGATTTGCTCACTATGGCTATAAATTCAATTTTCCAAAATCTAAAGTTGCTTTACTCAGTGTCCTGTTTCTAGGATATGAATTGTCAAACGAAGGCAGAGGCCTTGCACCACACTTCTTAGAGGAGTGTGCTCTCCACCAAATACCATAAAAATGTTACAATCACTTTTAGGCTTTCTAAACTTTGATAGAACATACACACCAGATTACGCACAATGGGTTAAACTGTTGTACAATCGTCCTGATTCTTCTGACAAACACTGGACTTCAGAACATACTAACATTCTCAGAATAGACATATTTGCACCTAAACACTTACATACTCGTGTTAACACTATTCATATAGTAATCTGCATAATTGCAGGCTCCAGTGGTTACACATATGTCACTTTTAATGAAGGTGAAACTGTACAGATTGCACAAACCACATTTATATTCTAATTCAGAAAAGCGTTTTACATCAACAGAAAATATTCTGACTGCAGTTTAAACAGTTCTCCTATAGGAACATCCATTGGCTAAGGGAAAATGCACAATTGTGATGTCTTCCATTCCATGCTTAGAGGCTGTCACAAAGGCAAGCATTTCTAACACATAAGCCATACATCCACGATGAATCCAGTGAGCCACTTTCTTGACAGCTACTGATGTAGATTATGTTTTTGACTCTACATTGAGAACAAAGGAGCTTCTCCATTATGTACAAGAGTACCCCATGTTGAATTAAAGTTTGCCTCTGGATCAGTATGATTACATAATATATACTAATGGTTCAGCCCAACCTGCGGTTGGTACTAAACATAAGTACTCGGCAACATGTGCTGCAATGAAGGGTGTCATGAAAGACGGTGTATTTCAGGCAAAAAAAAACATATACAGAAACTTTGGGTGACTGTACTGCTCAACTGGATGAATTGAAAGCTTTGGTTCTGGCACTGCAGAATACGGATCCAGAATTCCCAACACTTATAGTGTGTGATTCCTACTGCGTCCAGTCCTATACTGATAATTTATATTATTGCCACTTGAAGGGATTCAGAGATTCTAAAGGTAATGATATCATGCATAAGTTGTTTTGGGGAAACGTGACAGCTCTTAAAGATGCTTTGTCACGGGCTCATGTCATTCACACACTGAGTCAATATGCTGAATTCATTGGTTGATGAAGTTGCTAAAGCGGCTGTTCAGACTGTTGTAATAGCTGCAATTACTCCTTCACAAACAAGGATAGACAATGATATTATTACTGCGGTCACTGCTTCGCCTAGTGGCACTCCTCTACCACAAAATTATCCGGCAAAATACTACTATCTGTTGAGTGCCCAAAATACTTCTATTGCCTGCATTTTCCGGGTGGGTGATCGAGTGATACCCAACCAGGACCGCAGGTTAGAGTTAATAATTGCTGTTCAAGAAGAAATAATGTCTGCCCATGCTGGTGTGGTGAGCACAGCTTCTTTGTTACAACAAGGGCTACTGATGGCAGGGTCTTTACAAACAGACTAAAAAATATGTTGTTTGTTGTGACATTTGTCAACAAATTAATAGTTCCACTGTTGCACGCCACCGCAGACGCCTCTTCTAGTCTGAAATACGCAACTACAATGTGTCTATTTGGATCACTGCTCACCACTTCTTACGGATGGTATGTTTACATTTTTTTTATTGGCTACTAATTCATGTTCTTGGTTCTTATGGGTGTGGCCACAGTGATCAACTGACGCTCAAACTGTTATTAAAGGTTTGCAATGCCGTGGCGGCATTCCACTCGGATCATGGAACGGCCTTTGTCTCCAAAGTTTACCGGGATATCATGGGCACCCTCGGTGTTGCTGTGCATTATTGCGCCCCTATCATCCTGAGGGAAATTCAATAGCAGAATGGAAGAACTGTGACTTAAAGCAGTCCTTAACAGCTATAGTATTAGGTTCAGGTAGGAGTCATCACCTGTATGGAAGGCAGAGAGCTCTAGATACTTTGCCTAAAATACATTTAGGTGGTAAGACTCCATTTGAGGTCCTTTCTGGGGTCCAAATGTATGTTCCAGATCTTGATAACCCTGGCACAGTGGTGGCAGATGTGCCCATTGACAGCAATGAACATTTCACTGTCTTACCGGAATTTCAAGACTTCAGAGATGAGAGCTTAAATATAACTTCTAAACCTTCTGCCACTAACAAAGTGAAGGAGCAATCAGTGACTTCCCACTTGATTCCTAAATTTGGGGCTCTAGTCTGGGAGAAGAGTACAGACAAGAAAGAGTTTGGCCTGGCATACCATGCACCGGTGCCTGTCCTTACTGCTCAAGGTACTCCAAATGTGATTATGCAAACGCTTGTTGGTTGTAAGCAGAAATGACATGTTTCCATTGATTTGATAAAATTACATCATGTTGCCAGTTTTCCAAAGTGAACCACAGGGATATCTGGGCAGTTCTGTATCTCCTCTCCCTGCCTTGCAAGAGATCCCTCTACATGCATTAAGCAGCCATAATATTTTTAACCACTGGCTGGGGTCTTCTGATGCTGAATTTGCACTCATGCCTATTACCTCTGCCAATACAGGATACATTTCTGATGTGAGTTTACAGTTTTCCACTGCTGCTCCAGGCAATTAAAATGTTTATTATCAACCACCTTTGCCTCATGAGGTTCCTGTTTTGGCACAGACTGCATCTGGCTAATTTGCTGACACTGATGATTTCTGTTTAAATTATTCATATACTTTCTTGCATGGTGCACATGCGCTGTTGTTTTGGTTGAAAAATACTTATTTGATTCCTCCATGGTCAATCTTTGGATTTTTCTTTGCTTGTTTTGTCTCTTCATCTGGATTTGATTTGTTACAGTTTTTGTCCTGCTGTTGAATGGCCACTGTCTCTTAGATCGTTCTCCTCCACAACCGGTAGCTGAAGTACTTCAGCCCAATCCTTCCTCTCATAAGGTCAGAAGAAACTTGTCCCTTGTGAACATTACTGCATTTCCTGTCCAAAAAGGTATTGTTTGGGATAAGGTCCCCTATCATATTTTTGGTACCACAGAAACCTTACAAATGCAAATGTCTTCAAGATTGCTATGGATGACTTTGTCACCCTAGGTCCCATTTGTGATGAATGGGATGTTGCAACTGTTTCTAATATGCAATCTGAATTACAACCCTATAGAGTATTCAAAAATGAGGATTTGTATTTGAATTCTGAAAACTATGGTGAAATGTTTTACTACTATCATTATGCATATCACTATTTACACAGAGCTAGTACTCCATGTGCTGTTTTTAATAATATACAGTGGGAACATTGCTTAACACCACCTGTAGGGCGTCCCCAACAATATTTGAAAAAGTTCAGTTATTTTTGGACATGTTCCGACAGACCCAGTTTTTTTTATTACAGGCTTGCACCTTCTCAAGCAAAGAAAAATATGCTGACACAACAAAATTGATTTATTCAGATTCCTTTATTTCCCAATTAACCCTCAAGGGTTATGAATATTGGAAGGACAATACTGATTTGAAATCCATTTGGAGTACACAACACTGGGAGTTTCAAGACATTGATGCTTCATTTATGGCTTGTCTGATCCCTTGACAAATTATATTTTTTTAAAACAGTACACAAGACTATGGCCCTCATTATGACAAATCTATTATGACAAATCTCATTATGAGTAAATCCCACTTACCGCCATGCTGACTGCCACCAACAAACCGCCGCCGCAGTGGATATCCGTTCACCATATTATGACACACACAGACCAATCCATCACTATTCAGCCACAGACACAACACCAAAGGTCAGTGATAAACTGGTGGTATCAAAACCCACACCGTTAAGCCAACAGAACAACGCCCACCACATAATGACTCACGAATCACCACTGCGGATATTCAATGGAGGTGAACCATTGGCGGTACATACCGCTGTGCTCAAAATACACACACTCAAACAAAACAACACCACATTGGACAATTCAAACTACACACACCTGACACCCATACACACACCACACCCACACCACTATAAAACACACACCCAATATACCCACAAACCTTTACGAAAACAAATCATTGGCACGAGACAGACACCACGACCACAGACAAGACCAGAGCCACACATCACCATCACCTATACACCACTCCACGTACCTCACAACACACACCCCAACACATCACCCTACACAGCCTCACCCACACTACTCACACAACACCCATGACACCACAACACCCCCAGATCTCTGAGGAGGAGCTAAGGGTCATGGTGGAGGAAATCATCAGGGTAGAGCCACAGCTATTTGGAGCACAGGTGCAGCAGATATCCATTGCTAGGAAGATGGAGCTATGGTGGAGGATCATGGACAGGGTCAACGCCGTGGGACAGCATCCAAGAACAAGGGATGATATTAGGAAGAGGTGGAATGGCCTACGGGGGAAGGTGCGTTCCATTGCAGCAAGACACCAACTCGCTGTACAGAGGACTAGTAGTGGACCTCCACCTCCTCTCCCACAACTAACAACATGGGAGGAGCAAGTCTTGGCAATCATGCATCCTGAGGGCCTGGCAGGAGTAGCAGGAGGACTGGACTCTGGTAAGTCAACTCTATACTACCACCCCCCCTACCTGCATGCCATCACATACCCCCACCCTCTTTCCCATCACTTCCCACACACCCCACCATCCCAATGCCAAGCTCTGCAGGCCATACCAATGCATGGACACCACTCACAGACCTGCATGGACACCTATCACTAAAGCATGCACACTAGAGAGAATCACCTAGCCCACCAAATACCAACTTACACAAGTGAAAGCTGCCAGGGCGAATACAACCAAAGAGGGCAACCCACAGATGCACAATATGTCACACACAGAAACAATAACACTGCATTCACATCCCCAGAGGTACCCCAGCCAATGTCAGCGGAGAAGAGGTGCCAGCACTATCCAGTCCCCCCACAGAAGAGGCCCACAGTGATGACAGCGACTCTGGTCGCCTGGATCTGGATGACCAACCTGGCCCATCAGGGACCTCTGGACAGTCGGTAACCCAGCCAAAGTCACACACCACCACAGAGCCTCCACCCTCAGGAATCGCCACCACAGCACCCACCCAGCATACCCATACCTCTGTCCCCAGGACACGTCAATCAGCAGTGTGTCCACCACTACAGTGATCTCATGGCACACCTCGCCCCCAAGACAATCAGGGACCTGGGGTCAGTGGCAGTGGGCACACGGTTCAGGGGACAGAGGCACAGGAAAACAGGGAAACTGGGAGGAGTGCTGCGCACCACGGGGAGGACAGGCCCAGGGAACCAACTCTCCAGGAGGCACTTGCAACGATCCTGGGAGTCTATCAACATTCCCAGGATACGATGGGCCAGATCCTGGACAATGTATGTGCAGGAGAACAGGTGGCTGCAGGAGGGACCGTACCAGGGGATCAGGGAGGACTTGCAGGCCGTAAACACCACCCTGGTTTCCATTGCAGGGTCGCTGGCAGACATGGCCAACATTATGAGGGAGGCAGCCTCACAACAGTGGGCTCCTTCCACTAGCCAGACTTCTGAACTGCCTTCCACCTCCGTTGCGGCTAGTGAACAGGAGGCCACGCCACAGGACTCTCAGGCCACCAGCACCTCTCCCCCTGCAGAAGGTGAACCACCCCGCAAACGTTCCCTGCACTCCAGACAGAAGCCAGAGACTATTTCCAAGACCCCTGTCAGAAAATGAGACTCTCCTGATTGTCACCCTGGTGTCCCACTCTGTCACCCTGTCCACCTTGAACTGCCATTGTTTCCTTTCCTATGTCCCCTTGGACAATGCACCTGTGCTACAAATAGACTGCACTTTCCCCTCTACTTCTTAGCACTTAAATAAACACCCTTTGAAAAAATGCAAGCATGGAGTATGTCAAATGATTTAAGTATGTATTTGTTTAACCAGGTTCAAACATTGCAATTTAAACGTACAGTAATGTTCACATTGGAAAGACCTGTAGTTGGCTGCAGTGATCACACCAGGAGCGATAGTTGGGGCACCAACATCTGCAAAATGAGTTACCAAAGGGTACAGAGAGTGGGCATAGAAGTGGGAAATAACAGCATGCCAGTGACAAAGATAAACAAGAAAACGTCAATGAAAGATGAAGTAACATTGGCCTACCTGTGTGTCATTGGAAGTATTGTCTGATCACAGCAGTTCTGTTGTCCTCATCCTCTGCCTCTTTATCTTTACTGTCCACAGGGTCCACTGCTGCCACACGGCGATCTCCAGCCTCCTCCTCCTACAGAAAAGGCACATGGCGTCTCAAGGCAAGGTTATGCAACATGCAGCATGCCAAGATTATCTGGCAGACCTTCTTGGGTGAGTAGCAAAGGGATCCACCTGTTAGATGGAGGCGCTGAAACCTAGCCTTCAGGAGGCCAAAGGTACATTCAATGATCCTTCTTGTTCGCCCATGTGCCTCATTGTAACGTTCCTCTGCCCTTGTTCTGGGATTCCTCACAGGGGTCAGTAGCCATGATAGGTTGGGGTAACCTGAGTCACCTGGAAATATTGAGGGACAACATTTCGCCACACACTATGCCGTATGGCCCACACCATACCCATACACTAACATCCACTGGGTGGGAACCAAGGCTCACCTATTAGCCTCTGTAATTGGCCCATCACATTTGGGATGATGCTATTCCTCAGGATAAAGGCATCCTGCACAGACCCAGGATACTTTGCATTGAAGTTGGAGATGTGCTGGCCCACCAGGCACACCATCTGGACATTCATTGAGTGAAAACTCTTTCGATTTCGGAACACCTGTTCATTTTGCTGGAGAGGGGGAACAAATGCAATATGTGTGCCATCAATTGCCCCAACGATGTTGGGGATATGTCCCATTGCATTGTAGTCAGCCTTCACTGTGGCTATATCCTCCACCTGGGGGAAAACAATATAGCTGCACATGTATTTATTTAGGGCATCCAGCACTCATGTCAGCACTATTGAGAACATTGCCTGTGACATTCCTTCTGCCAAGCCCACTGTCACTTGGAAAGAACCAGTTGCACAGATAGGACTTGCACAAGAGGGGGGATCCCAGTGGGATGACGGATAGCAGATATCAGGTTAGGCTCCAGTTGGGCACACAGCTCCGTGATTATGACCCTGTCAAGTCTGTAAGTGAGGATAATGTGCCTGTCCTCCATTGTTGCCAAGTCTACCAGGGGTCTGTCCACTGGGTTTCATCCGGTGTGTGTGAAGGCCTCGTGTAGGGGGGGGTTGGTGGATGTCCCCTGGATCGCATGCAGCTTGTGTGCTGGTCTAGGTCTGTGCTAATGGGGATGAGTGTAACAGGCAGGACTGTCTGACTAATACATTTCCCTGTGTGTATTTCCTCTGCAGGTCAGCACCCATCAAAAGAAGGGCATATGGCGTGCCATTGCCGAAGATGTGCGGACCCTGGGGGTCTACGGCAGGCAGAGCACCCACTGTCGGAAACGGTGGGAGGACCTGAGTACCTGGGCACAGAAGACGGCGGAGGCCCAGCTGGGGATGGCCTCCCAATGAGGAAGGGGTGCCCGTCGAACCCTGACCCCCCCCTGATGGCCTGCATACTGGTGGTGGCCTATCCGGAGCTGGATGGGCGCTTGAGGGCATCACAGCAGCCACAAGGGGGTGAGTACAGTGCTCATCATTACTACTTAGGTCTGGTGGGGTGGTATCCGGGTGGGGGATGTGTGTCTGTGGGTGCTTCTAGGCCAGGCCTGACATTGCAAAGTAGGTCCCATGTTGGCCAGGGTTCTGATGTGATAGTCCTCTTACCTAGCTTGTAGGCGTCCACTACTGGGCAGGGCTGTGTGGGTCCCAGGTATGCTGCAGTTGGGGCGATATGTGTCCCTCCCCATGCCCAGGTGACTACAATTGTTACTGATAGTGCATTGCATAGTGTGTAGGACTGTTCCCTCTGTGTGAGTGTGCTGTGTACGCCAACAGTGGTGTTGGTGCAGCCATTGACCAACTGTATCCTTTGTCTCCCATCCCCCTTTTTTGTTTTGTCATCCTGTCCTTATGTGCATTACCATCATCTGGCGGAGAAGCAGAGGCACTGGCAACGGAGGGAGCTGCATCCCACAGGACCCAGGAGGCAGAGTCCACCGACGGTGAGGGCACCAGTGGGATGGAAAGTGAGGGGAGCACCACGGCGGAGACTGGAGGGGACAGTTTGGACACAGATACCTCCTCCGATGGAAGCTCCCTGCTGGTGGCGGACACCTCTGTGCCCAACCCAGCTACAGGTACAGCCGCCACCCACCCTTACCAGCACTGCCCTCCCAGCAGCCCCTCATAGAGTAGACTGTGCCCGCTCACCCAGGAGGGTGGGCATCTCCTTCGCCCCAGGCACCTCAGGCCCTGCCCCGGTGAGCCCTGCTGCCCTGAGTGAGGCGGCTTTTGACCTCCTGCGATCCATCTCTGTTGGGCGGTCAACCATTGTGAATGCCATCTAGGGGCTGGCAGCCCAAATGCAACAGACCAATGCATTTCTGGAGGGCATTCACACTGGTTTGGCAGCCCAACAGAGATCAATCCAGGCTCTGGCCTCCTCTCTGATGGCAGCCATTGTCCCTGTTTCCACCCTCCCCCCCTCCAACTCCCAGTCCCATTCCCCTTGACCCCAGCCTATCCCAAGCACACATGCAGACGAGCATGCACACAAGTCAACACACAAGAGTGCCACAGGCAAACACAAGCACCACACTTCATCCTACAGGCACTCACACAAACACCATCCAGATGCAGACATACCAACATCCACTGCCTCCACTGTGTCCCTGTCCTCCTCCTCCTCTACCTCCCTCCCAGTTCCGTCTACACTCACACCTGCATGCACTACATCCACATCCACTACCACCATCACCAGCACACCTATCAGAACACACACCTCACTGGCAGTCACCACCCCAACAGTCATGTACACAGTCCCTGTGTCCTCTCCCTCTGTGTCTGTTTCCCTCCTCCCAAGGTACAGAAACACAAGCACTCAGACACCCAACAGCCATCCAACTCACAACAGCATCCAACCCATGCACCTGCCCCCAAAATCAGCAGACACCTCCTACAACCACTCCCTCTTCCTCCACTCCCATACCTTCTCTCTCTTCCCGCCCCAATGTTCCTAAAAAACTTTTCCTATCCACCATTGACCTCTTCCCTACCCCTCCCCCTCGTCCTCCATGTCTGGCCAGGGTGGCTTAAAACCAGGCAGGCACCTCAGCCACCCAGTCCACGGGCCCAGTAGTGTCCACACCCACTCTTGGTGGTAAAGGATCCAGGACACTAGGCTGCCTCACAGAAAGGGTGCCTGCCACAAGTGCTGCCAGGAAGGGCAAGGAGCCATCCCCAGTTGCTGCCAGGAAGAGCAAGGAGCCTGCCCCAAGTGCAGCCAAGAAGAGCAAGGAGCCATCCCCAGCTGCTGCCAGGAAGGGCAAGAAGCCTGCCCCAAGTGCTGCCAAGAAGAGCAAGGAGCCATCCCCAGCTGCTGCCAGGAAGGGCAAGGGGCCTGCACCAGCAGGCAGGAAGGACAAGGGGCCTGGTGCTGGGACTCAGTCGGAGCCCCCACCTCCAACCATGGTTGTGCAGCCATCTGAGGCTGCAGGGGATGATCAGAAGCCTCCCCCACCACTACAAGCAGCAACAGCACCACCACCAGCAGTAGGCAGCCGTCTGAGGCCGCAGGGGATGGGCAGGAGTTTCCCCCCACCACTACCAGCAGCACCACCACCAGTAGTGGGCAGCCATCCAAAGCTGCAAGGGATGGGCAGGAGCTTCCCCCTACCACTACTAGCAGCAGCACCACCACGAGCAGTGGGCAGCCCTCCGAGGCTGCAAGGGATGGCCAGGAGCCTCCCCCCACCACTACAAGCAGCAGCACCACCACCACCAGTGGGCAGCCGTCTGAGGCTGCAGGGGATGGGCAGGAGCTTCCCCCCACCACTACCAGCAGCAGCACCACCACCAGCAGTGGGCAACCGTATGAGGCTGCAGGGGATGGGCAGGAGCTTTCCCCCACCACCAGCAGCACCACCACTGAACAGCCATCACAGTCTGTAGTCGTGCCTCCATGGGCTGTTGTGCGGCCTGCCCCCTGCAAATCCTGTGGGAATGACACCCAGCTGAGAGACTGTGACCTTGCACACCCAAAGATCTGCATCACAGGGCTCGATGCCCCCCTCCAGAACAAGTGGGGAAGCCACCCACTCACCTCATCTTCCCCAGGATGAAGATCACAGAGCACGATGCCCCCTCCAGAACCATCACAGGGCACGATGCCCCCTCCAGAACGAGTGGTGAAGCTACCCACTCACCCCGTCCTCCCAGGATGAAGATCACAGGGCACAATGCCCCTTCCAGAACCAATGGAGAAGTGACCCACTCACCCCATCATCACCAGGATAAAGATCACAGGGCACGATGCCCCCTCCAGAACCAGTGGGGATGACACCCACTCACCCCATCCTCCCCAGGATGAAGATCACAGGGCACGATGCCCCCTCCAGAACCAGTGCGCAAGTCACCCACTTGAGATACTGTGGCCTTGCACTCCCTAGGACAGTGCACAGGGCATGTTGCCCCCTCCAGAACCAGTGGATTTGTTCCATCTGCTGGCTGAGTTGCCCCCAGTTCCCTGTCACCCTGAGGTGCCTGCCTATTTTCGAACTGATGCCCCTGCAGTGTTCTCTCCGTGTTGTTGCAGGAGACAAGTGGGGCCTTGGACTTTGTCATGTGGCACTGTGGCCCACGCACATTGAGGACTGGGCAGTGTCCCTTGAATCGCACATATGTATTTACTTTTAGATTGGATGCAGGTATTTCTACTGTATTTTTATTATTACACTCACTTTCATCTATTTGTGTTGTCCTTGCCTTATTCCTGAGGGGCACGGGGTCAATATGTTTTCTTACTGCATCTGATTGTGTGTATTGTGTTGGGGGTGGGAAGGGGTGTGTGTTGCATGTGTGTGTCACTCTCTTTTATCTCTCCCTCCCTCCCCTGTGTGCTAGGTGGCTATACTCACTGTGGTCGTCTTTGCCGTCGTTGGTGTTCGTGGTGTAGCAAGATGTAGAGGAGCATCGGAAAGATCTGCAGCTCGGGCTCCATGGCGGCATGGTTGTTCTCTGTGTCTCCAGTGGTGAATCCTTTCCCTTCTGTGCAGTGTTTCCACCAGGCTTTTGATGTCGTTGGTACTGCCCCGGAAAAGGTGGTGGATTGGGCTGTCATAATATGGTGGGCGGAACATTGACTTCCCGCCTGGTTATAGGTGGCTACCGCCGATGTGGCTGTTGTTTCCGCCCTGGCAGTAGGTGTGGTAAAGTGGTCATAATTTGGCGGTAAATACCGCCAGCACATTGGCGGTATTACCGCCACTTTATCACTGACCGCCCAGGTTGTAATCAGGGCCTAAGTGTCTTGGATTAGCTAATATTAAGAATTTAAATACACCCAGCATTCCCTTTGTTCCACTGTTTGACAACTGGCAACTGTACATTATTCTCACAGAAGAACAGCTTAATGAAATGGTGCAGAATGGTACATACAACTCTTCAGTTTCTGGTTCGGTTGGTGTGGCTCGTTGACACTAATTGCTGCCATTCATGTTTTGTAAACTCTTCACAGGTTTTAAAGCAAGCAGACCAGCCCCCCAGTATATTCAGTCTCAACTCTTGGGTGTAGTAACTACCTACAGCGTAGGAAAGTTATGCCAGCAACGGTTAGAACATTCCACCTTGTCCGCAGCCAAAGAAAACTTATCTCCCCATTCTAAACATTTCATATATGCCACTTATAATGAAATTTGGAAACTTTCCCAACAGGAAGCTGCTTAACGGTTCCAACAAATTGATGAGAAAATTTAGAAAAAGCATTTGCTGTTGTCGATAATGGCATGACTACACTGTCTATTTGTATTCATTCATTTAATAAAGTTGTGTCCTTTGCATTTGATATCATACAACATGACATGACTGTGATTCAACATGGTCAAAGTCTATTGAGATCGATTTTGCAATTGAGTTGGACATTGCAGGTTTTAAAATCAGAGTGCCATGGAAATGTAAGAATGTGAGAATTGTTTTTGCCTTATAACTTGTCACATATGCAACAGGTGATGGCGGAAAAAGAAGCAACCTACAGTATGCAGAGTACTTAGAGAAATTGCACTTTATAGTAGCTGAAACGCCTTCAGATATATGGCTCATCCATGGCTTCATTTCTTTACCAATCTCTAGGTTTCATTTCACATCAAGTCTGAAATATTTTCAAGTAGGCAGACAAGAGCTGATGGGTGGGAATTGTTTACATGAAGCTTGGTTTCTTCCCTTTGATTACAGATGTATGAGTGAGAGCAGAGAGGTTTTTAACTTAAATGAGTTAAGCCAACTGAAAGCCTTATTGTTTCCAAAAGACATGGCACTATAATCTCCCCAAGAGTATTTTGCTCTCCAAGTTGCCCGATCCTCTTCAGAAGTACAGTCGCTCTTGTGCACTAACTTGACACTGCATTTTGGTGAACTTGAGCACTGCATTTTTAATGCTTGAAACACTGCTGGAGTGGCACACTTTTTTAAAGTGATTGGGTCTGCATTTGTCACTACATTTCAGACTCTGTTCGGAGTGACTCCGTCTTCTATATATTCTTTATTTTCAAGCATTTTTGAGAGGCATCCTGCTTGAATTATTACTGTTGATCGCTATTTTGGTTCTATTTTTGCTACCCTGCAACGGATGTTCCGCAACAAAGCCAAATAGTGATGAAATAGCCACACACCCCTCTGTCGTAAGCGTGTGTTCCAGTACTTTGAAGTGTCCTTGTTACAGGAACTGAATGAGAACTTGTCTTTATCTTTCCGACGCACGTGGTTTCAGAGTGTACAGACTGTGTTTCATTGTCTATGGTGCCTTTTCAAATGGGCACTAGAGTTATGCCTTCCGACACAATTGACGCAAACTATGGATATAAACCTGTTCGGGCATCCTTAGCTGTTGCTGCAGGAAGCTTATTATGCGGCACCTCCACTACTTTGGATAGATGCTTCCGCTTCCGGTTCTATGGGGTCTGGGTCCTCTTCTGAGGCTGCACTCAAACCACTGAAGCCTTTGGCTTCTGCTGAATGGGCTGGTACTGACCATGTTTGTCCGTTTGTTTTGGGGATACCCTCCTGCACTTCCAGTGCCTCCTATACTGTTTTAATTTGGCTCCTTCTTTTACAATTTGTTTCATTCTATTTTAAACAGCTTGTGTGATTTTTCAATTTGGCTTTTTTAATGTCTTTCAGTAACTGCTTGGATTATTAAAGTACTATAGTTTTAGCTTGACAGCTTTTTCTAATGCTTACTTTTGACATATTTTCCACTAACACGAGAATGTGCTGCATATGTATTTATTTTTAGTAGGCATTGTTGCCCTGTTGTCTGCACATTTGGGGCCTCATTACGAGTCTGGTGGTCCTGGGACCGCCAGACTTGCGATGGCGGTCAGACCGCTGCAAAAGCAGGGGTCCAGCCTACATATTATGACCGTGGCAGAATTGCCACGGTCTGACCGCCAGCACCTCCAGGTTGCCGCCAGTCGACAGCCTGGTGGTTTTAGCGTTCGTAATCCGCCAGGGCAGCGCTGCAAACAGTGCTACCCTCCAGATTACGAGTCACCTTTCCGCCAGCCTTTGCATGGTGGTCGGACCGCCATGCAAAGGCTGGTGGAAAGGGGCATCGGGGGCCCCTGCATTTGGCATGGGCAGTGCAGGGGCCCACATGGACAGCCCTGTCACACTTTTCACTACCCGAATTACCGGCAGTGAAAAGCGTGATGGGTGCTATCGCACCCGACACACTGCAACATTGCCACCGGCTTGATTACGAGCCGGCATCAATGTTGTGGTGAGTTTCCTGCTGAGCCAGCAGCTATTCCCGCCTGCTAGCCCAGCAGGAAACTCGTAATAGGGCCTGCGGAGGGATGGCGGCATATGCGGTCATCACGACATGGGACTTTGGCAGGGGGCCTCTGCCGCAATCCAAAGTCTTAATGAGCCCCTTAGCCCAGGGATGTACAATCAAAATGCAATGCCCTTGTCTTCTCTTTCTTTGTTTGTTAGGAGATATCCCCTTTATGCTAAGCGAAACAAAGTAGCTGTTCTGCACCACTGTCACAGTGCGATAAGGAAAGAGTTTTATTATAAAAAACAGCATCCATGCTACACTCATTAAGAAGAGCACTTCATGCTGGATTATCCCAGTTCACAGTGGTAGAACTGTGCCTGAGCTGCAGCCTTGCTGGCTCCGACCTTCATCCTGTGAAGGAAGACAGCCTAAACACTTAGTCCCATATTTATACTTTTTTTGCGCCGCATTTGCGTCATTTTTTGATGCAAACGTACAAAATATAATTATATTTTGTACGTTTGTGCCACTTTTGCGTCAAAAAGTGACGCATATGCAGTGAAACAAAGTATAAATATGGGCCTTAAACTGGCTTTCTGACACCTAAGACCAAGGTACGGGGTTAGACTATCCAAACTGATCTGTCAGAGGGTACTCATTCTTTGCTCTCTTTAGTATAGTATTAGATAAATATAGGATTGAGGTAAAAATAGTAACAATTAAGGCAGTTGAAGTGTTATATTATTCACCATTCTAATAATTCTGATTACAGTAATATGTCTCATTCTTCTAATAATCACAGCTCATGTTTTCTTTGCAAGAATACGGTCATTTCAATAAGAGTTTTGAAAATGCATTTTCATATCTTTCTTGTGTATACCCTGGGCACGCAAGAGTGACAAAACGAAAGGGTTAGATCTCGGTCCATAGATTCCTTGGGAATCAGAGAGTTCATGTTCGAGGAAACCAATAACATCTATTACCCTGGTCAGTTTAGGGGTTTGTACTTGTAACTGTGAGCTAGCCAAAACAAACCAACATTCACTAATGATATTTGTAGACTGAGACTCTAAATTGTGAAGTTCGTTATATGCACAGCCCTACTAAATTTGTAGTAACCGTATAGCAGCAGTAACAGCACTGTTTAAAGGCTGTACTGTAGTTTCAAAAGGGGATATCGCTCCCTTGCACACTAGATTTTGTTTTGGGAGTCAACGACAGTCGGCGAACGTGGGAGCGGAGCTTTAGGGTCGCTCATTCCAAGTTGGGGAAAAGAAAGAAACTGACATCAGCGCGTAGGGGTGGCACTTATATGTGGGCTCTATTTCATTTCTTCCATTACGAAAGCCAATGCGGGGCCACAATGCACCACCATGTGGTGCGCAGGAGCATTGCTATGAAGAATTTTTGCCTCCAGTCTGGTGCACCGGACATATTCAAAGGTGAGCCATCAGCAAGTTGAAATTGCTTAATAGGTACTTCCCGAATTGCAGTCCAGTAATAAATCTTCCTCTCCTAGCCTTCAGTTGACGGTTGTGGAGGTACATTAATTGGGAAACTTTTTGTTGTTCGTAGGTTTTGCATTGTAACCTTCATATTGATTAATTTTCTCATGCAATGAGACTAGCACTGCAAAGCCCCACTGCCACCCGAGTAACTTGAACATCCCTTTGTCGGAAGCAAGCACAGTGAAGGCTACAGCCATTCTCCCTGTGAACTAATCAGATATCTGTTCATGCCCGAAAGTTGCCAACTGCGAACTGTTTTTTTATTTGTATTATTTGTTACACATAGCGTACAGCCTCGATTCACGATCTATGCTTCAGAGGTCTCCACGGTTTGTACCCTCCATCTGGGATGTTATGGGCTCTAAAAAAAAATCTGCATATATGATGATGCCCAGGAAGTTGGTTCTACCTGTAAAATGCTACAAATGCATAATGATGGTACTAAAATGTATGTAGGAGGGGATTTTCAAACATTCCCTTCTACCACATGTGCAAAAGGCTCGTGGAAATGTTTGAGTCACCCCAAAATTAGCATTTTTGTCCATCGGTGTAATCACACGATACAAACAAGAGGCTAGATTATTGCCCAGTACCAGAAAGTAAAATTTAGTTTCGTCCATGCACTTACAAATGTGGTTAAGAATGCTTTGAGTGTTCCTGTGTCAGGAACTGATAAAATGCATCTTTCAACCCCCTCCCCTCCCCCCATCCCCACGCCCCTGTTAAATTACAGGTTCAACGTGGCAGCAGGATACAGAGTAACAACCCATTTGTTCTTAGTTTGTGAAGGGTATGGACCATTGTGAATGTAAATTAAGTGGCCTAATAGTGGGCCACAAAGACCTTAAATGCGAATCAACATGTGGGAGTAAAGGCTGTGACCTCAAATACCAGAAACAGACCAAACAACACAACATTGTAATACGCACGGTGATTCTCATGAGACAAAAAACATTCCATCATACAAGTGTTAACTGCTGTACAACAGAATAGAGTTCCCAAAACACACAGCACGGATCTGGCATGCAAGACCCACGCTCGGAGATGTAAGCTCCCAACAAAAGGTGACCCGTGGGCACCCGGAGGCACAGCCTTCGGGCTAGAGGCGAAGACCCATGTTTGACAAAAGGTCACCTCAGCTCCACCAACAGGGAGCAAAAGCACTGTTTTGGGAATACCAGGAAAAGGCGAACACTTCCCAACGAAGCTGTTGGCCCCATAATTGCTGCGCACAGATAAAACGCAATAACATGTTTGGAAACAGCGAGAAACACGAGGAAGCCCATGAAGCGCGATCGAATTTGGGGTGGGTAGGTAGGTGGCTGAAGGCGGATAGAAAATTGGAAACCGGAATGGGAAGAAGCCTCATTAGAAGGATAAAACAGGAACCAACTGAAAATTAAATTGGGCGTCACAGGATGTGTATAAAGGCTAAGAGAATTGAAATAACTGCCGTGGGTTCAACCACGCTTCCAACGCCCTTGAAAGTTAGTCAAAATGGCTGGAAGCAAGCGGTGAGAAGGCCCTATAGCCCCCAATGGTCAGTGCCCTTCACACACACGTAAGGTGAGTTTTCGCCATTTTTATTACAGCGGCGCGCGCACATCTCTCTGACAGTCCAGGCACCTCCCAACATGTTTGTTGGTGACTTAGCAGCTTTAACCCTTTTTCACTCACTTTTTCCTAAGTCCCCTCACAGTTTTTGCAACAGCAATTTAGGAACACGCGGACATGGCATACGATTGTTCTGAATTGTACAGATGTTGTTACCGACACTTTACATGTTATCAGTTCACAATAATATGCGCTGCTGCCTCGGTTTGTAAATTCACCATTCCGCTTTCCGCCGCCGTGTGTGATTATTCAGTTTATTTTCCGACAAAGACCTCGGATAGAAATTCTTCTTGACAGTTTTTCATTCCCGTGGAGATGACCAGCATGTGGGGTTAAATCTTGCGATTCTAAAAGAAAGTCACCGAGCTCGCGCCTTTTCTGCAAATGTCTTATTTATTGAAGATCAACAACACATTCCTGTTATCTCCATGAAAATAGGAACAGAGATGCAGCTTTCTCATGCCTGCTCCTGTTACCTCATTTTCACCTGTCAAATTATTTTATTTGTACTGAATTATTCCGCGCTGCGCCACAGTTTGTGGTCCACCAGAGGCTATAATTATGAGGGCTGTATGTTTGTCACGGTTGTCATGGAAACCGTGATTTTAGCATTTGTCGCGAATTGATAAGTCATTTTTAAATGTGTTTTTGTAACATTTACTCTGCCGGAAATGACTGACGTAGGACAAATGGAGAAAATAATCTGTTGTTCAGTCGCCTCTCATTCTGGTTCACATTTAACCATGCAGTGCTTATTTTAGTTCCGCTTTTGTTGACGAAACTAGAAGCTTGGTTAAGATATATTAGTAAAACTTCCTCTAAAGCGAAGTCAAACTACTTTTTGGGCGCATTTCTGTTCTTTCTCTCTTTTTGATTTCACTGACGCAACTTTTCGTTCGCCAATGAGCTTGTCACAGCCTTGATCAGGGCTGCCATTAAAAATATACACCAATGGTTCCCAACGTATTGACTTGTGTGCACCCCCACTTTATCAGTTCTGGAACCCGGGGACCCCCACTGAATCATTATTGGATTCTGCCAACCCCCCAATGAGTCATTACTGAAACTGGGGACCTAATCTATTAGTATTCTTAAATTTTCTAAGCAGCTGTGGACCCCCTGAGGAGGCTTGGCGGACCCACAGGGGTTCCCGGACCACAGGTTGGGAACCACTGACACGATTTCGCACATGAAGGGGGTTTGCCACTAAACAGGTGACCTGCAATTCAGGATCGTTACTAGTAGCTACCATTAGTGCAACAGGTGCAGTCAGAGGCGTAGATGTCATCAGTGTAGCAATTACAATGGCACGGGAACTCAGGGGTTTGAGATGGAAGATGGGGACAGCCCATTCCTTCGCTTGTCCTGGGCCCCCCGCACTATAATCAGGCCGGCTTTAGGGCGGTGCGGCCGCACAGGGTGCTGACCTGGATTAGGGGGTGCTGACTTCAGGGGGGCGCTCTGTTTAGCAATAACGTACGAAACTTGTGATTTAAAAGCACCTGCTGAAAAGTTCCTTGTGGGTCCGGCCTTCAGGGAGCAATTCAAATGTCAAGATACCTTTTGTGAATAATGCTCCTGTTAGGGAGAGAGATGAGAGTTTTGTCTAGCAGCTTTCACTCGCCATAAAGTAGTGCAGAGGGTTAATATGCCTGCTGCAAAGACAGAACTATATTTTATGTGGATAGCTGAAAGGATTACTAAAGCCATCCTTTGCAATCACTTTAAAACAAATTAATGTATGTGAAAGTGGGGCTATGGAGAGATGATGGGCACATTTTCTGGGTGGTAGTGAGGGAATCTGAAGAATTGGTAATGGGGTAAGGGGTGCCTAAAAAGTTTGTCGCCCAGGGTGCCACCAGTGCTAAAGCCAGCCCTGACTACAATTATGAGTGTATGGTCTCCAACTATTGGGTAGAGGGGCCCATTTTCCTTGCTTACATTAAGCTTCATGGTACCTTTGCAATGCCACTTTTCACACTAATATAATATACAAAATCCATGTAAATATGTATCGGTCATTTTGACATAGCCATGTAAACAGCAGAAGTGAACTTTATACACTCTCTGACACCATGCCGTGTAGCTGTGCTCTACCATTCAATTGATCCTGATGCATAGGGTCTATGATAGCACTAACAGTACTGAGACCAAGACAGAAATATGCTCTCCCACTCCTTCATACTCTTTAGCACTCTCTGGCTACACATTAAATGGATTTCACTCCCTCAGTAATGGGCTAGGGTTAAAACAGTCTGAATCCATAGGAAGTTTCAAATGATAGTATAATTGTTGTGTCAATCACTGGTGTGGAATACCAAATCAGAGATGCACAAATTTTATACTCACTAGTTTGAGAATGTGGATGTAATCTGCAATGCGACCTTCCTGCTAGTAGGTCGCATTGCAAAATGACCTGCCTAATGAATATTAATTACTAATGTAGACATTTTTGACCCTATGTGATTGGCTGCAGGTTTGATGGTTTACAAGGAACAGCAGACCACCATCCATTTATTTGCTTTTCCAACCTGGAGACATTTTTTTATGCAGGTTGGGCTCATACACAGGTGTGGCTCTTTATTTTTTGGGAGCAATTCACCAAGAGCATGCAGTGGTGTTGTAGGCCACTGCATGATGTCCCCGAGACTGCCCAAGATGAATCCCAAAGTGGAAGCTGCTTCATGGTGAGCGGGTTTGCACAACTAGGGGTTGCTAACTGAGCAATGGTTTGATGTCAGTTGCAGTCACAAACCACTGGTGCACAGCTTTCAGAATCGTAAATATGAGGGAGGTCAGCACTTTCACACCCTCATCTATATGTGATATGAAAGTAGTTGGAAAAGCCATTTTATGAGCCAGAAATACTTTTCTGACTCCTAAAAGGGTTTTAGAACAGCATAAAAAGCCCTTTTGCAGTCGCAAACCTTGTGATTTTGTGATTTGCACTGTCTGCAGTGGAAAAAGGGCTTTGCATGTGAGCCTTTCAATTCTTTAGTGACCTGATCTGTATATACATTGTGACTAGAACATAAAGTGACATTACTTTCAATCTCTATGTAGAACCACTTTCTTCTCTTCTCACAAATAACAGCATTAACAGTCACCAATATACTGATGATACACAATTCAATTTGAAATTCTCTTCTGTGTCAGACATCCAATGCGGCAAACACTGTATGTACATCATCCATACAGGGATGTCCAGTGTCTACTTCAAGCTAAAACCAACAAATATAGAATTCTTGTTATTTGCTAAGAACAACAACCAAGAAACAGTACAAACCTTGAAGATCTCAAACCCCAACTTTAATTGAATGCAGTCATGTGGATTTATCGTGGACACTAACTTCACCCTCAAGTAACTTATTTCCAACAAAACACATAAAGTCTGGTACCAGCTCTCTTTTCTAAAGAAAGTCAAACCGTTTCTTCCAGGAAGTGATATCAGAGCTACTGTTCAAGCCCATTTATTCTAGCATCTGGAAGGTGGTACCGCCCTGGTCCATGGCCTCCCAGGCTTCACAAGTGCACTTCTTCAGGGCATCCTACGCACATGTTGCATCCATGGCCTGAAGGAATATAAAATCAACCCCATCCTGATGAAACTCCACTGGCTCCCCTTGCCAGCCCACATCATCTTCAAAACTAACCACATCATTTACATAGCCATCACAACCAACGCCCCACATACCTTACAGGCATGTTTATCATCTCCTGTAGCTACTGGCAGTCTAAGAAGCATAAAAAAGTAAAAACTAGGCAGTAGGCCTTTTCTGTGTATGTACCCAGCTGCAGGAAAAACAGCCCTGTATTTGTAATAACACCTCAATGCTGAGATATTAAATAAATAGTTGAAGACACACCTCTTTCAAGAACACCACATCACAATGCATCAACACTCCACAAACCACCTACCCCTCGTATCACTTGATGAGTTTATACTTGTCTTTCACCCTGTATTGTGCTTTGCTGCCTATTGGCTAGGTTCACACTATGGAAACAGCACATGCATGCATATTTGGTGGCGATGGAACCTAGAAACTTAATGCTACACTTCATAATGCCGGGCCCTCACTTACCAGTGCAGTGTCTTAGTGTGTGGCGTGATCCACATACATTTTTTTAAAATGTATCTTATAACGACTGTGGGATCACTATTACTTCAGGGGCTCCATCGCTTTTAACACCTCTCCACACAATTCTATGAGTCACAAGCGGCCTCATCACTCATTTCCAAAGGAATAACTGTATTATTTCAGGGCTACACACTCCTGTAATCCACAGCATTGTTTAGTGAGTGACAAGGGTTCATCACTGAAACCCATTTGGGGTTTCAGGAAACTGAGGGGCATATTTATCGAGGGGTTTGTGTCGCCCTTGCACCATGCAAAGGAGCACAGGATGATGCAAAACCTCTAATGAGATTTACCAATCCATGCAAGGCCACCTTGCTTGGCTTGGTAACTCTGGAGTAAGACAAGGCAGCACAAGTTAGTGATTTGTGTTACTCTGTCCCAGGGATGCATTCCATGTAGGTGTTCCCACACATCCAAACATGGATTCAGAAGCATTCCCAGATTTACCAATACTGGCAGACCTGGGAATGCGTCAAAATGCTACGCCTTCCCAGGGGATATGTAACAAGGAGAAATATCTTTTTTCCTCCTAGTTTTTTCCTCTTTCTACAGGTGCTGCATTCAGCACACACAGAATGACGAAAAAGCCTTGGAGGATTGTTTTTATGCTGGAAGGTGTCCCTTCTTGCACAAACACAATCCTGCCTGTAACAAAGAAACTCTTGCACTACAGTGCAAGAGTGCCAAATCTTGAGGGATATGGCACATTCCTGCCCTCTCCCCTTCAAGCAGCGCAGCAAGGTGTCTTGCTGCACTGCAGGAAATAATGATAAATATGGCCCTTGGTGTCTAGTAGGCTAGCCCAAACAGGCCCCAGTTAACTAAAGCATTACGAGTTACCTTAGGGGCTATCTGCAAGAAACTTTCTGTCAGAGTTACCATGTGTGAGTTTTTATCCATGGATGTGTAGTTTAGTATGATACCTTGCAGAGCAGTTAACAATAAACTTAAACACCATTATAGCTAGCAACTTTAACCATTAACATTTGAGGACAGGACAGATAGAGTAAATCGTTGATCACCCTGTTGTCGCACATTCTACATTCTAAAGGGTGCCCATATATATATATATATTGGCCTAGATCTTATTGGCTTGCATTCGTAAGTTTTTCTGTGTTAACATTACAAATTACAAATATTACAAATTAAAAAACCCGGTAGTGTCTGCATCAGTCCCTTCACCCAGTGGAGAGCTACCTCTCTTTCAGCAAGCAATAAAAGTATTGCAACAAGATGCATTAAAGACTTTGGTTATCTTAGTTACATATCCCAGCACAGCAACATCCAGTGCAACAAAACCTCCCCACTCATGCTGTGGCATTCTGCCCTCCATTCTTACTGATCTACACATGCCTACTATCTTTTCAGGTGAGCATTTCCAACTGCTGTTCTCTACTCAGCATCACAATTGTATCAATGTCACTACAAGACTCATTAATCTTCTGAACAATAACACTAACACAGATCTGTGTCACACAGACATGCACACCAAGAAATACAGGAAAACAATGGCATATATAAATACGGTCTGGTAAACAATCCATTCCTACTTAGACTGTATAGACTAAATAACATTGGAAAAATACTATGATGACCTCTGAGGTGCTGGGAAGGAATTAGTTGGGCATTTTGGCTGTGGGGCACACATCCGTTTTTCTAAGAGGGTTCAGTACTGTTGAACTTCCCCTGAAGTGTTTGTAGATAGCTACAGTTTCAACAATTGTTGTTTTTCTGTACTGAAATGCAGCCTTTACAAGGGCAGTGCACATCACATCAAAGTACCTGTGATCCAGGGTTGTAACCTGTTTGAATCACCCATTTGGCTGATTTGTACCCATCCAATGAACACTTTCAGTGCAGTGCTGGCTCCTACAGGACATGTGGGACAATTGATCAAACTTATATTTTATATTTGTGAACTGCCAATAATCTTTGTAAGGAAATGGCTTTTTTTGCATGTCCAGCCCAACATTTGTGGACTGCTGCTGCTGGCTTTTCAACTCTGAGAGTGCACGGAGGCTTGCTAACCAGACCTCAGTGCTAATGTTGTGCACCCATTCAAACTATATGTCAAACTGGATGCACCCAATTGGCAAGGCCTGACTTACTTATACGTCCCTAGTAAATGGTACCCAGGAAATGTAGGGCAGAGTGCCCACTCAGGGCTGCAGTAGTTTGTGTCCACCGTTCATGTCACAAGGAACAAAATGTCTCCCAGCCTGCCATTGCAGATTGGATGGACGGTGTTTTCACTGTTAGTCCGACTTTGCTATTCAAATAAATGGCAAAGTCACTCTGCCCCTTAACATTATATATAAGTCTTCCCTAAGGAAAGCCTGTGGAGTCCTATGGCAGGGAGCTGTATTTTGTTAAGTGAGATATATTTTTTCGATATGTCTCGTTAGCAACACTTCCAAATTGTTGTTTTGCTGTAGGTAAAGAAGGTAGTCCCACTGGCTAATACGGGGTTACCGAGTGGCACTCCCACTCGACTAACCTTGGCTGGGACTACCCAACTGGGTCATGTGAGGTATGAAATCATGGCATTAAATGCAATCTGATGCTCAGGTCAAAATAAATGTCACTATTAATGGTTGGCCATTTTTAGAAAGTGTCCACTCTATGTTCTGCTCGTCCAGCAGCCTCACAAAAGCACAAACATACAGACAATTTTCTGACCACCTGGGGAGATGTGTGAACAACTCCCAGGCCCAGGGACAAATGCAGTTCCTCAGCAGTGAGGTGTCACCTCCTCTGCCAAGATGGCCACTTGGGGGATTAGCCCGGAGGTGTGCTTCATAGGGAAAGCCGCTTTTGATAGGCCACCTGGCCCAACACCCCTGAGAAGGATGCCTTTTGTCCCTGTAGACAGCATGGACACAGGGCCAGAGAGGGGAAACTCACCCCCAAACTGGTTTTACTGTGGGTTTGTTGTCCCCAGGTAGCCACACCTCTAGGGTGGGCTACCTTGCTCTCACGACTGAGGAAGGGCTATGCCATCTTGAAGAAGGCATGAATGTGGCGTTCTGGGACAGCCAGATGCCACACATCACAGGAGCTTCAACACTAGGTAAGAGGAGACCTAGCAGCCCATCGGCACAGGGCACTTTCCTTGGATAAATATGGCATCCCTGGCACATTGACCTTCAGTACTCGCTGGACTTAGGAAGAGGACAAGAAAGAGACCACTCTGCACCCATTGGAAGCACACAAAGAGAGGTTGCAATGCTGGAATGACTGAACCTGCTGCACTTTGGGCTATTGGAAGTTAAACCCTGTTCCGCATGCCTGGCTCAGGAAAAAGTTGATTTCTGACCCCCAGTCTGAAGCAAAGACTCCAAGGGACATTTGGCTGACCTTCCAGAATGGCACTTGGGACACTACACCTGAAAAAGCCCAAGTCACACCTCTGGTAGCCACATCAGAAGTCTTGTCACTACCGTATGCCGGGCACCCCAAAGGAGAATTCGGAGATAGCCAAAAGCTCAACCCGTCTGCCGGGCTTATAAGTGTTGGTTGGGACCGGATTCGTCACCCAAGAGGGACACCAGACTCTACCAAAGATTTGCACCATGACTGCTGGGTGACAAAAGCACAAGGTCTGCATCAGCATCTCTTGGAACCCTGCAAAGAGGACTTTGTGGGACCTTGAAATCCATGGACTGAGTCGCCCCCACTCGCATGTGGACCGAGGACTCAACCGGACTTTCCCCCCACGGACCGCACAGCATCTGGAGCATCCTTGAGCCTACATCCCTCAGCATCAGGACCACTCCATTATCGCCTATGGTGGTCAACCTGTAAAGTTTGCATATTGCGCTAAAAACGCTTTGCTGGCCAGGTGACTGTCCAAGGTATTTCTCTGGCCCCTTGGACCTCTGTCCTGCCGGACTTGGTCACCCAAGCTGGGCCAGAGTTGCTGAGCTAACTCTTCCAAACTTTTTAAAAATTTCTTACGTTTTTGTTGACCAATGCTGGTTTGCAGTTGTTGCTAAAGTTATTTATCCTTTTAAAAATCTATATCTCTGGAACCCTCATGCGGATTTTGATGATCAAGATCTCTAAAGATTACTAAAAATCAAATCAAAATGTCTTGTTTCTTCCATGTTGTGTGACTTTCTTATTCTGCTGTTTGGTGTTGTTAAATGCTTTGCACATTGTTACTTTGCTAAGCCTTACTGCTCGTAGCCACAGCTACCCAGGGTTGACGTTGAGGATGAGTAAATGTACCTGACAGGACCAAGACGGTATTTGTAAGTGTACTGCACAGTGGGACTTCCCAGCCATACAATACACCCTAAATCCTCACAGTCTTCTTTTTATGTTCTTTTTTTGGTTTAGCTTTGGATTCCTTGATCTTATTACCATTTTTTTAAGTATTCCATTTTAAGTTAAACCTGTATGGGACATTTTTGGTTCTTCGGCCCATATTCATACTTTTTTAGTGCTGCATTTGTGCCACTTTTTGATGCAAAAGCGGCGTAAACTTACAAAATACAATTGCATTTTGTAAGTTTGCACAGCTTTTGCATCAAAAAATTACACACATGCGGTGCTAAAAAAGTATAAATATGGGCTTTTATTTCTTAACTGTAATGTTATAAGGTTGAGCTGCTACACCTCACCCATAATTTCTAATGATTATTATTAGGTCTGGTTACTAGCCAAGGAACCTTAGGAGGAAGCTTTGTGAACTGGCCTTTGGCTGCATCCGACAGGTCAAACTCTAAAAGAAATCCTATTCAAAATAACATATGTACTCAATGCAGGATCTTCAAACATGTCTGGGAAGAAAGCAAGAGAAAGGAAAGAAATAAGTATCCCCTTACAAACTTCAGAGAACATGGGGGAGCCATGTTTTAAGTAAACTGGAGACTTCACACAAAGATTAGCTTAGTAATGCAGGGTAAAGAGAAAACCGATTAAATAATGCACTGCACCAGAAGAACACTGCACCTGTGTCTTTGATTTTCAACAAAACAAAAACAGAGAATCCAAATTGGTGTATGGTACCAATGAACCCAAGACTTCTTTACTGAATATGATGTTGTTAGACCTGGCATCTTTTGGCATGTTTCCCCTGTCTTTTTGCCTTCTGACCTTATGTTTTTATGGTATGCTGGAATCTGTTCTTGCTGGTTTATTCCCTCTGCACACTTTACACTGCTGATCAGTGCTAAAGTGCAAGTGCCCCCATGTAAATTGTATTGGTGATTGGTTTATCCATGATTGGCATATTTGATTCACTCATAAGTCCCTAGTAAACTGCACTATGTGGGTGCAGGGCCTGTAAATCAAATGCTGCCAGTGGGCCTTCAGCACTGATTGTGCCACCCACATGAGTAGCCCTGTGAACATTTCTCAGACCTGCCACTGCAGTGTCTGGGTGTGCAGTTTTAAACTGCCAATTCGACCTGGCAAGTGTACCCACTTGCCAGATGCAAACCTTCCCTTTTACTTCATATAAGGCATCCCTAAGGTAGGCCCTAGGTAGCCCCATTGGCAGTGTGCAGTGTATTTAGAGGGTAGGACATGTACAGGTGTGTTTACATGTCCTGATAGTGAAATACTGCCAAATTTGGTTTTCCCTATTGCAAGGCATATCTCTCTCATAGGTTAACATGGGAACTGCCTTTAAATATCTTTTAAGTGCAGTTTTCCATGGGGAGCAGATAGAGATGTGGAGTTTGGGGTTTTTGAATTCACAATTTAAAAATACATCTTTTGGTAAAGTTGTTTTTTAGATTGCCAGTTTGAAAATGCCACTTTTAGAAAGTGGGCATTTACTTGCTCACCCATTCTGTGCCTCTGCCTGCTTGTGTATTCCACATCTGGGTCAGATTGACATTTGAGCAGTTTGTGAATCTTCAGTAGACAGTGACACAAAGGGAGCTGGGGTGTAGCCTGCATATCCTGATGGGCCATCAGGGCTAGAGTAGAGGGAGGAGTGGTCACTTACACCTGAAAGGGCTGTGCCGGCCTTCACACAATGCAGTCTCCGACCCACTGGAGTGTGTCTGGGGTCAGGCCTGGGCAAGGCAGGATCTTGTCAACAACAGAGACTTTCCGTTGAAGTTTGCCTACCTCAAAGGTATAATTGGGTATAAGTAGTGGACCCAAAACCCCAGACTTGCAGAACACTTCTGAATCCTGCCAAGGAGAAGAGCTAAAGAGCTGGAGGAGGAGTACTGCCCCTTTGCTGTGTGTGCTTTGCCGGGCTGGCCTGCAGTTGCTGCTTCTGTCTTAAAGAGGGCAAAGAATGGACTTTGCCGTTTGCTGGTAATTCTGCTTATAAAGTTTCTCCAAGGGATAGGAGTAGAGCTTGCTTCCTTTTGGAAGTCTCAGGGATATCAAAGACTTCATTTTCATCTGCCTACAGCACTGGGAACTGTGTTTTTTGTGCTGCAACAGAAGAAAAACCACTGCGATGATGCTGCTGCCTGCACCGTAACCTGATGATGCCACACAGAGCCGTGCCCCATGTTGCACCGCAACCCTGGTCTTACAGACGCCGCCATCTGATGCCATCACTGAGTCGCTGCTTGCACCGTGACCTGTGGGTCCGCACTTCGCATCACCTTGCTCAGACCGCAGCCCTGGCATCCTCGACACCACCGCTCCACGCTGACACCGACGCCACTGCCTACACCGTGGCCTGAGGACACCACTCATGAGGTACGCGACGCACAGTCCCGAAGCCCTGGTCCACTGACGAAAGCACCATCGACTCCTGCGTTGTCAACAGACACTCCTGTCTGCACCGCAACCGGTGGGCGCTGCATGAAGCCCGACCCGCACCGCCCCCTTGGGCACACCGACAATAGCGCTTCAGCAACAACACCTCTGCCTGCACCATGACCTGGAGACACCGCACGTTGCACTGCCCCACTTTGCACCGCAGCCCTGGTCTCACCGATCCTGCAGGATGCCGTCACCGAGCCGTTGCCTGCACCGTGACCTGTGGGCACTTTATTTTGCATCATCCCACTTGGCACCACAGCCTCAAAGCCATCCACACCAGCGCTCCTGACTTTGTCATCCGCCCGGAGTGCGGTCTGCAATGTGTGTGATTTCAAGGGACGACGACCCCTGCACCAATCTCCGGGACTGACGCCTGTGACGCTGCCCTCTGGATCTCATCATGAGGATCACGATGCTCTACATTTCCAAGGTAGTGTTTGCGGGTCTTCACAACACCATAGCTGGCCCCCGATGCAGCGGCTGGCCTGAACTGTTGGATTTGTTGTTCATGACTCCGAGATAGCCCCCGAAGGAGCCATCAACTTCAAGGAACTTTGTTTTCAAGTTAATTTTTGCAAAATTCATATCTTTATTACTGTATGTTGGATTTTCCTCGTTTTGGTCTTGTTTTACATAGATAAATTTCGGCTATTTTTCTAAAACTGATGTGGTGTCCTTTTGGAGTGTTTTCACTGTATTACTGTGTGTTATGTGCAAATGCTTTACACATTGCTTCTGAGATGAGCCTGACTGCTCGTACCAAGCTACCAAAGGGGTGAGCAGGGTTTATCTGAGCTGGGTATCTCTCTTATACTGAATAAAGTAAGGGTGCCTACTTTTACACGGTGCAAACCAACTGCCAACTAAAGGCCCCATTTCTAACAGATGTTATGATGAGAGATCTTATTCATCAAATCACAGTGCTTGGCCATGTGACATATGATAATAAAGTGGTAAAGGTGGTAACATCAGTCACTGATGACAACAAAATGTAACTCCAACATCTTTGTCTTGAAATAATTTATAATCTTTATTAACTGCATAGGTGAGTATATGTCCCTCAAAACAAGGCAGATGTGGTTCTAGATATTTTTAAAAGTCAGCATGTGATGAGATAAAGATATCTTATCTCATCTAAGGTGTCAGAAATATTACAGTGCCGTACCCAATCATTAGGAAAAGACTGGCTTGATGTCATGCAATTGAAGCTGTTGTTCCCAAATGTATATTTAACAAGTAATTGTCCAGCATGTCCTCTCCATGTCTCAATTAGATCTCCAATGATTATATACTATTTTAAATCTTTACTTACATTTTTAAGATAGCAAGGCATGTCTATTTTCACTAATGAACACTGTGGGGGTCATGACCGCCGGGGCCAGGGTTGGCGGGAGCACCGCCAACAGGCTGGCGGTGCCCCGCAGGGCATTCTGACCGCAGCGGTTTGGCTGCGGTCAGACAAGGAAAACCGGCGGTCTCCCGCCGGTTTTCCGCTGTCCTTTAGAATCCTCCATGGCGGCGCAGCTCGCTGCGCTGCCATGGGGATTCTGACAGCCCATACCGCCATCCTGTTCCTGGCGGTTCTCCCGCCAGGAACAGGATGGCGGTATGGGTTGTCGTGGGGCCCCTGGGGGCCCCTGCAGTGCCCATGCCAATGGCATGGGCACTGCAGGGGCCCCCATAAGAGGGCCCCACTTTGTATTTCAGTGTCTGTTTTGCAGACACTGAACTACGCGACGGGTGCCACTGCACCCGTCGCACCTTCCCACTCCGCCAGCTCAATTCTGAGCCGGCGTCCTCGTGGGAAGGCATTTTTGCACTGGGCTGGCGGGCGGCCTTTTGGCGGCCGCCCGCCAGCCCAGTGCAAAAGCCAGAATCACCGCAGCGGTCTTATGACCGCGGAGCGGTGTTCTGGAGGGGGGAACTCTGGCGGGCGGCCTCCGCCGCCCGTCAGGGTTAGAATCACCCCCTGTGTCACAGTGTGAAAAGACACAGAGATTTAAGAATGTTCTCTCTTCAAGAATCCTGAAAGTTCCTAGGCCTTAGCATCAATGAGGCTAGAAATTGTTGAGGCATTTTCCTTCTCAGGATTATGCTTTGGACAAGGTTGTAAATCTTTTCATCCAGCATAAGGGTGTAGAGACAAGAACATCACAACTTCACAACAGTCAAGTTAAAATGGCAGTATGACCAATATGGCCACATAAATAATACTCCAAGTTAAAATAAAGTCCAAGGATTTTTATCACAGATTAACTCTCAGAGTAATGAAAATAACTCTCAAGACAAGACTATAGAGCTACGGAATCATGATAGGCTGTCCAAACCTCCTAAAGAAGTTCAAACTAACTAACATCAAAAAGACTAAACCCTCAATCAATGCTACACATAACAGCAATAAAAAAAATGAAAAGGAGGAAACAAATGCTGGCTGATTCTGTTAATTATTTAGCAGTTAATATTACTGTATATTGCTTTAAAAACCTGGACAAGGGGTAACCCTATGAATGAGCAAGTCCATGTTAACATGTGCTGGGTTAAACATGTGAACAAAAAGGCAAAAAAGCACAAAGGAAAAAGGAAATCTAGGGAAACAGGTGACTAAGGTTGGAAAAAAGAAGGTAAAAAGGAAAGGGGTCAGCATTTCGGACGTTCTTGAATGTATTGGGCTCAAAGATAGTTTCTCAGTCTCACTATGAGTAAAACAATAGAGTATCTATTTCCAAGCTAGCATTCTCATGACAACGGAGTCTGAAAGAAAAGTACATGTTAGCAAGGATGATTAAACATTTTCTGTACAGTCAAGAAACAGGGCCTTGCAGGTCTCACTTAGGCTAAGCAAAGTGAATTAAATCACTACATTCATTAATGCAATTAATACAAATATAATATTCAGAATTATGAATTTAACATTAAAAAGCTTTGCCAATATTCATGTTATAATAAATTCAAAACAAAATGACTATTAACCCATTCTTGTAACTGTGGCACATAACTACGTTTTCTACATCTGCATGTCACTTTTAAAATAATTCTTCAGTGAAAATCATTATCATTTTAGTACAGACTGTTAACATCATGAATTATAACACAGAAACAAATATTAATTAAACGTGACATGTAAAGGCCATACCACAACAGTTTAGTCTAGTGACCTACAGTGTATGCACATTATTTTGGCCTTTCAGTGCACCACTTTTCAACAAAACTATTAGTACTTTGATTAACAAAATGCATAGATTGTCACATAAAGATGATCACTCCGACATCAGGGACAGTACTAAAGTTTCTGCTGCATCAAAATTAAGCCTCTTTGAGCCTGCTGGAATTCTCAAAGTTCATAATGGGTTTTATTAAGATAGATATGATCTCCAAGTGGTTGATCAATCAGTGAAATATTCTAGGGGTAATCCTCTTCAAAGAAAAACCCAAACAGTAGGTGGTGGGGACAAAGACCTTTATGTGGACTTGGCAGAGTGAGTGAACTGCTTTAAACTGGAGGTCCACCTACTAAAAATAAACTGCATTTGGCCTGCTGCATTTAGAAGTTGGGAAACCAAAGGGTTTCTGAAGGCAGAATCCCAGCTAACTTTGACACTTGGCAATAATTACATTCCTCTGACCTAGAACACCACTCAAGACATGGCATTTCTGGGTAGGGAAATCACTCAGTGGCTCGCAGGAACAGGCAGAAAACTCCCTGCATGTCAGGGCCATTGAGTTTTTGTTTTTCAAAAACAAACTGCTGCTTTGGGAATTTATTTTTGAAAAGTAAGATATTTTCTCAAACCGGCATAACAAATACAGTGACTGGTCAACAAACTATTCAGCCTTCATAGCCAGCATCTGCAGTTAGTCTGAAGGCTTAGAGACCACTGCCGCAGGTTAGAATCTATAAATCTGGCAGATGGCCTTCACTGGGGGAGCCAAAGCCACCATTTACCTGGCGAGCTGGTGGTCACTCACCAGGGACTAAATGATCCTTGTAGAGGTTACACTGAAGCAATACCTACCCATCTGGTTAAGCTGCTTTCAAATAATACAATAGGTGCCTTCAACATCATGATGTGTGTCACTTCAACTGTGTCACTGTAAATGATAATTAGCTACCACACAATGCTTTATTTACATTCACAAATCGCCCCTCATGTCCATTAAAGGTAGGTGAGTCACAAGTTTGTTGTTCTGAAAAGTAGGTGGTGGTTCTAAAAAGTTTGGAAACCACTGAGTTAGTAGATTAATGGATGAACGGATGGGTGGATATATGGATCATGGTTGATGCAAGCATAGCTAGAATGCAAGAATGGATAAGTGCTTGAATGATGGAGATTAGGGTGGATGGACGGATCTTGCTGAGTGGATGGATGAATCTTGCTGGGTGGATGGGTGGCTAGAAGAATAGATGGGTGATGGGTCCTTGGATGGACTGATGGATAGACAGATGGGTGCTCGGATGGATGATTGTATCGGTGAAAATGGAAGGATCTTGGTAGGTGGTTGGATGGATGGACAGGTGAGAGGATAGATAGTTCATGGTGGGTGCATGGATGGGAGTACAGAAAGATCGATAGTTGGGTGCTTGAATGATGATTAGACAACAGTGGATGGATGGATCTTGGTGAGTTGATGGATAGATCTTGGTGGGTGGACATATGGATTTTGTTGTGTATGGATAGATGAAAGGTTGAGTGATGGCTGTTTGAATGGACGGGCGCTGAGATGGATGGATGAATCAGGGTGAATGGATGGATGTTGGCATGGGCATAGATGTATGGGCAGATAGGTGGATGGATGGATCTTAGTGGGTGCATCAATGAATATTTGGAAGGGTGAGTTGGTGGATGTTTGAATGGATAGATCTGTGTGGATCACTGTTAGTAGGTGGATGGGTAGATAAGGGAGCTAGGTAGATCTTGATGGGTGCATGGATTGATGGATGAATGAATAGATGGGTGTGAAAACATTTTTGATGCATTCTGTTCACATGTTGAATTATTGTTGTGCCTCAGTATTGCATGATCTGCAGCTTGCTGTGTCAGCCAGAGTTCAAGGGCTTCTGGCTTTGACTCGGATACAGAGGAGCTGCTTCTATTCATATAGATACCAGGAAGATCTATGAGAAACACCAGTGTCAAAGCTTCGGAGGCCTTTAGACAATACTGTGCTCTGTAGGCTTCTCAAGATATAATCTAAGTGATCATCTTACAGTGGTAAGGTATAACTACGATGCTGCCACATCATGAAAGGGATTGTATGCCTAATGTGACAAAATCAATATAGGCCACTTCCCTTCCCAGTGAAAGGCTCAGGTACCTGTTCTGCAATATCCATCTGGATCAGATCGGATGGTAGGTCTAACTAAGACCCTTTTTGAATTTTATTGCCAGAAAATACTTTATAAAAACGCTCAAGCTAGCAAAGAGGAAGTGAAATTCTTATTTAGATTGCATGGTATTAAAAATATATCAGGTACAGCTGTAGAATTACATTCTGGTAGCGATTATAGATCTCTTGAATGCCCTTGTAGGTAGGGTGCCCATCTGTTTACTAATTTCTCTGACTCTACATAGTTTGAGCCTAATTTCCATTGTCTGTTATTGATCTGACAATGGACAGAATATATCCATAACCTCAGCACTCTTGCACTTTCTTCAGTGAACTTGTCCAAGTAAGATGACATAAAATAACAGGCTTGTCCGTTATTCCGAACTTATATACCAGACAATATTTGCCTACACTTTTCATGCTGCTTCCTGACAGCCAATCTTGTGACTTACTACACCCTTCAGTTGCTACCCTCAGCTGTGGCCAGAGTGTATATGCTGGCCTCGGATCCACTTACTCATCGGACAGCTAATCCTAGAGCTCTCTATGCAACATGCTCTCTGCTCAGTGGTCCTAAAAGTCCAAGCTAGTCATTAATTTATGGCATTCTACTGTGCCTTTGTCCAGGTAATGGACTCTTTACTTGGGATACACTGGACTTGTTTTTGATCTATGTCCTTCAGAGGAGCCAACTATGACGTGATAACTTGATCTGGCCCCGACCTAAGCCTACCCTGCCAATACAGTGGGCAAGTGACACGATCAGTGAAATCTCTTCAGGTGTACAATAACACTTTTCCTCTGACAGGGATATAACGCTCCATGAGCTCAGAGTCCAATTTAGGAAAATTACAGGGGATTCAAAATTCCACAGCAAGGGCAGCAGTCAGAATTGTGAGGAGAGAGCATGTATTGCCTATCTTGTATTACATGGACTTGCTGCCAGATGAGAAGGTGATTTATTGTAAGGTACTGAAACTGGTTGAAAATGTAATCTACAGATCAGCACCTGCATGCCTGTAAATAGATCTGAGATTTAGGATCCTATTTGAGGAGTCAAATCTCCTCCATGTCTGGATGCCAAACAATAATGAACTCATTACAAATGATGATGATAATGACTGTCATTACAACGGTGATCTATCCAGAGTGCGTAGATGTCTTCATTGAAATGGTGGAGTTGTCTATCAAAGTTAGTTATGACTGCCCTAAGGCAGTCTTAGGCATGTTTTCCAACAAAAACCTACACATACTATTCTGGGGAAAAGTCCATGATATGCTTTAGAGTTCTGCAAAAGTGAAATGTGGGCATGAACTAGTGGACATTTGATGGTGTAGCTTCAAGAAAATAGTAATTATGCTTTTCAAATGCGTTACCTGAACCGTTGCTTCAAAACTGGAGTCTTAAGCAGTGTGAAAGCAAGTATTCTGAGGTGTTAAATAATAGACAATGGATTGGACGTGTGGTGCGGTGTGCCAGAAATTATGGTTCACTGCACTGAAGGTGATGTTGGACTGTACCAAAGTTTAGAGCTCACTGTGCTGAGGGTTCACTGTTCTGGGTGTGATGGTGCACTTTGCCATTGGTGGAGGTACCCAGTGCTGTGGGTGGTGGTGCACCTTGCCACAGGTTTTAGTTGACTGCTCGGAGGGTGGTGCTGCAATGTGCCTCAGAATGTAGTTTGATGTGCTAAGGGTGGCATCATGTAAGTAGTAGAGCTATGTGGGAGTGGGCACTATGGCTTTGGTTGAGGTATATGATGCAGGGGGTAGTGGTGCAACGTTTAGCACATCCCTGGTATGATGACTGAGGTAAACGTGTGTGGGATTTTTTAAATTGATGCAAGTGCTCCTTTTGTGCATCTCATGCATGTTTGTAGTTTGACCTGTAATTGGTTCATCCTTCTTCAGCCAGTAGTGTCCTTGCATCAGGAACCTTCAGGTACTGATGTGATACATTGTTAGTCAAGTCTCTTATGTATACTACTGTCCTATTGCTTCCTTAGGAATGCAGGAGGAACTATTTCAAATCTGAAAAGTATACACTGTACTTACACATTTGATTATTTTTCTTATCCATTCAATGTATACACACACTAATCCTATTTTAATTTTGATGCACTGCATCAGACATTTATACTGCTTTTTTGTTAGCACTCAAGCGTAAACATCAAACCTGTTGGCTGTGCCAGTGGGTGTAAAAAACCTTGAAGCTATTACCCAAGACTGGGTCTGGACTGATGGATGCAGAGACAGAGCAAATACCATTTAGGGGAGGTTGAGTGAAGCCCAACACTAGGTTTGTCAGAAGCAATCAAGCTGAAATATCCACGCTTGTACATACACTATCTCTCTCAAACTAATGACTTACACAACACTTCTCCCCTTCCTGCCTATAACAGTAGTAATACTAGTGCCCATGAGCAGAAATAAATAGAGCTTTGCTTCAAACACTATCATTCAAGGTAAGGGGTCAAAATAGTACACATTTACTACACAAACATATACCTACGTGTGCAGAGGTCCTCACAGTCAGGGCAGAGATCTCTGCAAATAAAAGATAGGCGAGGCGGAGGCATAGACCTCCACATGTAGATTAGGGAATAGCATTTTATAGTATATTAGTGGTACTATTGTAATACTACACAATCCAGTTTTTGAATAGACCCTTTGTCTTTAAGTCGTTTCAGTACACCATGTGAAAACATAGGTTGCAAAAACAATTTTTGCTCAAACAGCTATGCAAAAATAAGAATTTTCAAAATTCCAACCTCACAAAATCTTTGAACTGTTTTAATTCATATACTCAGCTAAACCCACTCCTCACCTATTTTTAGAATGGGTTAGTATATGATCCTAAATACAGGTGTAGTTCATCTGAGGGAAAATACTTGATAACTTTTCTAGGTATAGCTTTGTAAAGAACAAGATTTTGGATTCTACATTTTTGATGCTACGTTTTAGAAAATACATTTTTGGAATTATGTTTTCACCCGGTACCATGAGGGGTCATTTCCAAGTAATTTTTTCCTGGCCTTTAATTCTGTATAGAGATTTTCTGGGTGCTAATTGCAAGAACTAATGTTCCAGCCATGGCTGGTCCCAAAGTTAGACACAGTGGCACTTGCACATCTGAAGGATAGGTACGTGTTGTTCCAAAAGAGACCAGACATGGAAGTGGTCGACATTTTCTAGGACTAAAACCAAAGTTGGGATGAGACGGGTCTTTTTTTAGAAACGATATGACATAAGATATTGTTGCCATTAGATATACAGTGTTGACTTGATCCACTAGAGCTTTCATATTGACATTCCATTTATTCTTTGTTATCCCATCAGTTGGTTCAGTAATCTGACACTGGCACAACTTCTCTTTGATAATGTGGAGATCTTCATGGCTGATGCTTACACAAAGCTTTTTGTTGGGGTGGGGCAATTTTCTCCTTATCCAACAATGATGTGTGTAGAGTACAATTAAGAGCAGTGGTGGCTGGTGATCCCTGAAAGTGGTGGGGCATCATATTAATTGTAACACGTTCATCTTATTCTTTAAAACAAAATGTCTTGGGTGCCCTCACATGCAAATGTACACATACACACACACACTGTTTCTCACTCACAAAGGCACCTGCAGAAACTCACACTTTTACAATCAATAACCCTCACTCACAACTGCTGGAGTACAGAGGTCTGATTTGAGGTTCTGGAAGGCAGGTGCTCTGCTTTAATAGTGCAGCACATGCAGTTGCACCAGTTCCTTTAGACCCTGGTGCATTTGCACATGTTGCACCATTGACTCACTCCCACTCCCTCTCCCTCTCCCAATCTCTGCCTCACTCATTCATTCTAACGCACTCACACTGCTTTACTCACTCTCTCTCTTTACCTTATTCAAACTCACTCACTTATTGATTGTCTCTCTTTCGTTCTCATTGACAGTCTCAAACACATTAAACTAACACATTCACTCAATTTCATTCTCTCTCTGTCACTCACAAATACACTTTCACTCATACATACACAGAGAAACAACACAGATTTTTTTACCTACCTTTCTTCGTTTGCTGGCAACTCAGAGGCTCCATAGAAGCAGCGGAGCAGGAATCTGGTGCTGGACTTGGAACCAGCAAGCCATGATTCCTAACGAGGAGCCAGACAGAGCAGCAATGCCAGGTTTCAGAGGAGGACCCACCTCAATCCCTCTCCCAGCTTCTTTATAGGACTGGAAGCACTGCTCTATCAGAAGCGGGGACAGTTCTGGTATTCTTTCCCCTTGCTGCTCTGTGTGGCTCTTCATTGGCCTCAGGGAATGTGTTGATGTACGCCAACAGCCATATTATAGCAGATATACTGTGCTGCCTGAGGCATGCACAGTATGTCTGCTAAATAAAAAGATTGTGCCTGTGGTAGGGGATCATAGTTGAACTACGCCCCTCACATGCGCAGTGCTGAACACCATCTGCAAAGCGCTGTGTTTTTAAACAGCACATTGTAGCTGGATCATTGCTCAGCCCTCCCAGCCCCTCCTCCTGTCATCTGGAGGAGTCCGACCTGTTCCCTGCAGAGTTCGTGTAAACGCAAAATTAAATTATTACAAGTGTAATAATTAAATTTAGCAGTCACTCCTTAGGCTCACAGGTGGTAGGACGACGCCCTGCAGCCTCTGAAGAACTCCCCCATTAAGTGTTGCATATCAAAACGCCTACATGATAATTCATGTATTAATGGCACCTTAATTCCTCATCTACAAACTAAGCATCTGAAAGGTGACATACCAGCGCTATACAAAGCACCAACATACATTTTCTATCATCCGTTTCAGAAGAACTCTTAATCTGGTTTCTGTCCAGACCTTCCCCTAAGGGGTTAGATGGATCATATATTGGGAATATGAAGACTAGTATAACGCGCTGTTATGCAGAGGCTCATATCATCTGCAACATCATGGTAGATTTGAGAGAAGATGTGTGTTTTAAAAATTTCATTGAGCCGAGAAAAAATGGGGGATTTCAGAGAGTTATTCATAAAAACAGTAGTAATAAGACCATATGGTATTGGTCACAGTAGGCCTCTATTGGTGGACTGCCAAGCTTGTCGCTGTGGGTAGAAATAGCAGCTTGTTAGTGAGATATGAGGAAGTCAGGCCATGAGTGCATTTAACCCCTTAGCTGCTACCCCCTCCCCCCCCCCCCCCCCCCCCCAACAGTGCTGAGCACTTTTTTGGCTATTTGGGCAAGTTCACGCTTAGGTCCCCCATAACTTTTTGTGCACATAAGCTATCCACACCTAATTTACGTCCTTTTTTACCAACATTCTTGGGATTGTAAAGGTACCCAGAGTTTGTGGGTTCCCCTGGAGGAGACCAAGCAATTAATCAACGTACAGCTAAAATGTGTGTTTTTTTTTTAAATGGGAAAAAAGTGCTGCAGAAGAAAGCATCTGTTTTTTTCCCCTGCAAATGGCATCAACAAAGGGTTTGCAGTGCTAAGATCACCATCTTCTAAGCTTTCATGATCAGGCAGACTTGAATCAGAAAACCAAATTTCTCAACACAGTTTTGTCATTTTACTGGCACATACCCCATTTTGACTATTTTTTGTGCTTTCAGTCTCCTTCCAGTTAGTGACAGAAATGGTTGTGAAACCAATGCCTCGGCAGCTAAACATTTCTGAAAAGTAGACAAAATTCTGAAATCAGTAAGGGGTCATTTGTGTAGATCCTTCAAGGTTATCTTACAAGAATATAACAGCTGAAATAAAACAAATATTGAAATTGAGTTGAAAAAAACTGCCATTCCTGTCCACGTTTTCTTCTGTAACTTTAAAACAATATACTGTTACGTCTGCTGGACTCTTCTGGTTGCAGGGCTATATAGGGCTTGTAGGTTCATCAAGAACCCTGGTTACCCAGAGCCAATAAATGGGCTGCACCTTGCAATGGGTTTTCATTGTATACCGGGTATACAGCAATTCATTTGGTAAAATATGAAGAGTGAAACAAATGGTATCAAGACAACCTCTGTATTTCCACAATAGACACAAGATAAGGAGTTTAGAAAAAGTGGTTATTTGCACATCTCTGAATTTGGGGGTCCCTATAATAGCATGTGAATTACAGGGCATTTCTCAAAATTATTTCTTTCTTACACACTACCTTACATTTGAAAGGCAAATAGACGTCTTTTTTACACACTCTCTTATATTTGGAAGGAAAAAATTTAGAGAAAGACAATTGGCAATAACACATGTTCTTATATTCTGTGTTCCCCCAAGCCTCCCGATAAAAATGGTACCTCATCTGTGTGGATAGGCCTAGTGCCCGCAACGGGAAACGCCCCAAAACGGTACACAGACACATCATATTTTTCAATTGAAAAATAATGTGTTTTTTCTAAGTGCCTAGCTGTGGATTTTGGGCTGTAGCTCAGCCAGCACCTAGGGAAACCTACCAACCCTATAAATTTATAGAATGTAGACACCTAGGTAATCATGTATGGGGTGACTTGTGGGGCTGTCACTGGGTTCTGTCACCCAGAATCCTTTGCAAACCTAAAAATTGGGTTAAAAAAACACTCTTTCCTCACATTTTAGTGCTACAAAGTTCTGGAATCTGAGGGGAGCCACAAACTTCCTTCCACCCAGCATTCCCCCAAGTCACCCAATAAAAATGGTACCTCACTCATGTGGGTAGGACAGGTGCCCGTGACAGAAAATGTCCCAAAACACAACGTGGACACATTACATTTTTATAATGGATACGGAGGTGTTTGTTTTACAAAGTACCTAGCTGTGGATTTTGGTGTCTAGCTCAGCCGGCACCTAGGGAACCCTACCAAACCTATACATTTATGGAAAGTAGATACCTAGGGAAATCCATAATGGGGTGACTAGTGGGGCTCTCACTGCATTCTGTCACCCAGAATCCTTTGCAAACCTCAAAATTGGGCTATAAATACACATTTACCTTACATTTTGGTGCTGCGACGTTTTGGAATCAGAGGGGAGCCATAAACTACTCCCACCCAGCATTCCCAGGAGTCTCCGGATAAAAATGGTACCTAACTTGTGTGGGTAGGCCTAGTGCCACAGGCAAGAAATGCCCCAAAATACAATGTGGACACATCACATTTTCCCAGAAGAAAACTGACCTGTTTTTTGCAAAGTGCCTAGCTGTGGATTTTGGCCTCTAGCTCACCCAGCACCTAGGGAAACCTACCAAACATATTCATTTATTGAAAGTAGACACCTAGGGGAATCCAGAATGGGATGACTTGTGGGGGTCTCACCAGGTTCTGTCACTCAGGATCCTTTGCAAACCTAAAAATGTGGCTAAAAATCACGTTTGCTGCACATTTCGGCAATGGAAAGTTCTGGAATCTGAGGGAAGCCACAAACTTTATTCCACCCAGCATTCCCCCAAGTCTCCTGATAAAAATGGTACCTCATTTGTGTGGGTAGGACTAGTGCCGTGTCAGGAATGGATCACAAAACAGTCAATGATAGTCCTTACATGATGGCAACTGTTGACCCTGAGTTGATCCATTCCTGATGCAGGCACTAGGTACAGGCACTCAAGTGGGGTAGCATTTGTATCAGGATAGGTGGTGAAACACTGTTTTTTAGGAATTTTGTAGATCCCAGCATATTCCTGTAGTTTGTGTGACAAAAATGCAAGAAAAAATAGAGTTTTTATTCAACATTTCACATTTGCAGGGTATTCTGGATAAGAAAACTTTGGGGAATCCACACAAGGTACACCTCCGTGGACTCCCCCAGGTGTCTAGTTTCCAGAAATGCCTGAGTTTGGTAAAATTATTTTTTTTCGATACCGGCGCGTTCAATTGGGGGAAAGAAAAGAAAAAGGCGCTCTGAGCTAACCAGGTGTAAGTCAATTCGTGAACCACTACTGTATGCGGTGCACCCTTGATGGACCTCACCCCTCAGTCCTAACCGTATGGAAACCTTACGGTTACAAATACTACAAAAACAAGAGGCACTCAATATATTTCCACAAATAATTACAGTAATGCTAAATCATCCAAAAAATTCATTAGCAATGACCAAAATCATTACATGATAGCTTCTATTACATTATAGTAAGATACACAAAAATGTATTCATGAACAAATACAGCTATATTATGCTTATCAGTGATAGTATCCTCTGATATACTCTCAATGTCCATGAATTGCTACCAAATAGCTTTATTATGTGTCCATCCAGTCCATATTCATATATCAATAATGAAAAGTATATATTCCTTCCTTCCACGATATTTGGCCAATATGTTGTTGAATTTAATCCCAATTGTCGAAGCCAATCCGATTCAGTTTGATCTTGTCACCACAGCCACAGCCAACACGTGTTTCGTCAGGGGATCATCCCCTTTCCCACTTCCTCAGGGCTGAATATTATATGCTTTGTTGGATTAATAAAACTCCAAGTATACACAGCACAAAACTGTTGCGAATGCAACCTCATGAATTCAACTCAGTAAGTAACCTCCCGATCAATGCCATAAACCGCAAATAACTCCAAACGTATAATCGTGAGTGCGCATAGAACTAGTATCCTGTCACCTGAGTTTGGTAGGTTTCCCTAAAGGGCCGCTGAGATCAGGACCAAAAACGCATGTGCCTGCCTTACAAAACCAGGTTGTTTTGTGATAGATAATTTTGATGTCTCCACAATACGATTTGGGTGGTGGAATTTTGGGCTGAACTAAATTGGGGAGCTCCCAAGAGAGCACTCTCTCTGTGCTTGTAGCCGCATGCACCTGCTCTCTGGGTTGGGCTAACATGCTGTTGTCCCGCCGCACAGACTGTGCTTGTGAAGGGGCAGCAGGACTGTCCTCATCACCTCCCTCAGAATCACTGGAAGAGGAGTTGTCGGATGGGACCCCTCCGACTGAAAAATCACTCCCAGAGTCTGCGCCATTGTCCTGTCCCTCAGATGGTGTCTCAGTATCTGCTGTCTCAGTCTCTGATCCTACGTCAGAGCTGTCCTCTATAACCCGAGTTAGGGCTTGAGCAGCAGTCATCCAACGAGATGCCATCTCTGCTACTGGCTAAACTGCCCCTCTAAAACACTAGCCTATGTAGAGAGTCACAAAATTGTTGGTCGGTGTGTGTGATGCGTGCAACAAAAAAGGTCAGTCACCTTACCTTCGCTTTTTCCCTCATTCAGCATGTTCTCTCAAAACACTCAAAAAACAAAAAAGGTACTATTACTTCACCTTGTCACATACCAATCGTCACAAGTCTTTAGTGCCTCTGGCGCCCAGTCCAACAATCATTATTGGCGCTCCCACTCCCATGACCTCCTCCTTGGATTCCCTCACTACCACCCAGCAAAAGTGCCCTTCATCTCTCCATAGCCCCCCTCGCAAATACATTTCATTTGTATTATAGCGCAGGTAATGGATGGCTTTACTGATCCACTCAGCTATTCACATAAAATACAGATTTGATCTTTGTAGTAGGCATATAAACCTTCTGCACTACTTTATGGCATCAAAACTGCCACTGGACAAAAGTCAGATCCTTTTCTAGCAGAAACATAATCACAAGAATTATCTTGACTTTTTTATTGCTGCCTAAATGCTACGGTTGAACGCGTTGGTTGGAGTAGGTGCATTGCTTTGAAGATGCGAGCTGCGAGACAACTGGTGGCAAATATATATATGTATGTGTGTGTGAAAAGAGATCACTTTTGTATGTGGGTGTGGTTTCCCGGGGGGGGGGGGGGTGATCGCAGCCCCCAGGGAAACCACACATGCATTGACAAAAGTGAGATATATATAGATATATAGATATATAGATCTATATATAGATCTATATATAAATAGATATATATCTATATATATAGATCTATATATATTTTTAAATAGCTGTATGGTTTTTCCTTGTGGGGGCGATTGTGGCTACTTTTTCAGAGGGAGCCGACCCCCCCCCAAAGTGTAATCCCTGGTGTCTAGTGGGGTTTCCCCTTTCAAAGGAGGTCTTCCCAAAGGGTGGGGAGGCCCTGAGGACCTTTCGGGCCCGTTTTCCCCACCGGAGCAGCCTTACCTGCTGCTTTCTGCTCCAGTGGGAAAAAAACAAAGTGTGACGTCAGCGCATCTCGGCACGCTGACATTACAGAGGGGCGGGGAGAGACACTGAAGGTCTTCTGTGTCTCCCAAGGGTATTTTTTTTTTTTTAAATCCTCCAGTTCAAACCCCTCCCTAGCATCGGCGAGACCCGCACCAGAGAGGGTGTGCACGCGTTGGCCAGTGGCCGACGCATTCACTGATGGGGTTAAATATCAGGGATAAACACCTGAAAATTATGCAGACTTCAATCTTACCACTTGGCGGTCATGTCTGGTTGTAGATATGTTCTCTCTGTTGCAAGGCTCTCCTATAAGTCTAACACCTGCACTCTCTGTGAATATAAGTTATTGTAGTAGGGATTTCTTTTGATGCCCAGCTATTAAGAATCGGTGTAATTTAGTTTAGAATTAACTAGGATGCCAAAACGTAGTGTCGACAGTGGCTTAGAGAAGAGGTGTTGCATTTTTCGGAAGCTGATTAAACGTGGTTTTAAGGGGAATGATTCGTCAATGAGAACCCAATGACTTGGCCCTACAGTGAAAGGCTTATGCCTTCGATTTAACATGTGCGTTACAACTGGTCTGCATTTTGCTTAGGTGTCCCCTAGGAACAAACAAGATTAGCTGTGTTTTGTCATGATTAGGCTGCAGTCAGTAATTGTTTAACTTAGTACCAATCATAAGGTTGGTTGGTCTGCCCAACTGATTAGGGCTTCCATCCAAGGAGAATATATTCTAGGTGCCACGTGTGTAAGACAGATAGTTCAAGTAGTTGAATGAGGGACAATCAGAGGTGGCTATAGATACTGATCAAGTAAAGTGATGAGTCCTGCAGAACTCCTAGTTAAATTTGTAGCTGGTGAATGGCACCTTTCAAGTTCAATAGTGGTCTTCTGATCTGTCAGAAAGAGTGGGACCGTGACAAAGAGACCCTCAATTACTTTCCCACTTGCTGCAGTCTTTGCAGCAGCTGTGAAGGCCCAACATAGCAGGGCTGCCTTCCATCTGCTGACCATATCATACATAACTGTGCAGTCTCAGTGTGTGTCCTCATTTAAAACCTGGCATCCTGAGGTTAAGTAGAAAGAGGTAGTCCAGGTGTTCTTGAAGCTGACCTTTAACTATTTCTTCTATTAATTTACCCAGTACCTGCAAACCTGCAAAAACTACTTGGGAATGAGGGGTTCACATGTTTTTTTTCGGCAGGAAGATATTATATATGAGCGGAAAAGTTCTGGAAAAAGATTTGGGAAAGAGGCTAATGCCAATACATTGAAGATCTAACACGAGGGCTTAATTTAAGTGAAGGCTAATTATTTCCTGTGACATGCTGGTAGATTCAAAAGCATAGGCTTGCCCAGCAAAAGGGAGATGGATGACCAGGAAATTATCTGGTTTATCAGTCACTGTGATGCTTGCCACATTATCATAAAAGAAGTAAGAAATATTATTGCACTTTTGGAATGTTAATAAAATGGACATAAGTTCAAACATTTCTGTACTCAAATTACGAGAATTTTCTATTTGTTTGCGAGGGAAACTGATTTGGTTCTCTGTATGGGACTGTGATCCATTTGATACTTTTCCAGACAGTCTTTGTTGGTTTTCTTATCAGTTTTTTTGTCCACTCTCTAGAGAACGGGTCTGAATAGGTTTCTAGAAGTTCATGGGCCACTGACACAAAAATCATAGACATCTGAAGAAAGATCACAGGCAAGCTGTAGTAATTAGTCACAGATGGAGGTCGGACAGATTTTAGTTATTTTCCTCACGATCGGACCCCAGTGCAGTGAGTTAAAAGTTTGAGTTTAGCTCCAAGATCTCAACTCTGTATAGAAAATCTGACATCAGTATTGTCTAGCAACGATTAATCTCTTCAAATATAATATTCTTGCTGAAGAGCAGATCCATAATGAGTATGCCTACAGTTATGAGTGAGGTTATTAACATATTTATTGGACCTTAAATGACCCATAATCTGTCTCAGGTCAATTGTGGATTAATAAGGCCATCCATTTTGAAACTTAAGTTTCCAACCAGCAAAACTGATTTAAATCCTCTAATGACATCTATCAAGAGTTTTTGCAAAGTCCCTCTAGGGCAATATACAAGAAGCTATATTATATATTATTTAGTAGACATGCAAGTTGAATGTTTCAATTAGTTGAAAGATCACAGGATAGTCCTATTCATGGCAGTCCCTTATTTAATATGTCCTTCTTAGACTACAAATTGATGGGACCTAAAGCCTCAATAGTGTCTTACAACATAGCCACGATTCTAATAAGAATGGATAATCAGGAGCATGGCCTATGATATGATAACAGATATATTATGTATGGCAGACTGCCACATGGATATTATCTCGGGAGCACTGCAACCTGTCACTTGTTGGGTTCCCTGCCCTCAAAGGAACTTTCATTTATAAAATCGGCAACTGCTGTAATTGGTTTAATGTGAAGTACTTGGTACTTGGAATGTATGCTGCAGAGCGAGAACAAACGTTTTGGAATATCTGGGAATGAAAGCAGGCACTGGAAACCAGAGACGTCATACTGGGAAATACAGGCTCCATGCTGTTGAAGCATATCCTAGCAAAATGTTGTGTTGCTACCGCTGTGCTCTGGCATTCTTCGGCCAAAGTTGGAAGGAGTGATATAGTGTGGCAAAAGTGTAGCACTTGGCCCCTACCATTTCCTCATACCTACAATCAGATCACCAACACAGAGGTCTCAATAAGCAATGAGCACTTGTCACCTCTCAATTTAATGCGCCTCCAGCATGTACAGTCAATGTGGCCAGGTGAGCAGGCCTACATGAGCTGTACGTAAGCATCACACCCCTTTTTGTTCCTGTCTATCTGGACAGACTTCAAAGGTTTTTGAAGGACACCAGTGGCGGACGTGAAATACTCTCATGGGAGTCTAAGGTTTTCAATGTCACAAAAAAAGTAAACAAAATTACATATTGAAAAGTGGATAGACAGGTTAACACAGCTTACCAACAATGCTGTACAAGGTAACACTGAGATTCCAGTCAAGGGGGTAATAGACAGTTCTTCCTGTTTGAAAAAACTACCACTCTCCAATCCTCATCTCTTCTTCCCATTTGATAATCTTGTGCTTTCCTCAGTTGGACTGTTATCCCAATGGAAAGACCTCGCTAAGAGTTCCAGATATTGATAAGAGGTGGCAATGTGCCATATTATTGTGGAAAGTGGTTAATGCAAGAAAGAAAGAGGAAGGAATTTAAGCTGCTGGAAATAATATGATGATATGAGTAAATAACTTGCTACAGATATGTTAGGATTGACTAACTGCTCATAGGAAATGGCATCTGTTGGCTCATGTTTGGTAACATTGCGAAGAAAGGACTGATCTATTTTCAGGCGGTCTGTGGCCAAAACTTTACACTGTGCAGGTGGTTGTCAGTGGGCACCTGCAGCACTTATTTGACACCACTGCCGCACTTCTCTTCTTACATCAATCCAGATTACTAATTGAATTTCACTGTAGCCTGGCTTGTGGATTTCATCGTACAAAGGTCCATGCATGCGTGAAGCACACTAGTCCTCTCTCAATGACTGTGGTGCTTTGAGTTACTGGGTGGTTGTCAATCTAAGGATGACAGGAGGTGGAGTGACTGAGATCGGAAGATTTTGGCAGTACGTTTATGGTGTGCAGAACCATCCTAGGTTGACACTAATAATGCTGCTTGACCCTCAGCAATTCTGTGACACTAATAAGTTCAAAACGTCAGAGCAGAAAGAGTACTGCACAACATCCCTGCCGTTGCTTACCGCTCATGTGTAGTGACAGAAAGTGGACTATTAGTTGAGAGAAGTGACAACCCAACCTAAGTAGTAATCATAATCTTTGTCATGGTGAACTACAAAAGTCACTAAATAAACCTGAATTCAACCCTTTGGTAGCTATGGCACAGAGCAGACTTTATAACTTAAAAAGCTATATGTAAAGTATTTGTGCATTGATTCAAGATTAATATAGTCAAAACACAACAGAAGAAAAAAACCTAATCCAATTTATACAAATAGAGTATAATGTAATAAATAAAATGACACCAAAATGACAAACATCCAATAAAAGGAGGCCGAGATATGAGTTTTTAAAAATTTGAAATGGAGCCTAACAGCATCAAGCACCATCCCTGGTAATCTGGTTGCGCTCAACTGGCCCTAAGGTGAAAGTTAAGGCTGACCGTGACGGAGCGCGGTTTGGATACAGGGACTTGGTTTGTCCTGTTCAAAAATTTACCTTTGGACTTAAAAACGTCTAGAGAAGCAGAAAGTCTTTAGTTGACTCAGGAAGCAGGCTGTGGCTGAAGATGGGCTAGTCGACAATGGGGACGAGGTCTTAGTGAAGCCATTGAGGGAGGCAGGAAAAGCTCTGTGTAAACAATTGCATTACTGGTTGAAGGGGTGAAACACTACTTAAGCAGCAACCACAATCCTTGTCAGGGTTAAGTCCAGTGCAAACGACAAATTAACCTGTGCTCAACCCTCTTGTAGCTTGGCAGGGAGCAATCAGGCTTAACTTAGAGGCAATGTGTAAAGTATTTATGCAACACTTCAAACAGTGATAAAGGGAAAGCACAACACAAAAAAATCCCACACTAATTTAAGTCAAGACCAAAACGACAAAAATCCAATCAGTACCACTAGAGATATGCAGTTTTAAAGATTTCAGTGAAAATATAGCCAAGAAGCACAAAGCGCCAATTGTGGTTATCTGGTTGCGCTAGACTAGGACAAAGACACAAGTTCAAGGTGACCATGATGGAGCACGGGCTGGGTACAGGGATCCAGTTAGGCCTGCTGAACCCAGTTCATTAATCCTGGTACAGAAGAGATGCAGAGTCCTGTGTCGAGGATGTGTTGAATGGTAGAGGTCATGTAAGGTCTGGCTAGGAGGTGCTTCTCGCAGCAGTGGTTCTGATGGTCTGGGTCAGGCAAGGAGATGTCCTTGCATGGAGATGCGTCAGCTGTGATGGGGCAATGCCAAGTCCTTGGGTTGGGGAAGTCCACACAGCAGAGGTGACTCGCCGGTTCTGAGGGCAGTATGTCAAGCAGCATATGCAATGCTGCTGGATCCACAGATGGGCTGGCAGAGCACTTTCAGGCCCACGTCCAAGGGTCCAAGACTGGAATGGCACCACTTGGGATGGGAGGACTTACAGATGACAGATTCCAGGTGCTGGGGTTGAGGTGTTGTGCCTACTGCCTGTGCTGTCTCTGCCATCAGGCACTAAGCACTATTTAATCAAGGCAGGCCCTGTTTGAAAGGTCTCTATTCCCCACACTAGAGAGGGCAACAAAGATTAGTTCATTACTCCTCTGCCCCCTTCCTGGGCAAGAATCTAGGTTTCCTGTGCCCCTTTCCTTTTCCTCACATATTCTCCATGGGCCGTAGCATAACAAGCCCTTGTCGCTTGAACTCCAGCGAGATTTAGTGGGATTTAGAGTGAGTTTTGTGATCGGCGGCCATCTTGGCTGTGACTGGTATGAATGCCATGCCACAGCCATGAGACAGTTTCTTGGCTTTATGTTTGCAGAGAGGACAGACTCTCCCCATTGCCTGTGACTTACCTGCCAGCTAGGATCCGCTTCCAGGACCAAGAACTCCTTGCCCCCAAGGCCTTGCGATCCAGAACTCCTTTAAGAAAAATAAAAAGGACAAGGTCAGTGATTTCAAACCTCACTGACTTGTGAACTAGTATTTCCTTCTACCTCTCTGTGCACAGAACTGTGAGCCTCACTTTGGAAATCTCTTGGGAAATCTCCAGCAGGAAGAATCAACGGTTTTGAGTGCAACAACTGTAGAAACTGATTTGAGTGGATGTTGAATAACTGTGGAAAAGACTGTTGATTTGCTTGTTCAAAGTTTATGGATTGAGAGAAGGAACAACCCTTTAAGTGTTGAACAGCAACCAATCACGGAACCCAAGAACTGAGTGGAAGATTAGAACACTATATTTGGGTGAGTCTTGTTGGGATGCTTACCAGGGTAGATTAACATTTGCTAGTAAACTGTGCTTGTGTATGATAGTAATTCCCTGTTCTTGTATCCCTAGTCTCCTGGGACACTACCCACATCGTAGTACGATCATGGAGAACTAATGACTTAGAATCTGAATGCTTCTCATCCCAAGTGTTGATGCTGATACTCTTCACTCCTTCCCAACCCCCTTTCCCATTCCGGGACAACTGCCAGGACCAGACTATAAGCACAGGCACTGAGAGTTGTGCGTGAAGAGATAGGGAGGACAATCATTATTCCTGCGGAGGCCATCAGCTTGGCAGGTGAGTGGCAAAGTACAGCAAAAGGTTTTTGGAAGCCTGTTACTTCCCTGAGGCTTTTGATCAGGAGGCCAGTCAACTAGACCATGGAGTCACTCTGGGGTTTTGGGTGTAGAGATGCAGGTCCAGTACTTCTTACGCAGGCAAGAGGACAGCAGGACAGTAGGTCAGCACAGCAGGGCAGCAGGCCTTCACAGCAGCAATCCAGCAGAGTGGCAGTACTTTCAGTAGCACAGCAGTCCTACTTCCTGGCAGAATATAGGTCCAGAAGTGTGCTGAAAATGTGGGTCTAAGGTTCCAATATTTATACATGGTGCATACTTTGAAGTGAAGAAAGCTTCTAGATATTTCCACCCCCTGAGATGTCAGGCATTCACTTCTTCCCTGTCCTGGCCACTGCTTATCTGTGGCCACAAAAGACTAGTGACAAACCATTTGTGAGAGTGCTCAGGCAGAGCCTTTGTGATGTAAAAAGTGTGGTAGGTGACAGCTCCTCTCCCTCATTAACTCAGATTGGCCCATCCTGCCAACACCTATCTTCCTTTTGTCTCCCTTGTTGGGACCAACACAGCGACCAACCACTAGATCCATCTAGTCATGTGAACAAGGATACAGCCTTCAGGCACTGAATTGTTTTGACAAGCACTATCAAAGGGAAAAATAAAGCTAAACTTTCATGGCCAATCAGTCCACAAGGTTGAACAGATCCCCTTCGGCGGTGGCACTGGTAAAGCTTTCTACATTCAGACTTAACATTTCTGGGACTTGGATTTCCTCAATGGGGCAAGGCTGCAGGCTGTGGTAGAAAAGAGCATGATTTCGCTGAATGCTGGTCAATAGCGATCCTGCTGAGGCAAATTTGCTGCTGCAGAAAAGACTGTAGCATGAGCTGCAGCAAACTCAATCCCAGCAAAGATGCACACTCAGCAGATTGGCTGGCCAGGTTGGTCCCAGACCCATGTTGGTTCTCTTTTTTTCCCTCATAAAGGGAGCAGTGGCATAAATACATAAATGGCTATCTTGACAATAAACTGAAACATTAAATTCAATCTATTATTATACAAAAACAATTACCTATACAGGTGGGTGAACTTACCTAACAACTGCAAACAAATTCCTTCACCACAGCCATCCAGAAGTCAAATCGAATGGGAGTCGGAACAACGCATGCTGGAACCACGCATGCCTAAACAACGTGGTCGGAACAACAACCACGTTGTTACCACGAATGCCGTTACCACGAATGCCTTTACCACAAATGCCTTAACAACGATTTTTCGTTCTAAAGGCATTCCTGGTAAAGGCATGCGTGAACGGCATGCGTGGTACTAGCATGTGACTTCCATCACCCCAACCTCCCACCCCTAAAACAATCGCACCTCAACCCCCCACCCCTAAAAATAATTCTACCACTACCCCAACCCCCATTCCTAAAACGTAAACTACCACCCGCCCCAAGAAAGACCGCGACCCTCCACCCCCCTAAAAATTAAAAATACCTGACCCCCCTGCTCCGCCCCCTTAAAACTACCCCAAACCCCCACCCCACTCCTAAAAACTAAAAATACCCCGCCCTTCCAACCCCGCCCCTAAAAGTACTGTGACCCTCACCCCCTAAAACCTAAACTACCCCGACCTCCACCTCACCCCTAAAACTAAAAATACCCCAATGCCCCATCCCCGCCCCTAAACCTACAGCGACCCCAACCCCGCCCTTAAAACTAATGCAATCCCCCACCCCCTAAAATCTAAACTACCCGACCCCCAACACCGCCCCTAAAAACTAAAAATATCCCAACCCACACCCCTAAAACTACCACAACCCCCACCCCTCTAAAACCTAAACTACCCCAACCCCCCACCCCACAATCCTAAAAATACAGCGATCTCCCACCCCGCCCCTAAAACTACCACAACCCCCACCCCCTAAAACCTAAACTACCCTGACCCCCACCCGCCCCTAAAAACTAAAATACCCCCACCTCCACCCCTAAAACTACTGCGGCCCCCCACCCTCCTAAAACCTAAACTACCCGACTCTCCCACCCCGCCCCTAAAAACTAAAAATACTCTGACCCCCTACCCCGCCTCAAAACTACAGCGACTCCCCCATCCCCACCCCTAAAACTAAACTACACTGACCCCCCCACCCCGCCCCTAAAAAGTAAAAATACCCTGACCCCCACCCCGCCCCAAAACTGCAACAACCCTCATCCCTGCCCCTAAACCTAAACTACCCCGACCCCACACCTAAGAAATAAAAATACCCAACCCCCAACCCCGCCCCTAAAACTACTGCGGTGACTGAAAGCAGTGGTGGGGCACAAATACAAGACAGAATTGCACCTTGTGAGTGAGCCTCACTACCCACGTATTTCCATTCACCTACTCACCCACAGCCTTTGGTCACCTACCCATTTACTCATCCACATTGTCATCCACTGCCATTCACACAACTCTTATACACAGACACCCACATTTTCTCAGCCACTCAGTCAAACCCTTATTCAAACAAGCACACATTGCCTCACCCATCCAGTACCTGAAACTGCAGTGATAAAAGGTACACGTTTATATGAGCTGCAGATTACATGTTTAATATGACATATCACGTCATTAGTCTGTAGAAGAAATAAAACGAGCATAACTAGCCATGATAAATTACTGGAACCATTACTGCCTTTGAGAGATGAAATCACCTACAGAGGCAGTGAAGGGAGAGGAGAGCTGAGAGAACAGATTTTTTTCTTATTGTCTGTAAAAAAAAGATAGAGCTCCAACTTATTTGTGTGCAGGATTGTCTTTGGCATATTTATGACTTGAGGTCTTCAGGTCACACTCCTGTCTCACAGAGAGCCCTGGATGGAGTTATTTATTGTATTTATACCATTTCTCTGCCACAGACTGCTTGTAATGCAGGAAAAGGGGATTTTCTTTGCGCAATGCCACATCTTTTAATAAAATGTGACCTCTGGTACGTAGACCCTTCTGATCACACCCCACCATTTGAGTAAATAGGAAAGGGTGGATAATAATATCGGAGTGACATGAAGTTTTCAGAAACCCGGGCTGAACAAAAAACGCTCCAGGCTGTTTACTATCAGGGCTTCTGGTGGAGGAGGAGATAAGCCAGGGACGTGACTGCGTTCTGAGAAAATGTAAGGGCTTTGTGTGGGCAAGCCCCGTCAGCCCTACTGTGCAGCTTTCAGCCACATACTGACACAGACGCAGTGGGGCTTTACAAAGTGCACAACTTTCACTCAGAAAATGTTGTGCAGAAAACGTTTTACTTTCATCATGTAATTAAATATATGCTTCACTAGAGAGGTCAGAAAAGGCTAGTGGCGCAGCCCCTTAGCTCTTGAACACCAGCCGCCCCTGCCCCACCCTCTAAAACCTAAAATACCCGACTACCCACCTACACCCAAAACTACAGTGACCCCTCCACCCCTAAACCTAAACTACCCTGACCCCCCCACCCCACCCCTAAAAACTAAAAATACTAGACCCCCACCCCATACTTAAAACTACCCGACCCCCCATCCCGCCCCTAAAACTACCACGAGCCCCCACCCCTAAAACCTAAACTACCCCCACCTCCACCCCTAAAAGCTAAACTACCCGACCCCCAGACCCTGCCCCTAAAACTACCACAACCCCCACCCCCTAAAACCTAAACTACCCCAACCCCCCACTCCGCCCCTAAAAACTCAAAATACCCCAAACCCCCTACCACCGCCCCTAAAACTACTATGGGCCCTCTCACCCCCCTAAAACCTAAACTACCCCGACCCCCCACCCCGCCCCTAAAAAGTAAAAATACCCTGACCCTCCACCCCACCCCAAAATTACAGCAACCCCCATCCCTGCCCCTAAACCTAAACTACCCCAACCCCCACCCCACTCCTAATAACTAAAAATACCCAGACCCCCCCAACCCCGCCCCTAAAGCTACTGCAACCCCCACCCCCTTAAACCTAAAATACCCCAACACCCACCCCTAAACCTAAACTACCCCAACCCCCCACCCCTAAAACTACCACAAACCCCACCCCCTAAAACCTAAACTACCTCAATACCCACCCTGCCCCTAAAAACGAAAAATACTCTGACCCCCCACCACCACCCCTAAAACTACTGTGACCCCCTATCCCTCTAAAACCTAAACTACCCGACCCCCCACCCCTGCCTGTAAAAACTAAGAATACTCCGACCCCCCCATCCCCGCCCCTAAAACTACAGTGATCCCCACCCTGCCCCTAAAACTGAAAATGCCACGCCTCTAAAACAGCCCCAGCCCCATTTACCTGATCGCGTCTTCCTACAAAGCCGACTCCCTTCTTATGTGCCTTAACCACGCATGTGCGTTGTTCAGCACATGCGTGATTTAGGCACCGAACAAGGAAGTCGTGGTTAACAAAAGCGTTGTTCACAACTTCGTTGTTCGGGAGTCGTGGTTGGGGATGATTCCCAGTCACATCACGTAGCTTCACCATAATCCAACACAAATTCAGAGAATAACAAATGCACATTACCCTATTGCCCACAGATTCAACAAGGCACATGATTAAATATGGATTTGATCATTGCCATACACGGGTATATCACTTTTTACATAGATAGCCCCAAAAAATCCCATTATACAATTAATTAATCACATCAGGCCAGATGTTACGGCTTGCACACAGTAACCCTTAAAATAAGTAGACAAAGTATGAAGGCGGGACACTCAGTTTCACCAGCTAAGATTAACATTACACCACAAACTTAACTACAAAGGCTGTGTCGAGACGGGGCCATTCACCTGAAAAGCAGGATGTCTGCAGGGGCGATGGTATGCCCCAATCTCCTGGAACACCTCTCGGTACTTTCTGGTGGACACAGAAACCCCGGCAGGTGTTCCAAAAGGAAAGGGGGAGTGGAAGAGAAAGAGACAAAACACTGCCACGTCTTGCCGATCCAGCCAGGCACCCTGTATCTTCGGGGGGCAGGTCGTTGTTGACAGGGTGATAGTAGAGTTAGTGCACTCAACTTCCTTGAAACTGAATCTCTCATTCTGATATGGGCACCGGAGCGGTAGAAGAACACTGGAATGCTCCAGCATTTTTCTTGGATAATAATAACTGTTGGCACAATTACTAACACTGCATTACCAAAAACCCAAACTGAGTACCATAACAATAAGTACTGCGACACTAGTGCTGGCTTCACAAGGATTCACTGTTGCACACTACAATTAGAACTGTGGTTGCACTTATCAAGCACTACAAAGACAAACAAGGGCATTAATTATATCACGTATAACTTTCCTGCATGCATATCGTTAATCTAAAAGGAACAAAAACAATCCAAGAAATACAAATGTCCACTCTGGGTTTAAACAGTCAGGGTGGCACAGTTTGGTTTGGTTTCACTGTGTGTGTGAAAACCCTTCAAAAGCAAATTCCTCAAACCTGAAACACAGGCATGAATGACAATTTAAATGCAAGAGTTATGCTATTAAAGAAAGAAAAGCCACATAAATGCTCTTTTAAAACTGCACTGTCACTTTTTGTAGTACTTGAGCTCAAGCAGATTTCCTGAAGCACATTTAGGCAAGTAACTACAATAATAATGTAGAATGTTCAGAAATGAATTTGTCCTTTCAAAATAAGCACTCTGCCAAAATACGAGGTCTGAAATACACCAGCTGTTCTAGGAAAGTGCAGCGCTGAAAGAACAAACTCCCTGGAGAATACTAGTCACTTAGCTGCAGTCTTTTCCGGAGTGATGGAGGAATGCCTGGTGTCAGATGGTACAGGAACGAAGAAAAGAATTGCCTCATAAGTCCTGAATGCGAGGATGACAGCAGGGGCTGGACTTCCAAGTCAGATGCTCAGATCAGGAAGCAAAACAAAGCCAAGCAGGGAGGCATGCTTCACTCTGCTATTTATAACCATTCAGGAAAGCAGTTGAGTTTCCACATGTGGATGAGTCACCACACCCAATTAGAAGCACATGTCTACACCAGCTCACATTAGCAAACAAGCATTGGTAAAACAAGCATTGATAAAACCAATTGTATTAAATAGCACATGTTTACTTAGAAACATTAAGGTTTAACCAAGAACAGAGATATGATTTAACCCTAATCCCTGGGGATGCTGACAGATAACGCAGGAGGCACATTGGGGATTCCTGACAAGCTGCACCTAATAAAGAACTCCCTAAGCAGTTAGTTCTCAGATCAGGAGATGATAAAGTGGGGTTGATGAAATCTTTGATTACAACAGCCAGTTATTCATCCTCAGACTGTCTTTTATCCAGTCAGTCATTGGTGAGCTTACTTGCTCCCCTTCCCTTACAGATACACATATCTTTCTCTAAATTATACAAGCTCAGCATGTGTGAGAACCACGGCTGCATAGTCAGTGGATTCACACTCTTCCAATCGGTCTCTATAAGGAGGCGCGCTACAGCCACAGAAATAAAAATAAAGTACAACCACCAGAAATCCCCTGAAATTTGCCGATCAATACCAAATCACATCAGTGCTGGGGTGATATGGCTCTCCGTTGCGAACAGCTTCTTCAAAAAAGCCTCAATCCCTTCTTTAAATGCCTAGAGCTTCCCACACTTGCCGAAAATTTGTGCAGTGTTGGTGGGAGCCTCGCCACAGCGGAGGCACCTATCATCCGTTTCCTCACCCCAACTAAACAAGATGGCAGGTGTATAGTTCAGGTTAAATATTGTTTTTTTTTTAGTATTGGGTTCTCAGGCTAACAGTAAGGAGCCTTTAGATCTATCCTCTGTATCCCCACCCTCTCCTCACATCTACAGCGTTGCAGCTCAAGGTCATCCTGTACCCTATCATTCAAGATGGAGTAAATCTGGCCAATCTAATTTCCAAGGTGAGGATTATAAGATTATATCCAAAAGAGGAATTTTTCAACTGATAAAGACTTCTTACCTAACTTGTTCAAACAATCTCTAACCTGCAAATATTTAAAGAAGGTATTCAAATCGGGCCCAAAATCCTGATGCAAATCACTAAATGAGGAGAACTGTCCCTGAGAAAACAGGTCTCCAATATTACACAGTCCAGCTTGCTACAATTGCCTACATACCCGTCATGAAATACAGATGAGAAGACACAAAGGAGTTAATCTGTTATACTTCTTAATTCCCAGCATTCCGTTGACCTCATTCCAAATCTTCACTGCGGCTGCGACAGTCTTAGTCCTCACCTTCTTGTAGTGGCTAGGCTTGATACAGCTTAATAACCAGTCTCTTGCATTCTATCCCTCAGATAATTCATAAATAGATGAGAGCTCTCCCCTTGCAGAGATGGAACCCTGCCTGGTTCCCCTATACGTGATAAGAACCCCCATATGCTGCACAAATGCCACCCATTAATAAAACACAAAATTGGGGACTGCCCTGCCCCCCGAACTCTAGGGAGGGACAGATACTTTAACGAGCACCATGTCCTTTTATATTGCCGGTTTGCTGAGGACTGCCCCATCCAGTTCAAGTGGGATGGCTCTAAACTGATAATATTTTAGGAAGCACGTCATTTTTAGCACATTGCACCTACCGGCCAGGGTAAGATGCAATCCTTTAATCTGCCTCAGATCTTTGTTAACTTTCTTTAGGAGGGGATCAAAGTTTAACGCATAAATGGAACCTATTCTAGGCGAGCCCTTAACCTCTAAATAGGTGGCATTCTCCACTCTGCAATTATCTGGCATGCCAACCAGTACAATCTATCTGGACTTTCTTTTTATTAAGATGGTACCCAGAAACTGTCCCAAAATTTCCAGCCAGTCTTTCAACTTCTACCAGCGCAACCTGGGGGGTCTGATGTTTACAGGGTGATGTTGTAAGCACATGCTAGATCTTTAGTTTCATAGCCATTGATCCTTACCAGTTGAATAGATTGACTCCTTAATAATTGATTAACGAGAGGGTCAATATAGAGGGCGAACAGAATTGGGCAACAGGGACATTCCTGCCTAGTCCCCCTAGTTATTGCGATCCTGCCTGATTCTAAACCCATATTCTGAAGTCAGGCAGCCGGGTTAAGATCAAGTGCTCTTATCGCCTTGAGCAGGTCGGGCCCAAACCCCTTACACCTCAGTACCTCCCACAGGTACCCCCCGGACACTCTATCAAATGCCTTTTCAGCATTGAGGAGGATCATAGGTACAGGGTTCCCAGACACTGTGACTATATCACCTAGTGTAACAGTGCGCCTGACTTGTTCTGTGGTTCCTTTCTCTGGTATGAACCCATGCTGCCAAGGCGAAACCACCCCGGCTCTGACACTCCCCATACGTGCTGCAAATAACTGAGTAAAGTTTAAAATTACAGTTGATCCAAGATATAGGCCCATAAGACCCAGGCTTATCAGGCGACTTTGCCTTTTTTGTAAACACCACAATATTAGTGTCACCCAAAGAACTTGGTAGAATTCCCTCACGCTGCACGTTGAGCAAAGTATCTAGCAGATTCTTAGCCATTTCTGGAAAAAAAAAGCTTTATAAAACTTTAATGGTATTCTGTCGGGGCCTGCAGCGTTGCCTGAAGCCAATGGTTTCAAAGCGCTAGCATCTTCCTCCATCCTAATCTCAGTTTCCAGTATCTAGGCATCTTCTGTCTCTAGAAGATCACTTTTAACTTCCTCTAAAAAATCCTCTTACAGGACAATTGAGGGAAGACTAGCTTTCTGATATAACTCGCTATAATACTCCTCAAACACTTTGACTATAGCAGTTGGTTCTGTCACTTTGCTACCATCACTCTTTTCTATACTATCGATGCCCCGTCCACCTCTCCTTGCAGTATGGGGAGGGCCAGCAAATTGCCCACTGTATCCTCATACTTAAAGGTTTCTGTTTTGTATATTTGAAATTTCTCAACCATCTCCCTTGCTTGATAGCTATTAATCACAACCTTAGCGACTGCTATTTTTTGTTGCATTACTAGGCCATCAGCCCCTACCATGACCATCTCCATATGCTGTGCCTCCAACTTAGTTAGTTCCTCATAAAGCCCCCTGAATCTGCTCTTTCCTATGGTATGAAACAGAGCTAAGGGTCTCCCTCTGACCCCCAGCTTTTAAAGCATACCAGACCGCCCCTCCCGATGCACTGTCCCGGTCAACTTCAAGAAAACCCGTTAACCATTTTCTCATATGGGTTATATAATTACTATTCAAGAGCAGTTTACTATTAAAAGATCATGTGCCCTGGCAACTAGTTGTTGCTACATCAGATAACTCTAGGATTAAAGGGTTATGGTCCAAGAAGATTTTAGGGAGTCTCCTCATATCTGCCTTCCCCACGAACCTGGCGGAGATCAGGAAGTAGTCCAGCCTAACATATTTTTGATGAGGACAGGAAAAGTGGGTTTACCTAGGATCCGGAGCATTGATACTGTCTCATATATCAACCAGTCCATGAGTAATCATTAAATGATGCATTGCTTTGATACTTGCAGTTTTCTCCCCTGATAGTTGAGCCCTTGCTTTCCACCAATGCTCAACTGCAAGTTAAAATCACCACAGAGGCCAGCTCCAGCACTAGCTCTTCCAAGATGGCGGATTCATGCAAATTAGACCCATAGAGCAGATGGTAAATCCAAAACCCCCGACCTAACACTCTGCAATTGCCGGTCTACCAAACATGTCCACCAACTTTTGTTTCCCTGCTCCAAAACTACTTTTTGCCCATACTGCCAGCAACCTAGTAAAAGAGTTCTGAGGTGTACAAACGATCAATATATCACCCCAGACCTGCAATAGGTCTATTTTCTCCCAGGGGATTTGAGTCTCCTGTTGGCAGGCAATATCAGGTCCACAAGTTCTGATTACTGTGGCCACATTTTGCCTCTTAGATTTATCATTTAAACCATAGACATTGACAGAGCATATACGAATTCTACCAGCCTGTGTCATGTCTGATTTCGCTGGTCCTGAAACAATATCCTCCCCACAACCTGTACATATGATTCTTTCCTCCCTATACTAAAAGCCACAGTGACTAAATTTACCCACAGTTCAGACTGTCTCTCCTTTGCTTTACCTGTGTTCCCTTTGGTTTTTTGGAAACTTACAGACTGACCCTTGCAGTTTACGCGTCGCAGCTTGAACCCTGAGGCTATCAGTCCGGGGTTTCCTCCCTATGTGTCATTATACACTTGAAAATGGTCTCCAAGGCTGGTCGATTCAACATGTTCTGGCCCTGAAAATCATCCACTATGTCCCCCACGAATTGAGCTGCTGCAGGGGGAATAGTTCCATTTCAGCCCTTTACCAGTATCAGCTTGCCGCTTAGCCCTTTGGCAGCTTTGCAAGCTATTGGCGGACTACTGCCACCTAAGATATCACTATGCTCATTAAGTGCACTTCCTTGAGATGCATCTCACAAGTCCAAGTCCTCCTCAGACGTCTCTGTCCCCTCCGACAAAGAAAAGTAACACTCATTAGCACCAGCCTTACCCACAATGAGTAAGCTTTTACCCTGCTTAAGAGACCTGGATTACTTAAGTGCTTTTATGGACACTACATTAGTTGAGGTCAGTCCCAGCATTGTCCATGTTTCCATAAAGCCAGGTGACTGCCAGCCCCCCCCATCCAACTGCATCCTCTCTCAGAACCCCCTCTGTACCTGTGCATGTCAGAGTACCTAACTCACACTGCTGAACCTCACCTACTGGATGATGACATGATTCATTAACTCGAGATCTTGAAGGGTGAGTTACCTCTATTGCTGCCACGAAGTTTCAAGGGGGTGGCCCTCCAAGCTGCCCACAGATGTGCCTGGGTTTTCATTGGAGCTGGTCTGCTCTGTTTGCTCCACTTGTTCTGCTTGCCCCACCTGCCCTGCCTCTGCTGGAGGCACCTCATTTGCTGCCTCAAGTTTTGCTTCCACTAGCTGGCTGAACTTCTCAACTGGTTTACAGAGGAGCTCAGCAACAGTTGTCCCAGCCGAGTGGGGAGGGAAGGAGCAGCCATTTCTTCTTTTCCATGTTGCCCTCTGATTGATTAGTGTTCCCCCCAGAGGGGTGGTCCAACGGCCACTTTGCCTCCCAAAACCATCAGCAGGAAAAGGACTCGAAGTTTGTTGTGTCCCTGTAGCTCAAACACATCTTAGAAAATGCCTTATATGGAAAACACTGAAAAGAGAGAAGGCCTTTTGTACAAAAAGTATTTTAAAGGGAAAATGTAGAATGCAGCTGATCAGCAAAAACAATAAGTTTGACATTTCTCCTTTAGCGGAAGTGACATCACATACACTTTGACCTTATTGACATCAAAGGAAGTGATATTATATGACCATTGGCCTGGAATCCTAAAAGGAAATGATGTCATTTGACCTTAACCTGGATTACATCACAATTATTGACATCACTGAAGTTACATTATAGCTGTCATTAATAAAAAAAAAACTACAACACAAATGTCTCTTTTGGATACATCTATATTACACCTATATTAGGGTGCTGACATAATGTTTGAACGGGGTGGGGTGTAATACATTACTTGCCCTAAACTGTACTGAGCAAAGCGAATGAACCAGAGATCGATTGAATGGGTTCAGGGGCAAGGGGATCTACCCACAAGAACATTCGGAAAAAATGGGTCAAATAGTGCATTTTAAAGCAAACTTTTCACATAAATCTACTAAAAAGCCACAGCTTTAAAATGGCACTCATTTTATGGTGTGCCAAGCGAATGAAACCTACCGTTCCACAGGGGTTGAACGCCTGTTTTTCAAAATGTGCTATGGGTGCCTCCATATGCCAAAAATAACCTCCATTGTGCCAGGACAGCATTTTGCCATGGGTGCCACCTATATGAAATGGATCCCTCCTTATGCCAACAATTACATATATTATGCCAGTCCTATGCTATTAATGTTATCTATGCACCATGAGTGAACATAATGTCAAGATTTACTTCTAGTATGATAGGGCCAGCAGTCATGCTTGTCCCCACCTATTTGCCACAGGTGTCATTCTTTATGCCACAATCGCATCCAATGTGCTTGCCATGGGTGTCCCATACCAAGAATTACCTCCATCATGCTTGCTGCAGCCTTTTGCCATAGATGTCCCCTATATCCAGTATTACCTCTAATATGTCAGGTCGCTGTCTGTTAAAAATTGCCTGCAGTATGCCAACACCAGTATTTTTCCAAGACCGAAAGCAGACTCGCAAGCATAACACCACATTCTCACTCATACTAATTTACATTCACTAATTCACTTTCAATCTCATTGGCTCACTATTACTCAATCATTCTCATTCAATTACACTCATTCATTCTCATTCAATTTTACACTTACTTGCACATTGTCTCTCATTCTTTCACTGAATTACTCCCACCTACTCACTCATACTGACTTGCATTCCCTCTTACTCTCACTTCATCCTTCTTCTTCACCTTGACTCATAATCACTTACTGACATTTATGGCCTGATTTAGATCCTGGCGGAGTTGAATACTCCGTCACAAACGTGATGGATATCCCGCCTACCGTATTACGATCCCATTTTACCCTATGGGGATCGTAATACAACGGACAGGATATCTGTCATGTTTGTGACAGAGTATTCCATCCACAAGAATCTAAATCAGGCCCTTAATATTATTTATTGCCACTCCTCTCACTGTCACTTTTGCATATACAAATGCTTCTACAAACACTCCTTTTTGTCACACAGTCTCACCCACTAGCATTCACAGACTATACATTTAAAAACATTTTTTCTTGCCTTCTGCTTTTTATTCCAGTTTTTATTACACTAATTGTGAATAATATAGAGTTATACACTTAACGTAATTAGAAAGGAGCTGCAAACAAGGAGGGCAAAGTCATCCCTGTCTTCTTGGCACTGTTTTTGCCACCTCTGGGGCAAGTGGCCACAGGAAGCACACCAAGGTTCGCAACTGCGAACCCTGAACTGCGTCCATGTGAGTGGTCTCTCCTCCAGCATGGGTGGTTTGGAATCGCATATTTGACAAACTCATTTGCCAAACTTCTTTGCCAGTAGCTAGTTATACCTAGGTCTGCTTTTCCATAGATGGAGTATTTTTTGGTTTGCTTATAACTTTGGCCCAGTTTGATGAATCTTCACAAAACTTTCAAAACAAAACTTCATCTACCTCAGCTCTTTTCTGGAAAGTTTTGGATGATCTGTCAAGCGGAAGCTGGGCAAAAAAAGCACGGTCCCAAAATGCTAAATCTTCCCCTGCATTCTCCATAGACATTTTTAGACAACGCTGCTTCAAAAACTGCTGAACAGAACTATACCAAATTTGGCAAGAAGCTAGTTCTTGGCCAGCAGATTGTGCTGTTTGTGATTTGGTGTAAATCTGTTCAGTAGTTTTTTGAGAAATTAAGGTTAAAAAATCATTGTAAATCTAAATGGTTGGGTAAGTGACACTCTCAGGAAAGTCCCTCAAACCCCATTTAAAAAAAAAAATATAGAGTGTTCATATGGGCCCAGGGAGGTTTTGTCTTCTTGGGCCAATTCGGTCCCACGTAAGTCGAACTCCCGCTGGAGTCAGAGCACTGATTGGCTGCAAGCAACATGAGAAAAATGTTGCGGGCAGCCATTACAGGACTCGGTCCCCTGTCCTGAAAAATAAGGTGGCTGGGTACCCCTATCCTACACTTTATGGGTAGGACTGCCTGGGTCAAAATAAAAAAAAACTACAATTTTTCCTGCGAACCTGGGGGACTTTTGCAATAACTAAAAAAAAAAAAATAGAAAAATGGCATCCACCACTCTCTTTATTGAATACATGGGGAGGAGGGTGAGTAGGTCCCTTTCCACAAGGCCATTTTGGCCCTATTGCAACCCATGCCCCAGAGCCAGGTATATTAATTAAGTGGAGGGGGTGTAAGGCCCCCCTCCCTGAGTGTTGACCAAATCTCCTGAGCCTGAAATCATAAAAAAAGAGGAGGGGGATGCATGGCCTACTCCTCAAGCATTGACAGACCCCGGGGACCATATTCTCTGGGGCCAATTTGATTAAAAAAGAGATGGAGGCCATGTGGCCACCCTTCTTGAACCTTTATAGGCCCTCAGGTCCCCAGCCCCCTGGGCCAGCTCACCTACTGTGTCCCATGAAGCTCATCCCCAAGACAGTAGTATCCCTGTCTGCACCAGAGCAGGCAGGGAAACATGTGTTTGCTCCTGTCTGGCAGGAGCATTTTTTAAATTTCCTGCCACACTGGAGCAAACATGGAATACTGCTTCTAGCCGGTGAGAGCTTTAAACATGCTCCCACAGTGTGGAAGCAAACGTCTGTGAGTGTGAGCAGGTAAAGCAAACACATATTGCTTCTGACCAGAGGGAACGTGCATAAATAGCTGCTCCCACCTGTAACTTGTAACTATAACTTGTGTCCTTGCCAGGCACTGCTTATGACCTCAAGCATTACATCACTCAATCATGTTCTATGACATAATTTATGACAAACTGATGTCATTTCAAATGACATCACTGATGACTGTGTTCGTTTGTTTTAGTTTAAATAGTTGCGGTTAACTACCATATTGCCTCTCTACCTAATTTTGTACAGCCTGTGTCCAGCTAATGGCTGTATGTTTTTGTAAAATGCATGTGTTCCTAATGCATTATAGATGTGTAGAGGTAGCAGAAAAAAGTTTCCAACAAGGCAAAGATTCTACATAGTAAATACTAAGTATTATAAGCAGCCTATAGTTTTTTGCCAGGATCGATGAGCATGAAAATGTCTACATAACATAGAAGACTGTGTGCACGAGGTACTAACCCATGTATGTAAATGCCCTTCTTTAGCTTCAAAAGATCAGCTATCATTATGAAGGCTACAGGTAGTATGATCTTTAGCACCTTTAGACCTTAGTTATTTTACATAAATAGTCTCTCTTTGGACAAGTTTTGCATTGTGTGTACACTTTTCTTAGTAGATACCTTTTAATACTCTGTGGTATGTTTCTCATTAGAGTGTCTGTAGAAGGGCATTAGTTTTGGAGCAGATGTTGAGTATCTTTAGGAGCTTGGATTTCTCTAAACAGGTGTATACAGATTGAACACTGTGCAGGAAGAGTTTCCAATATATCTGTGGGTGACTTCTTAATGTGAAGTAGGCTAACCTTGAAGTTTTTCGTATATGGTCAATGTTGCACATAACACAAACTTGCTACACCTAGGGGAGTTTTATCTATGATGGCATTAACGAGGCTTCATATTTTTCTGCGCTATTTTGTACTTTCAGACCTCTAATGTCATAGTTGTTTATAGAGTAATGTGTACAAAAGAAGTTTGGAAGAGGCAATTAGTGATGCCATCAATTATGTCAGTTGAGATATCATGAGTGATGTTATAAATTATCTCATAGAATATGTTGTGTCATGTAATGTGTAATATATAAGGTCATATGAAGTGCATGGGGGAGGCACAAGTTATAGTTAGCTCAGCTAGAACTGGTGAATTTCTGTGTGTGTTTTTTTTTTTTAGTTCAAAATTTTAATGTTAGCACCGACATATTCACCCTAGCTATAATGTCACTTTAACTTAGTTTTTTCAGTGAATATATAAATGTGTACTTCAAAGGATCCCAAGTAAACAATCACTGATGATCAAGTGATCAAGACCCTACTGGGCGAAATGCGTTATGAGATGCTATCAGAATAAACCACTATTTTACTAGATTTTATTCTACTTAGATGCTTGCCTGCTCTTCCAGCTACACCCCCCTCCGTGTTGTACAAGAATTTTATATATATATATATATATATATATCTGTATATATATATATATATATGTATATATATATATATATATATATATAAAAACAAAGGTTACAGGAAAACTATATTTAGGCTCACATTTAAATGTACAAATTCAGCAGTTATAGTTAGGGGCACTTCAAGTAACTGTAACTCGTGCTCTTGCCATGCACAGTTTTGTTTAGCGGTTCAGGCTGTAGGTGTGTCTAAAGACCCTATGGGAAAATGAATGAGGAAAACGTGTTTTGGGTAAAAAATATATATACTAATCTAAAAAACACAAAGGTTACCAGGATGTTATAGTTAGGTTCTGATTTTACTCGCACACAATCATAGAATTTAGCAGTTATAGTTATGGTTATCTCAACTTGCGCCCTAAGGTAACTATAACTCTCACCCCCTCCAAACACAGTTTTCTCATCAATAATTTGAGTGCTAATGTTACATTGATTTTTTAAATGATGTTATAAAAGATGTCATGAGTGCTGTATCTGGGGTAATTAGCAGTGTATGGCGTTAATCCAACCACTGCTGTAAACATCCTTCTGCCAACCTCCTATAACCACCAAACCTTGTCAACCAGGCCCTGTGGTCTACCCTCATACCCACTCAACCCCACTGTGATCGGGCAGTCCCGATCTCGGCCGCAGCGCCGCGGTTGCTTGACGTGTCGGATGGGTCCGACACGTCACTTCCGCGTCCTCGCGTTGCCGTGACAACGCTCCCTGGCAACGGAGCACGTCACCAGGACGCCGGAGAAATGCCGGAGGACTTCCGGGCCGCGGCGGGATCAAAAGGGAAGTGTCCTGACGATGAAGGAGGAGGAGAGAGAAGCCGGGAGGGAAAGGACGATGAAAACACGAGCAGAAACGGAAGACGTGGAAGAAAGACCGGGACGCCGACCCACGACGAGGAACTGGAGAAAGAGGTTATCCCCAGTGAACCTCAGCTGACGGGACACGCAGGAGCCAGCCACGGCCCAGGAGGGTCGTGGCTCTCCAAGGTACGGTCCTTTTGGGACAGCAAAAGCACAATATAAATTAAGAGGGCACTGGGGAAGGGACCCGGGAAGGAGTGAAGGGAGGGCTGGGAGGGATTGTAGAGAGCACCTGTTACACCACCTTAAGTCACCAAATGTGCACTGTAAAAAGCTGGTATTTCACACTATCCTACCTCACTACCAGCACCACCCTAACCTTTTCCACCTTCCCCTTAGTATAAATAACCTGCCTACAGAGTTAAACGTCCCACTTACCGTAGCGTTTTCCTTCTTTTCCGGTCCATCCTCGCTGGAGCCCCACCGAGAGGCAGAAGGAACGCCAAACTGAGAAACAGAAAAGAGAAGAGAATAAAACCCAATAAGAAGATTGGAAGACGACCACGAGAGACTTTTAAAAATCCTATAAACCTCCGGATAATAAACAAACTACCCACCCCACTTAAATAAAAATAAACCACGATATTGTCACCACAATATCTCTCCGTTGTATTTATACCGTTCGATCTGCCACAGTGGTGTCAGAAGTGGGATTTTGGATATATCCCAGGGCGACTGAACGGTATAAGCCATGAGTGAAAGTCCGAACCTCGAGGATATGATTAAGCAACTGGCGGAAGGCCAACGCCACTTGCAGTTGGTATGGGAAGCCCACCAACGCGAAGCCAAAGAGGATAGGGAAGCCTCACAGTCGGCCTTGAAGAGTCAAGCTACAATATTAGCAAACAACCAACTCGTCCACGAGACAGCAATGAAAAAACTAACAGAGACAATAGCCGCAAGCAAAGTTCACCCCAACGTCCCCAGTTCGGTGTTGCAAAAGTATCAGGAGGGAGAAGACCCGGAATCATTTTTCACGAACTTTGAAAGAGTTGCTTCTTCTGCTCAATGGCCAGAAGAAAGATGGGGACAATACGTCGCACCTTTGCTTACTGGACTCTTGCAAGCCGCGTATCAGGCAGCGAACCCAGGGGGAACAACACCCTACAAAGACATTAAAACCAGCATCCTAGAACGGATGGGACACGATGCAGAATATTATCGAGTTAAATTTAGGAAAGTAAAGTGGGGTCCGAATGAGGACCCCCGAACCTTTTATTTCCGTGTTAAAGATTTGGCCCTAAAATGGTTGGGGCCTATCGGAAATAGCCGGGAAGAGGTCATACAAACGGTTATCCTCGAACAATATTTGGATACTTTACCCACTCCTACAAAAAACTGGATAAGACAACATCCAAAGGTAGACACGGACATGGCCATCGACTTAGCCTGTGCATACCATCGATCCACGGATGTGAGGAATATATCTTCCAGACCCAACATAAAATCGGTCTTACCCAGTCCCAAACCCCCACTGAAATTTCCGCTAGAAAGCCCGATTTCCCGCAGACTTGGAGAAGGCCCACCGTCACAGGGACCACAATGTTTTAACTGCGGAGACTGGGGTCATATAGCTCGTATGTGCCCGGGGAAATCGGAAGTGAACCGATGGAAATAGGAGTGACCCGGCGACGTGTTCTATGTACAGGAGGGGGAGACATTAAGTTTAAGCAAACCCTCAAAATTAATGGTCGATCCTTATGTGCTCTCATTGATTCTGGTTGCAGCCAATCGGTTGTCCGCGAAGACTTAATAGACCCTATAGATAGGGTAACCAGCCGATGGGTCACTATTTGCTGTATTCACGGTGACAAGGAACAGTACCCCCTGAAAGTAGTCGAATTAGAGTGGGGAGAACACAGGGATTTTCTTCCAATGGGAGTTATGTCTCACCTTATTGAGGAATGTATCATTGGTACCGACTATGACCATTTCCCAGATCTCCTGGATCATGTTCGAAGTCCCAAATCTTCCCAGGAGGGGCGGCTTGAGGCTCCCTTTTTGAAAAGTCCCATCGAATGCACGGTAACCCGACGTAAACTTTCACGTAGCGAAAAGCGGGGTGAGCGAGTACAGTTCCGGGCTCATAATAACAAGGAACAGACCCAAAGACTTATAGCAGAGACACATGAAGCACCATTAAGTTTCCATCATCAACAGAGAGAAGATCCTTCCCTCACTCAGGCCTGGAGCTCCGCAAAGACAGAAGAAACCGATGAGGTGGGTCCCTACTTCCTGGTTAAAAGAAATCTCCTCTATAGGGTTACCACTACCCGAGCAGGAGAACGAAAACATCAGTTAATTGTACCCGAATCCTATAGAAATCAAGTTCTGACACTAGCCCACAATCAACCTGGGGGGGGGGCATTTTGGGAGAGAAAAAACTGAGGAGTATCTCCTCCGACGGTTTTATTGGCCCGGGGTTTTTGCACAGATCAGGAAATATTGTTCCCAATGTCCCAGGTGTCAACTCACTGAACCAGGCAGACCCAGGAAAGCGCCCCTTTTACCCCTTCCCATCATAGACATTCCATTCAGTAGGGTGGGGATGGATCTAATTGGGCCCTTAGTGCCTTCCTCAAAGGGGCATACATACATATTGGTGATTGTAGACTATGCTACCAGGTACCCCGAAGCCGTTCCCCTGACAAGTATGACCACAAAAACAGTGGCACAAGCAATGATAACGGTGTTCGCTCGAATAGGCTTTCCCCGAGAGATACTCACAGACCAAGGGACCCCATTCATGTCGAATCTCATGAAACAAGTTTGTAATACATTGGGCATTTCCCAGATAAAAACCTCCGTTTATCATCCACAGACAGACGGATTGGTGGAACGTTACAATCGGACCATCAAATCTCTATTAAGGAAAATAGTCAAGGATTCCGGCAAAGATTGGGACCAAAAATTGCCCTTAGTTCTGTACGCTATCAGAACCCATGAACAGGCCTCAACGGGACATAGCCCATTCGAACTCGTGTTCGGCCGACAACCCCGTTCCCTGTTAGATATGGCAGTAGAAACCTGGGAGGAGGAAGCCGTGGGAGAGGGTAGGCCAGTGTTGGAATATGTCCACACCTTGAAATCCCATTTACAAGGATTGTGGGAAGAGGTACGACAGAATATGGAGCAGGCTCAATCAATACAAAAAAGGTATTATGACAGAGGGAGTAAGTTGCGGACCTTTCAGCCAGACGACCAGGTGTTAATAATGCGCCCCACATCAGAGCAAAAACTTCTCGCAAGATGGCAGGGTCCTTATCGGGTTGTTCGAGCAGTAACCCCGGTCACTTATCTCATAGAGCTAAGTACCAATCCGAAAAGGACCCAGATCTATCATGTAAACCTCTTAAAGAAATGGGAGACTTCAGAGAATGGGGATAATTCAGTAGAAATGGGCCGGTTTTTACATCCCAATAAAGACCTAGAAATAGAGTTCTTTCCTAAGGACCGGCCCGATAGTACCGAAATGCCCGCTATCAATAGTTCCTTAACCGGTCTCGAGAAAGAACAGCTATATACCTTATTAAGTCAATTTCCACAGGTGTTTTCAGGAAAACCCGGAAAAACCTCATTAGTCTGTCATAAAATACGAACAACCCCAGGTAAAATAGTCAGATTACGCCCCTACCGTATTCCTGAGGCAAGGAAACAGATCATAGAGGACGAGATACAGAAAATGTTGGCCCTCGGGGTGGTGGAACCCTTCAATAGCCCCTGGTGCTCCCCAGTAGTCCTCGTACCAAAACCTGATGGGTCCATCAGATTTTGTATCGACTTCCGAAAACTTAATGAAGTATCTATGTTTGATACATATCCAATTCCCCGAGTAGACGATGTCCTTGAAAAATTGGGAAAGGCTAAATATATGTCCACATTGGACCTAACTAAGGGGTATTGGCAGATTCCTCTGGCACCAGAGGATAAAGAGAAAACGGCCTTCTCTACCCAATCAGGACTGTATCACTTTACAGTCTTACCCTTTGGTCTACATGGAGCACCAGCTACCTTCCAGAGGCTTATGGACCGGATATTAAAACCTTTTCACACCTTCTCAGCAGCATATTTAGATGATGTCGTCATTTTCAGTGAAACCTGGGGGGATCATCTAGATCATCTACAGCTAATATTTAAAACACTGGCAAAGACAGGGCTGACAGCCAACCCCAAGAAATGCCTCTTAGGGAAGACTGACATCTCTTACCTCGGATACAATATTAGCCAAGGTACACTACAACCCCAAACCACAAAAGTGGAAGCCATCAAGACTGCCCCTACCCCTAAAACAAAGAAGGACTTACGCTCTTTTCTGGGACTAGTAGGCTATTACCGACGGTTCATACCGGGATATTCCACTCTCGCCGCTCCCCTCACAGACCTCCTTTCCAAATCCCACCCTAATTGATTGTTACCATTTTCAGACCCCCAGATGGATAGTTTTGAAAGGTTAAAATCCTATCTGACTAAGGAACCGGTATTGAACTGTCCAGACTTCTCCAAACCTTTTCATTTGTACACAGATGCCTCTGATGTGGGACTGGGGGCCGTTCTCTCGCAACCTGACGATGAAGGCAAGGATCACCCTATAGATTTATCAGTAGAAAACTTCTTCCCCGTGAACGCCATTATCCCATCATCGAGAGGGAGTGCTTGGCTATTAAATGGGCCGTGGACAATTTGCAATATTATCTCTTGGGCCGACCTTTTGTTCTATATACGGATCACGCTCCCCTTACCTGGATGGCCGGTCATAAGGATTCTAACTCCCGGATTTTGAGGTGGTTCCTTGAATTGCAGCCTTTTTCTTTTCAGGTTCGCCACATCCCGGGTGCTCAACAAGGTCCTGCGGATTATTTGTCCCGTTTTCCCTGTTCTTCTTCGGTCCTAGAGCAGGACCGCTCTTGGGATGGGGTGTGTGATCGGGCAGTCCCGATCTCGGCCGCAGCGCCGCGGTTGCTTGACGTGTCGGATGGGTCCGACACGTCACTTCCGCGTCCTCGCGTTGCTGTGACGACGCTCCCTGGCAACGGAGCACGTCACCAGGACGCCGGAGAAACGCCGGAGGACTTCCGGGCCGCGGCGGGATCAAAAGGGAAGTGTCCTGACGATGAAGGAGGAGGAGAGAGAAGCCGGGAGGGAAAGGATGATGAAAACACGAGCAGAAATGGAAGACGTGGAAGAAAGACTGGGACGCCGACCCACGATGAGGAACTGGAGAAAGAGGTTATCCCCAGTGAACCTCAGCTGACGGGACACGCAGGAGCCAGCCACGGCCCAGGAGGGTCGTGGCTCTCTAAGGTACGGTCCTTTTGGGACAGCAAAAGCACGATATAAATTAAGAGGGCACTGGGGAAGGGACCTGGGAAGGAGTGAAGGGAGGGCGGGAGGGATTGTAGAGAGCACCTGTTACACCACCTTAAGTCACCAAATGTGCACTGTAAAAAGCTGGTATTTCACACTATCCTACCTCACTACCAGCACCACCCTAACCTTTTCCACCTTCCCCTTAGTATAAATAACCTGCCTACAGAGTTAAACGCCCCACTTACCGTAGCGTTTTCCTTCTTTTCCGGTCCATCCTCGCTGGAGCCCCACCGAGAGGCAGAAGGAACGCCAAACTGAGAAACAGAAAAGAGAAGAGAATAAAACCCAATAAGAAGATTGGAAGACGACCACGAGAGACTTTTAAAAATCCTATAAACCTCCGGATAATAAACAAACTACCCACCCCACTTAAATAAAAATAAACCACTTACCTGTCACCACAATATCTCTCCGTTGTATTTATACCGTTCAATCTGCCACACCCACGTCACTCATTAAGTGTTTCTTTGTTTGGTGGAAATGTAATCATATTCCTAGGCATCAAGAATGTGCCCCAAATTGTTGGGAAATGTGCTCAGAAGGTCCTTTTAGTAAGCTGTTCATCATCCTGGGAAAATGGCAGGAAGATATTGCATACCAATAATGTATATGGGGTGGGGCCATATGGGTGCCTCACCCCCCCAATCAGCATTTGAGATGTCATCAATAATGTCATAAATGATGTCATAGAACATGTCATGAGTGATGTCATATGTGGGGTCGTAAGCAGTGCTTGGCGGGGAGGGCAAGTTATAATTAGCGCTGCTAACTATAACTAGTAAATTTCAGGTGTTTTTTTTTTTGTTCAAACTGTTAATGTTGTCACTGAGAAATTCACCTAAGGGCAACACAACTTTAACCTGTTTTTTCAGTTTTTCTTAGGGTTTTAAAAAAAATATAAAAAACAGATATTTTTATTACACCTAACTATAACACTACTTTAACCTTTGTTTTTTTCAGTGAATTTCTAGGGTTTGTTTTTTAAGTAAAATAATTACTTAGGTGTGTGTATCTGTGGTACGGCAATTTTGTAATATATGTTGTGCTTAGATATTATTTTGTAAAAAGAACGTTTTTTCTTGTAATATAACAGGGTATTAAACAGATAATTATATTATATTTCACTAGTGAATGTGTATGTGCTCAGTTCTTGTAACTCCCAAATGGATACATGATACTTTCAATCTATTTTTAAGGTGTCATAACTCTCACAAGAGACTCTAAACTGTCAGCTAAAACATCTCTTTACAGAGCTACTTTCCATTTTTATCATATATGTTGTTTTGTACTGTGTCCCTTGTGAGACTCTTGCGAGAGTTAAAGAAACCAATCCTAACTGGTGGCTCTCATGATCTTCTCGCAAGAGTTAGGGAGGTAATTTCTAGGCTGCTGTCCGAGGGGGGAGTGGTTCCTGGCTTGCTCTCATGAGCATCTCGCAAGATTTTACTTTTTATAATGGAATTTGAATTTACACTGCAGATATCCTGGTGTAGTGTTTATAATTTATATACACCAGAATAGTATCAGTTTTTTAGTTTAATGAAATGCAGCCCATTATATAATTGAGGGGAAAATTAAATCACTTAGATTTTTTTTTTTTTTAAACATGTGGTGTATGGCGGGAGACTGGCCTCTTCTATTAGATGATGGGTACATGTATTAGGGTGTGTACATGGACTGGCCTATTCTGTCAGACCTGTCTCTCAGATGGCGGGTTAGCGTAGTAAGGTGTATGCATGGACTGGCCTCTACTTTCAGACCGCTCTCGGATGATGGGTGTGCCTAGTACGCTCTGTCCAGGGACTATCCTCCCTGCTAACACCCTCTCTCTGATCATGGGTGTGCATAGCAGGGTGTGGGAAGACTGTACTCTACTCACAACTCTTACCAATCCAATGGGTGTAAGCAATAGACTCTGATAAACACCATCTCCAGTAACACTCCATCCCACAGTAGTAAGTGTGCACCTACGCAATTCTACTTTTCATGATCCTGCCATAGTCTTGTGAGATCATAACTTTTTTTGAAAATAAGAATTAACCATCTACTCATCACAGTACTTATCTCTTACATACTTCCTCTCAAAAACAAGCCACAATAGGTATTCCTACTAATGGAGTGTATTGGGAACTCATGTACCCATTTTTACTACCCATTGTACTGCAACAGTCCGGAGAGATTGTAAAAATTTGTTAAAAAATATACATTTATTTTCTCCACCATAGTTATCACTTAGATGTTTCCCCTTTAAACTTACGGGAACAGCATACCTTTTTACTGCCCCTATACTGCTTTATTATTTAATTGACACAACACCTCAATTTTTCACAGTAAACAGGAATGGCAGCTATTTAAGTTCTAATATTCCAACAGCCAGCCAGCATGCTCGCTCTTATGGGATTCGCAAGAACCTCTCACTCCTGCAAGAGTATGAAGGGTAGAAGGAAAAATGGGCCTCTCAACCAATCACAGGACTCCATTTCTAAATTTTTGCTCTTGTGGTAGGCTTGTGGGACTCTTGCGAGCCCAACCGACAGTGGTGGTCAGCGCAACACGCACATTGTTGTAGGGCAGCAAGGCATAACACATAGCCATGGCCACACTCACAAGAAAGCCCCTAGATGGGGGTATTGCCTCCCTAAATTGAGATTGTATTATTGGGCGATGCCGTTACAGGTGATCAATGAATGGGCCTCACAGCAGGAGCCCTCGGTACAGGCATGCAATGGACCTGGGGAGGTTCACACGTTGGCTCTACAGAAAGCAGGAGAGGGCAGTCCTCCCGACTGCCATAGTGGTGGTGGTCAAGACTTGACACACGGCAAATCAGACCCTGGGATGGCAGGGGACATTGATGATGGAGGCCCTGCTGTAGGACTTTGAGATTCTACAGGGGCTGCACGAAAAGAAGGGCTACAAAAAATGGGATTTGATGGATATTTTGATGGTCGGAGATGTCTGGTGGGCAGCGGAAATTATACCATTCTCCAATACTACAGAAGCAATGCTGTCGTAGCTGGACTCTCGCTCCTTAGCAAGACTGCTGGTTTAGGGGCAGCAGCACTTTTGTTTGTAGGCGACTGAGTCACTCCTACAACAAGTCGCAACTATCAGCCCAAACCTCCTAGTTCACAAGCAGTACCTCACCAAACTCAGAAAGCAAAGGTGATTTCTGGCAGCCTTATGCATGGGCTCTAAATGCACCTCTCATGGGAGTCGTGGTGGAACATAAGTTACCCTTTCCTCTTGTTAGCAATAAGTCTCATACAAACATAGGCAATGAAGGAGGTGCAGGTGAGTTTTCAATATATTTATTGAAAAGATTACAATCTATTGTAAAATGCATGAATTGCAATGATTAGGATAATGAGCAATACTAAAAGCAAAATCATAAAGATGAGAGTTGTGAATATAAAAACTCCCACCATATTGCAATAAACATAAGATATGAAATTCCTAACAAAAAAATGGCTAGGTATGATAAACCCTAATCTGCCAGTACCATGACCATGAGAAGCGGCCCCCAGCCCTCGTTACCTTGGAATGAGGTCCCTAGGCCAGACTGTGGAGACACAAGGTGACGTGCAGCATAGATGGCATCTGGAAGGAACCCCTCTAATGACCCTGCCCGTGTGAGGTGTATTTATACGGCTCATGTAGGATCCCTGACACAGATATGTACCTAAAAAACTGATAATGTGGCAGACTTGTGTTGGCAATTACATAAACAATCCCTAACAAGTGTGTATTATGGTCCTGTCAAACGTAAGAGAGAAAGGGACATGATGACAATACTTACGTACATCACTGATAATGACCATTCTCAGAACGACACTGATAATGAAAAGCAAAACATTTCTTATATAATAATAACTATTGGCAAGTGTTAAAAGAAATAATAAAATAAATGGAATGAAACAGAGCATGCTAAGTGGGTAAAAGGTCACTAGGTAAAAAGAGGAACAGGCCTGCAAGCCGATGGCTAAGCTATCTCCTGTGCACAGTGGGGAACTAAAATGGATTCACCACAATGCTAACAGGGGGCCAATATCTCTGTTATCAGCAATTGCGTCGCCTACTGTGACTCCCCAGAAAGCTGTTGAAGGAGGTTCTCGATTAAATACCCTTGGAGTACAGAGTAATAATGTCTCCCTTGACCAGTTACGTCGTGTCTCGGTTATACGCCTCCTTCCTACTCAATGGCATGCCTTCGCTGGACAAACCCAGGGACAAATGGGATCAAGACCTGGGCAGTGTAGAGGACGATGAATAAGGGGAGGGGAGCTTGCTGATAACTGTGCAAGATGGCCATCAGGGTAGGCTTTAGGTTAATCTAAGTAAAGATACTCCATAGAGCATACTACACCAGCCAGGCTGTTCTGCATGCCACAAACTGACTCAGATCTGTGTTTGCAGGGGTGTGGGAAGAGGGGCACCATGGGCCACACACTCTGGGGATGTCCCAAGATTCAGGACTAATGGGAGAAAATAGGCTGTCTGCGGTCTTGGAGTTCACTTTGGAGCTCATCCCGCAGTTGATGACACTGGATTTTTGTCATGCTGGTAACAAATGTGTAATATTGGTACAGTTTAGTGGTGTGGAGTGGAGTGTTATTAAGTAGGGTGTGGTAGAATATATATATTTGGGATAGTGCTGTAAAGTATACTGTAGTACAGAATGTTTTGGTATACTGGAGTGTAATAAAGTGGAATTAGGTATACTGGAGTGGCATACACTGAAATGGCACATAGCAAAGTGACAAAGGGTGGAGCAGCATCGACTGGAGTGCATTAAACTGAAGCTGGATAAGTAGAGTGGTGTATGTTGCAGTAGCATAGAGTAGTGGCATACTGTTAGTGGTATACAGTGGGGTAACATACGGCGGACTGTGGTAAAGTGACATTACATCCTGTAAATACTGAAGCATGTAGCCTGTAGTGGCGTGCATGGAGTGCTACAGATAGGAGTGTTGCATAGTATGGGGCATATATTGGAATATTGTATACTAAAATAGCATACAGTTGAGTGGCATACTAAGAAGTGTGGTAGACTGGAGTGGCATAAACTGGAATAGTGTACACTGGAGTGGGATACAGTAGAGTGCAGTGGAGTGGCATATATTTGACTGGTGTACCGTGGACTTACATAAAGTTGAGTGTCATACAGTGTGGTGTTGTAAAGTACAATTGCGTAAAGTGGAGTGCTGTATATTGGAGTGCCATACAGTGCAGTGGGGCAGAGCAGAGTAGCGTACACTACAGTGGTGTACAATGTAATAGGGTACAGTGCAATGGCATTTACTGGAGTAGCCAAATTTATAGTGTTGTACATCAGAGTAGCGTACAGTTAAGTAATGTTTAGTGTAATAACAGAATTTCGTGGTGTTAAGTCTTGGGACGTAGATTAGAGTTGCACATAGTGGGGTGCCATACAGTAGAGTGTCACACAATTCACCAGGGTAAATTGTAGAAGCGTAGAGTCTAGTGACGTATACTGAAGTATTGTTTAGTAGATTGGTGCAGAATGTAGTTTTGTAAAGTGACATAGCATACAGTACATTATGGTACACTGCAGTGGAGTATACTGCATTTTATTCAAATTCAGTGTCGCAGAGTGGAGTAGGGTACACTAGAATAGCATGTAGTATGGATCATAAAGAGGCTAGCATATATATATATTATGTCACTTTCTTTTAATTTACCTTCAATCCAAAGAAATAGTGTTATTATTTTCCAAACAATAGAGCAGTATAAACGAAATAACTAGCTCAAAGCTTTACTTTAATTAGAGTTCTAGTATAGCAATATAACAAATGTAAATACTGTTTGCGTACGTTTAGCAGTACTGGGCTATGCTTGTAGCCTACTAGTAAATGTAATGCAATAGCAATATCTGTTACATCCAATTTTTATTTATAACAAACCGTATTATTTGGGGGGGTGGGTTTGTCATGTGATTACAGTAAGTCTCAGTTTCACAACAATTTTCTACCAAAACACCAAATACATGCATATTTGGTGGATTACTCTTGTAATACTATAGTCTATTAGTTTACATGTTCATATGACCTTAAATTGTCACAAATTAGCTACAGCTACTCTATAGTATGTTTAAAGTTTACAGTCTAGCCTTTTTTAGGAATAGATATTCTTCTCTAGTATGGTTTGGGCTATGTTACCAGTCTAATCTCACATACAGCCACAATCAGCCTGTTTGTTTCATAACTATTATGTAAGGTAACTAGCCAGTATTGTAGCTCAGTACATCCATATTTTACTTTAATACATTCACTCAAGGTTTCTTGAAGGTAGTATTGAAAGAACATGGTTTCTACGGGGATTATTAGATGCTGCTATATACTTTGGGCTACAGTGTATGCCAAGAAGAGAGGAATTGAGCATAATTAAGGTACGGCAAATGTTGAGATCACATGGGTGGCTGAAAGAGGTATAATGTGGAATAATGTTCTACTTCTCATTTCATCTCAGTAATTGTGACCGTCCCCATTTTATAATTATTCATTGTGGATGCCATGATATTGGTCACCTTATTGGTGTATGAATAGAAATAGAAATGAAAGCTACGCTTAAATCTTTAATGATTCAATGATTTCCTCACACCCATTTTGTATATTCCAATATTTGCCAAAGGATAAAATGGAAGTGCTCAGCTGAAAATGCGGCAAAGTATGAAAAATCCCACAGACATTTCAACAAATGGTGTCTGCCTTCCTAAGGAATCGCATCATGTCTGCCACATATCACCTGAACATTATGCTTTCCAATCCTCACCTTTATCGTGCAGATGGTGTACTTGTTAATGCAACTGGTAATAACATCTTCATTAATAGCATCCGTCAACTCCTGCTAAAGCACATGTGAATCTGAAATACACACTTGCAATAAATGACTCTTCTAAGAGCCAATCTAACAGGAGCATAAGTAAATATGAATATATATGGGTTGTGTTTTTCAAAATACCTTCACGGTACAGCTGTACTCTCTAGAGACCAACTCAAAAGTACAAAGGTATGCCATATTTTTTTTTAGAAAATACCTTTATAACTTTACAAACAATATTGACTACATATCATTGCAATACTGACCTCAGTACAATTACAAGCCTGAAGTAAATTTTTCAGGTCTACTTTAAAACACAGTGAAAGTGATTCGGAAAAGAACAAGGCTGCCATCAGCCTTAGGAAAAGTATACATTAGCAAATCAGATAATACCTTGTCATTGCTATGTGCCATGGTTGTCAAATGGTACTACCACAGGAACAGATATAGCTAAAAAATAAACCTTATTTCTTAACTTTTACTTACTGTACTTGCCTGAGGTACACTACAGAATCATCTAAACACCCTACTATGCAATACTGCCAAATTACAGACAAATCCAGCTGCTGGGTTCTGCAATACACGAAATACAAAAGTCTATGCTAAAAAAGGATTAGATTTCAACCCCGTTCTGGGACCCCCCTCTTTATTCTTTGCACCCCCTTGATGAATAGACACAACATTTTCAGGACTCCAAGAATAAAATGGGGGAAGTAGGTCTGCAAAGGTCCACAGATGTGCATTAAACGGTGGTGCAAAGATATTAGAAGCAAGAATTCCAATCTCTGGTGACCCTAACTATAACTACAGAGTGGCTATCACCAACTCTGTAATTATTAATATATATATATATATATATCCAAGCATGTCCTGTTATTCTTCCTGTGCTCGTCTGAAGATGTGGGTGCTCAAACAATGGGCACAGGACCCATTCTAAATATGCTTCACATAAGATTCAAACGACGGCACTCCATGCAGTTTACTGTCCTTTATTTATGTCAGGAATGCCATATAAATTCAAAAACCTCAAGGAATCACAGGTTTAGGGCGACACGTTTCAACCATCACGGTCTTCCTCCTTGCCCTCCAAGTGCTCAAGTCATGTGACCCATCTTACTCTTTAAATAACCACTAGTCTAATTAATAGACATAGAAGAAATCTCATTTTTTTTTCCTTTCCTTTTTCTTCCCCTCCTTCTTTGTGTCCCATATGCATTGCTCCTCTCTGTAAATTATACATTTCTAATTACCTAATTCATCTATTCATCTCTGATGGGCATCATTGCCCCTCCCAACCTCAAAATTAACCTATAGGACAATACGTCATTATTTATACCGTTCCTTGTCTCCCTTTTAGGAGGAGTCACCACATGACTTCACTAACTGAGTTAAAACTATAAAACTAAAGAACTACCAATTTGTATAACACTAACCCAATTCTCCCTTTACTGGATATTATGCACTCATCCAATATGGACATGAAGTCCTTCATCCCACGGGAAACGACAATTCAATCGAATAATGTATATCTGATTCTATCTTCCTCAATTGTTTCTCTCTGTCGCCCCCCGATGGTACCCACTACCCTATCAATCCCAAAGAATCTCATCTCATCTAATTTCCCATCATGTACTAAGTTACAATGGCGCGCCACTGGATATGTAGTATCCTTATTCACTATCGCGCTCCAATGTTCTAAGATATGTTTTTTAAGAGGGAAAATTGTACTGCCAACATATTGCAACCCACAAGGTCATTCAATGACATAAATGGCAAAATCTGAGGTACAGGTGATAAATTTCTTAATATTCTCTTTCTTGCCCATCGGTAAAATATACTGTTTCCGATTACTGCTATGTCTGCATGCTTTGCATTTGGAACATTTGTAGAACCCCAATTGTGTGTCTAGAAAGGTTCCCTTCTTTTTCGGTACAAAACTGTGTACCAGAATATCTCGCATGGAACTACTTTTTCTGTAGGTTATCAGTGGTAGGGGACTGACTAACTGGCCAATCACTTTATCAGCTTTGATTAAATGCCAATATTTGGTCATAATCTTCTTGGTCTCCAATGAATATGCATTAAAAGTTGTCACAAATCTCAGGGGACCAGGATCAGTTTCCTTCTTTTTTGGGACTAAAAGTTTCTCTCTATGAACCTCCCCTGCCTTACGGCATGCCTGCCTCACAATATTGCATGGGTATCCCCTGGATTTGAACCTCTATATTATTATATCTCGTTCCCTGTCATAACCGTGTACTACAATTTCTCTTTGCTCTAAGCAATTCTCCATAGGGAATGCTCCATTTAACACAGGGTGGGTGGTGACTTGCCGCATGTAGGATACTGTTACCCGCTTTGGTTTTCCTGAATAGCCTAGTATGTAGGGTGCCATCTTCTATGCTGACCTCTACATCTAAGAATTCCATATTCTGGCTGTGTATTTTATATGAAAACTGTAAATTCAAATCATTATTTGGTAAGGCACTCAAAAATTCACGTAACAGTAATTCTGGACCGTCCCAAATCATAAAAATATCATCGATGTATTGTGTCCAAAAAATGATATGTTGGAACCATTTCAAGGTCTCATCTGCCATTACCCATTGTGTTTCCCACCACCCCATAAACAAACAGACATAACTTGGAGCAAAGCAGCTCCCCATTGCATATATATATTTGTTTCAGGTGACTCATAAACTGCACTGTCGAAGGAGTGGTTTATAAATGCCCCCACAACCCTGAAATGGGAATCTATAACTATATGGTACATAATATCCACAGCTCACAAGTGTAATTGATTGGGATTAGAATGTTAAGAATTTGCTTAGCTTCCATATATCAAGTGGTAAGAAAACAATGGGCAATGGTGAGATCAGTGGATTTATGCAATTCTGAGGCAGAGGCATCTTGGCACAGGTATTTATTAAATGCAACTACTATGTAGTTTGCTACATAATTTGCAAATTTGCAGATTTCACAAAAATGACCTTTCTAGTTCAAAGAGATAAAAATTATATTGCCTGAAAATGTGCAGCATAATTTGAATTTTTTGCTGCATATTTTAGATAACATTGTTGCAAAATTTGGTCCTTCACCTGCGCAATTCTAGCACCACTGACAATGTGTAAGATCTGCAGTCACTTGGAAGAGATCATTATGATGATGAAAACCATTTTTCACAGGCAAACATTGTATTTTTCCATATATCACGATTTCCTGCAATATATGAGTTTTTTTATCACTGCTGTTTGCGCAATAAAAGGACTTATATATATGTCATATAAAACACACATGGGTCTCCAGCCCGGCGGCCGTCACTATACAGCCGGCGGTATTTGGACCCGGCTGACCGCCATGGATTTCATGCATGGCGGTAAGCACGATCAGTGCCAGGGAATTCCTTCCCTGGCACTGATAGGGGTCTCCCCCACCCCCAACCCCACCCCGACACCCTCCCCTACACCCCCCACCACCCCTGCCACCCCCCAAAGGTGGCAGGACCCCCCTCCCCACCCCGACCCCCAACATCACAGCACTCATGCACACCCGACACGCACGCAGGCACCACCAACACACATACACGCACACACACCGACATACATGCCAACATCCACACACACAGTCAGACATGCACACCCACATTCAAACATACACGCACACATCCATACAGACATACCTACAGACATACACGCCCTCATTCCCAAACACACAACACCCCCGCAAGCATACACGCACTCACACACCCCCTCTCAATACACACATGCACACCCCCATGCACGCACACAACACCCCCCCACCCCCTCCCCTCACGGACGATCAACTTACCTGGTCCGATGATCCTCCGGGAGGGGACAGGAGCCATGGGGGCTGCTCCGCCGACACCACACCGCCAACAGAACACCGCCACGCCGAATCACAGGACGTGATTCGCTGGGCGGTGTTCTGTTGGCGTGGAGGTGGAGCAACCCCCACTTCCCGCCGCCCGCCAGTATGGCTGTTGGCGCATCTCCGTCCGTAAAAGGACGGAGAGCTGCCAACGGTCATAATAGGGCGAGCGGCAAACCGCCACCACTGGCGGTCTTCCGCACGGCAGTCCCTTGGCGGTCTTGGAAAAAGACCGCTGAGGTCAAAATTACCCCCTTTGTCACTATCTAGCTTGGCGTGGATAGCACTATGCTGAACCTATGCTTTAAAACTTTGCTAGATAAACAGACATTTGAGGTGAGCAAATCTAGAGTGTCGCGGGTGTTGTAGAGTGCTCCTTATTGGAGCTGCTCGCCACCTAACTTTGGGAACTACCCAGAGTTCTTGCTTGTATTTTGCATAATTTATGCGTCACTCAAACCCTGAAAGGGTCTTGTTTTGGTTTATACTGGCTGCTCCCTTGTGTCTGGACAAAGCTAATCCCCTCTGAAGAGCTCTAATAAGAGTGAAACACGTGTCAGGGGTTGCTTTACACATTCCAGGTTGGCTTGGATGGTATTTGAGCAGTCCAAAGCTGTTATACTGTGCCTGGAGCGGTAAATGGCTTTTGTCGTTTTATAGCTCGGCGAGGATGACACTGTGTCAATCCTATGCTTAAAGATTTTGCTGTACAAATAGCAAAAGACTTTGGTGGTCATTACAACCCTGGCGGTCAGTGTTTAAGCAGCAGTAAGACCGCCAACAGGCCGGCGGTAAAAAATTAGCAATTCCGACCGTGGCGGAACCCGCCAACAAAGACAGCCACTTTAACACTCCGACCGCCACGTCGGTAGAAACAAACAGCTTGGCTGTCACCGGCAACAGACCGGTGGTGGACAAAGTAACGCCCACAGTATCACAACCTACCAATCCGCCACCTTTTCCGGGGCGGATTCACTGCGGATAAAAACACGGCGGAAACAGGATTTCGAAGGAAAAAAGCTCACCTCTACACACCCCACGAGGAACCAGGACACCATGGAGCCGGAACTCCAAATTCTCCCTGCGATAGTCTTCCTGCTCCTCTACCAGGAGCTCGAACGCCAGCGGCGAAGACCACGGTGAGTACTACTCCTACGACACAGGGGAGGGGGGAGGGAAAAAACAGGGATGCACACACGCAACACCCCCACCCCCACCCTCACCCATGACAACACACACACTAATACATATTTATACATGATAGTTAAACCCCCCAACCCCCCTGGAAGAATACAAAGACAAAAGAAAATGAGTGTAACCATTGTAATATATTAAAATCAAGTAGGCAAAAATATATATATACACCAAGCATAGTAGTCCAGGTAGTGCTCCAATTAAGCCTGTGGAACACTGGGCCCACACGGTATGGGCGAGGCCCACACAAGATCCCCGACCATGACGGAGAGAACACTGCAGGGGCATCAGAGAGCAAGAAAACAGGCACCTCAGGGGGAGGGAAAGGGGGGGCACCTCAGCCGGTTGAGTGCACGACGCCAAATCCACGAGGGGGCCACATGCCCACTGTTCAATCCTGGGGAGTGCAGAGCCACAGCCTCTCAAGTCTCTACAGTGGGTGGGTTGCCCACTGTTCCATCCTGGGGAGTGCAAAGCCATAGTCTCTCAAGTCTCACAAGTGGGTGGGTTTCCCACTGTTCCATTCTGGGGAGTGCAAAGCCACAGTCTCTCAAGTCTCTACAGTGGGTTGGTTGCCCACTGTTCCATCCTGGGGAGTGCACAGCCACAGTCTCTCAAGTCTCTACAATGGGTGGGTTGCCCACTGTTCAATCCTGGGGAGTGCAAAGCCACAGTCTCTCAAGTCTCTACAGTGGGTGGGTTGCCCACTGTTCCATCCTGGGAGTACAAAGCCACAGTCTCTCAAGTCTCACAAGTGGGTGGGTTGCCCACTGTTCCAACCTGGGGAGTGCAAAGCCATACGCTCTCAAGTCTAACAAGTGGGTGGGTTGCCCACTGTTCAATCCTGGGGAGTGCAAAGCCACAGTCTCTCAAGTCTCTACAGTGGGTGGGTTGCCCACTGTTCCATCCTGGGGAGTGCAAAGCCACAGTCTCTCAAGTCTCTACAGTGGATGGGTTGCCCACTGTTCAATCCTGGGGAGTGCAAAGCCACAGTCTCTCAAGTCTCTACAGTGGGTGGGTTGCCCACTGTTCCATCTTGGGGAGTGCAAAGCCACAGTCTCTCAAGTCTCACAAGTGGGTGGGTTGCCCACTGTTCAATCCTGGGGAGTGCAAAGCCACAGTCTCTCAAGTGGATAACAGTCTCCACTGGTTCTGGAGGGGGCATTGTGCCCAGAGTGCTTCATCCTGCTCGTGACGGACTCAGTAGCGTCAGTGCCCTTGGCGCTCATGGCCAGCGGTGCTTCAGGCGGCGGTGCCCTGTTCAGCGGTGCTTGTAGCGGCGGTGCCCTGTTCAGCGGTGCTTGTAGCGGCGGTGCCCTGTTCAGCGGTGCTTGGAGCGGCGGTGCACTGTTCAGCGGTGCTTGGAGCGGCGGGCTCCTTTGCAGTGACTCAGCTGCTGGCGGTCCTCTCTGTCCCAGCGGGGCTTGTGCTTGCGGTCCTCTCTAGCCCAGCGGGGCTTGTGTTGGCGGTCCTCTCTGTCCCAGCGGGGCTTGTGCTGGCGGTCCTCTCTGTCCCAGCGGGGCTTGTGCTGGCGGTCCTCTCTGTCCCAGTGTGGCTTGTGCTGGCGGTCCTCTCTAGCCCAGCGGGGCTTGTGCTGGCGGTCCTCTCTGGCCCAGCGGGGATGATGGCGGTGGCCTCCTGGGCAGTGGGGATGATGGTTGTGGCCTCCTGGCCAGCAGGGATGACGGCTGTGGCCTCCTGGGCAGCTGGGATGATGGCGGTCTCCTCCGCCATGCTGCTCTTCCCAGACTTTCCTGGTTTCTTGTGGCCCTTCCCCACCTTGGAAGGTGTCGCAGCTGACTCCACACTCCCACCGGGACCCCTGGGAGCGGCTTTGGTGGCTGGAGTCTTCCCCCTCTCCCGCCGGGCACTGGCCAACTTTTGATGCTTGACAGGTGGGGGACTGTCCGTGCTGTGGCTCTGTGCCACACTGGCTGCCCTGGTGGCCGGTGCACTCCAGATTCCGGTGACTACAGGCACCACTGGTCACGGAGATGTTGTGGCTGAGGTGCTAGTTCGGGACCTAGGAGACGGACGGGGTGGGGGAGGTGTGGGAAAGAGGTCAAGGTTGGACAGGAAATGTTTTTTGGAGACACTGGGACGGGTAGCTGGAGGGGTTTTGGGAGTGGAGGAAGAGGTTGTGTTTGTAGGAGGTGTTCGTTTGCTGACTTTGGGTGAAGGTGCATGCGCTGGAGGCTGTCGTGAGGTGGATGGCTGTTGGGTGGGTGTGTGCCTGCGTTTGTGTATCTTGGGAGGTGGCGTCACAGACACTGGGAGAGGACACAGGGGACGTGTGAATGGTCGTGGGGGTGGTGACTGCACGTGAGCGGGGTGTGGTGGTGTGTGTGCTGATGATGGCAGTAGTGGCTGTAGATGTAGTGCATGCAGGTGTGAGTGTAGACGAGACTGGGAGGGAGAAGGGAGACGAGGAGGAGGGGGACACAGTGGAGGCAGTGGATGTTGGTGTGTCTGCATGTGTGTGATGCTTGCGTGAGTGCCTGTGCGATGTGTGGTGCTTATGTTTGCCTGAGCTTCCCTTGTGTGTTGACGTGTGTGCATGCTGGTCTGTAGGTGTGCTTGTGATAGGCTGGGGTACAGGGGATTGGGTCTGGGTGGAGGAAGTTGGAGGGGGGAAGCTAGACACAGGGACAATGGCTGCCATCAGTGCTGAGGCCAGAGTCTGAAAAGCTCGCTGAAGGGCCGCCTGACCAGAATGAATGTCCTCCAGGAATGCATTGGTTTGTTGCAACTGCCTTTCGACACCCTGGATGGCATTCAAAATGGTAGACTGCCCAACAGTGAGGGACCTGAGGAGGTCAATGGCCTCCTCACTGAGGGCAGCAGGGGTGACTGGGGCAGGGCCTGAGGTGCCTGGGGCGAAGGTGATGCCCACCCTCCCAGGAGAGCAGGCACGGGGCAAAGGCTGAGGGGCTGCTGGGAGGGCGGTGCTGGTGGGGGGGTGGCGGCTGTAGATGGGGGGGCACAGAAGTTGCCGCCACCACAAGGGAGCTCCCATCAGAGGACGAGTCCGTGTCGCTGGTCTCAGCTCCTGTCCCCGCCGTGGAGCTCCCCTCGCCCTCTGTCCCACTGGTGAAGTCCGAGTCCGTAGTGTGGCCCTTCATGGCCATGTGGGATGCAGCCCCCTCATGCTCCGGTGCCACTGCTCCTCCGCCTGATGATGCTAATGCACACAAGAACAGGGAGACCACAAAAAGGGGGGGGGGCGACAGAAGAAAGACATGTTGAGTGCATGCATTACCGCTACCGTTGGCGGACACGACAGACACAGAAGCCCCCTGCACTACGCCGCGCTCTTGGGCTCCACTGTTCAATTCCTGGGAAATGGCCTACTAGGCTATGGACAACATCTGCACACATGGATGACACAGGGGTATGACTAGGTTTACTTGGCACTCTACAGAGGTGGGGTGGGGTGCCACATGGCCTGCCTTACGGAGGGACCTTGCCTACTAAACTCGCCCTGGCCTAGGGAAATCCACACCCCACTTCCCCCACCCAGACACCTCCACTGCGCGCAAAATCAGCAGGATGAGAGTGTACTCACCCCCTTGTGGCTGCTGTGATGCCCTCAAGTGCCCATCCAACTCCTGGTACGCCACCGCCAGGATCCTGAACACCAGGGGGGTCATGGTGCGAGGGGCACCCCTCCCATGTTGGGAGGCCATCCCCAGCTGAGCCTCCGCCGTCTTCTTGCTCCAGCGGCGAATGTCCTCCAATCTTTTCTGGCAGTGGGTGCTCCGTCTGTGGTAGACCCCCAGGGTCCGGACGTCCTTGGCGATGGCACGCCAAATATATTTTTTCTGGTGGGCGCTGACCTACAGGAATTGTACAGGGGGAAGAGAAACTTATTACCAACTGCACCGTCACAGTCACTGGCCCCCATCCCTACCCTTGCCATGTGGCACATGCACTCACCGTCGTTTCATGCACGCCGCAATCTCTCCCCCTTCTTACATCCACCCCACTCCACACAGGCATAGCCCATACAGCATGCTTCCAGTGTACTTACCTGTTTGTCTGGAGGACCGTAGAGTTGCATGTACTGGGGGAGGACCCAATCCACGAGTTTCTCCAACTCCTCCGATGTGAAGGCAGGGGCCCTTTCCCCAGACGCACGAGCCATTGTCTCTTCCAGACCGAGGTCACAGCAGCACTTGCAGTGTAAGTCCTCTCCTGTCGAAGATCAGGTATCGAGTGATTGAACAGATAGAAAATGGCGGTCACGTCCGCGGCGGTGCGTACCGTCACCGCCGGCGTACATCGTCATTGGGTCCTGGGACCCATAGGGTCCAATGTTAACCAATGCAGCATTGTGCTGCGGTCTTCGACCGCCTAACGTGACGGTGTACAACGCCAGCGCAGTTACCTCACATCGTCTCAATTTACAGGTCAGGAAGCTGCCGTTTCAGGGGCCCACATGGCTTCATATTTAACTGCGTCACACATACCTAGGCCTAGACTCAACACACATACAGGCCACTTTTTGGATTATGATTCGTGTTCTGTGTAAACTGTGGGTACGTACCTCTGAGTTGGTTGACTCTGTGCTTGCTGTTGTCCTTCATAGGCACCGTCCGCTGGGACATGTGAGGAGATGGCGGCATCCTCCGGTGTACCAACCGTTGGTGGACCTGTCGACAATGGATGAAAGACATGTGATCATCACCTACAGGCTTGACCGTGCCACAATCCAGGAACTGTGTACCCAGCTGGAGCCAGCCCTGATGTCAGCTATCCGCCATCCCACAGGAATCCCCCTCAAGTGCATGTGCTGTCAGTGCTCCATTTCCTTGCAAGTGGGTAATTTCAAACAACAGTGGCCATAGCATCAGGGATGTCCCAGCCTATGTTTTCCAACGTGTTGTCCAGAGTGTTGTCTGCCCTGCTGAAACACATGCGGAGCTACATCGTTTTCCCTCAGGTGGAGGATTTGCCTACAGTGAAAGGTGATTTCTATGCCCTGGGACATATCACCAACATCATAGGTGCCATTGATGGGACCCATGTGGCTTTGGTATCCCCGCAGGAGTGAACAGGTGTACAGAAACCGGAAGAACTACCATTCCATGAATGTACAGATGGTATGTTTGGCAGACCAGTACATCTCCCATGTTAATGCCAAGTTCCCTGGCTCAGTGCATAACACCTACATCCTGCGGAATAGCAGCATCCCTTATGTGATGGGTCAACTCCAGAGGCACAGTGTGTGGCTATTAGGTGAGCACCTGGAAGCAAGACAGTGGGAATGGTTGTCTGGGGATATCCCTACAGGTTAGTGTGTGTCTAACAGTTGTCCCTCGCCATTTGCAGGTGACTCTGGTTACCCCAACCTGTCATGGCTACTGACCACAGTGAGGAATCCCAGGACAAGGGCAGAGGAACGCTACAATGATGCACATGGGCGTACACAGCGGATAATCGAGGGGACCTTCGGCCTCCTGAAGGCCAGGTTCAGGTGCCTCCATATGACAGGTGGATCCCTATTCTACTCACCAAAGAAGGTGTGCCAGATCATCGTGGCCTGCTGTATGCTTCACAACTTGGCTTTGCGACGACAGGTGGGTGCTCCCTTGTGTCCGGACAAAGTTAAACCCCTCTGAAGAGCTCTAATGAGAGCGTAACACATGTCAGGGGTTGCTTTACACATTCCAGGTTGGCTTAGATGGTTTTTGACCAGTCCAAAGCTGTAATACTGTGCCTGGAGTGGTGAATGGCTTTTGTCATTTTACAGCTCGGCAAGGATGACACTGTGTCAATCCTATTTTTAAAGATTTAGCTGTACAAATGGCAAAAGACTTTGGGGGTCATTACAACCCTGGCGGACGGTGCTAAAGTGGCAGTAAGACCGCCAACAGGCCGGCGGTAAAAAAACGGGAATTATGACCGTGGCGGGAACCGCCAACAAAGACAGCCACTTTAACACTCCGACTGCCACGGCGGTACAGACAAACAGCTTGGCGGTCACCGCCAACAGACAGGCGGGAGACAATGTACCACCCACAGTATCACAACCCACCAATCCGCCACCTTTTCCGGGGCGGATTCACCGCGGATAAAAACACGGCGGAAACAGCCATTTCAAAGGGAAAACGCTCACCTCTACACACCCCACGAGGAACGATGACACCATGGAACCGGAACTCCAAATTCTCCCTGCGATAGTCTTCCTGCTCCTATACGACCATCATCAACGCCGGCAGCGAAGACAACGGTGAGTACTGCACCTACGACATAGGGGAGGGGGAGGCAAAAGTCAGGGACACACACACGCAAATCCCCCAACCCCCACCCCGACCCTCACCCACTACAATACACACACCAATGCATATCCAAACATTACAGTAACAACCCGCAACCCCTCCCCCCCCGGAAGAATGCAAAGATAAAAGGAAATGAGTTCAACCATTGTAATATATCAAAATACAGTAACCAAATATATACAGATATATATATATACATTCAACAAAATATACATCACGATTAGTAGTGCAGGTAATGCACCATTCATTGTCCGTGGACCACTGGGCCCAAAATGCATGGGCGAGGCCCACATCAGATACCTGATCAAAACGGAGAGAACACTGCCGGGGCATCAGAAATACAACAGGCAACTCAGGGGGAAGGGAAGGGGGGGCACCTCAGCCGGATGAGTGCACCACGCCAGATCCACGAGGGGGCTCCATGCCCATTGATGTATCCTGGGGAGTGCAAAGCCCCAGTCTCTCAAGTCTCACAAGTGGGTGGGTTGCCCACTGTGCCATCCTGGGGAGTGCAAAGCCACAGTCTCTCAAGTCTCTACAGTGGGTGGCTTGCCCACTGTACCATCCTGGGGAGTGCAAAGCCACAGTCTCTCAAGTCTCCAAAGTGGGTGGGATGCCCACTGTACCATCCTGGGGAGTGCAAAGCCACAGTCTCTCAAGTCTCTACAGTGGGTGGGTTGCCCACTGTTCCATCCTGGGAAGTGAAAAGCCAGAGTCTCTCAAGTCTCACAAGTGGGTGGCTTGCCCACTGTACCATCCTGGGGAGTGCAAAGCCACAGTCTCTCAAGTCTCACAAGTGGGTGGCTTGCCCACTGTACCATCCTGGGGAGTGCAAAGCCACAGTCTCTCAAGTGGATAACAGTCTCCACTGGTTCTGGAGGGGGACTGGTGCCCTGAGTGCTTCATCCTGCCAAGGACTGAGGTAGTGGATGCATGTCTCCACTGGTTCTGGAGGGGGACTGGTGCCCAGAGTGCTTCATCCTGTTAAGGACAGACAGAGTGGATGCATGTCTCCACTGGTTCTGGAGGGGGACTGGTGCCCAGAGTGCTTCATCCTGCCAAGGACTGAGGTAGTGGATGCATTTCTCCACTGGTACTGGAGGAGGACTGGTGCCCAGAGTGCTTCATCCTGTTAAGGACAGTGGTAGTGGATGACAGTCTCCACTGGTTCTGGAGGGGGACTGGTGCCCAGAGTGCTTCATCCTGCCAAGGACTGAGGTAGTGGATGCATGTCTCCACTGGTTCTGGAGGGGGACTGGTGCCCAGAGTGCTTCCTCCTGTTAAGGACAAACAGAGTGGATGCATGTCTCCACTGGTTCTGGAGGGGGACTGGTGCCCAGAGTGCATCACTCTCCCCATGACGGTCCCAGTTGCGTACACCCTGGATGGCATTCAAAATGGTAGACTGCCCAACAGTGAGGGACCTGAGGAGGTCAATGGCCTCCTCACTGAGGGTAGCAGAGGTGACAGGGGCAGGGGCTGAGGTGCCTGGGGCAAAGGTGATGCCCACCCTCCTGGGTGAGAGGGCACGGGCGAAGGCTGAGGGGCTCCTGGGAGGGCGGTGCTGGTGGGGGGGGGGTGGCGGCTGTATCTGTAGAAGTGGGGGGCACAGATTTTGCTGCCACCACAAGGGAGCTCCCATCGGAGGACGAGTCCGTGTCGCTGGTTGCAGATCCTGTGACCACCGTGAAGCTCCCCTCGCCCTCCGTCCCACTGGTGTATTCAGAGTCCGTGGTGTGGCCCTCCATGGCCATGTGGGATGCAGCTCCCTCGTGCTCCAGTGCCACTGTTCCTCCGCCTAAAGATGCTGATGCACACAAGAACAGGGAGACCACAAAAAGGGGGGGGAACGACAGAAGAAAGACAGGTTGAGTGCATGGCTTACTGCTAACGTTGGCGGACAATACAGACACAGCAGCCCCCTGCACTACGCCGCGCTGTTGGGCTCTACAGATGCAGTTCCTGGGATATGGCCTACATGGCTGTGGTGGACATCTGCACACATAGATGACACAGGGGCATGTATACCTGCACTTGCCACTCTACAGAGGTGGGGTGGAGTGCCACATGGCCTGCATTACGGAAGGGCCTTGCCTACGGAACTCGCCCTAGCCTATGGGAACCCACAGCCCTCCTCCCCCACCCAGACACCTTCACTGCGCGCAAAGTCTGCAGAATGATGTTGTACTCACCCCCTTGTGTCTGCTGTGATGCCCTCAAGCGCCCATCCAACTCAGGGTAGGCCACAGCCAGGATCCGGAACATCAGGGGGGTCATGGTTCGACGGGCACCCCTCCCACGCTGGGAGGCCATCCCCAGCTGAGCCTCCGCTGTCTTCTTGCTCCAGCGGCGAAGTCCTCCCATCTCTTCCGGCAGTGGGTGCTCCGTCTGTGGTGGACCCCGAGGGTCCGGACGTCCTTGACGATGGCACGGCAAATATCCTTCTTCTGGTGGGCGCTGACCTAGATGAAATGTGCAGGGGAAGAAGAGAAGTCATTAGCAACTGCACCGTCGAAGTGAGTGGCCCACATCCCTAGCCTTGCCATGTGGCACATGCATTCACAGTCCTTCATGCACTTAGAACTGTGGCCCCTTCCTTCTTACAACCAGCCCTCTACACTCAGGCATAGCCCATACAACGTGCTCCCTGTGTACTTACCTGTTGGTCTGGAGGACCGTAGAGTAGCGTGTACTCGGGGAGGACCCCGTCCACGAGCTTCTCTAACTCCTGTGCAGTGAAGGCAGGGGCCCTTTCCCCAGACGCATGAGTCATTGTCTCTTCCAGACCGAGGCCACAGCAGCACTTGCAGTGTAGGTCCTCTCCTGTCGAAGATCAGGTATCGAGTGATTGAACAGATAGAAAATAGTGGTCACGTCCGCGGCGGTGCATATCATCACCGCCGGCGCACTTCGTCATTGGCTCCTGGGACCCATAGGGTCCAATGTTAACCAATGAAGCATTGCGCCGCGGTCTTCGACCGCCTACCGCGACGGTGTACAACGCCAGCGCAGTTACCTCACATCCCATTGTCCCAGTTTAGAGGTCAGGCAGCCGCCATTTCAGGGGCCCACATGGCTTCATTTTCAACTGCGTCACACATACCTAGGCCTAGACTCGACACACATACAGGCAACTTTTTGGATTATGTTTCGTGTTCTGTGTAGACTGTGGGTACATACCTCTGAGTTGTTTGACTCTGTGGTCGCTGTTGTCCTTCCTAGGCACCGTCCGCTGGGTCATGTGAGGAGATGGCGTAATCCTCCGGTGTACCGACCGCTGGTGGACCTGTTGACAATGGAGGAGCAACATTTAATCGTCACCTACAGGTTTGACCGTGCCACAATCCAGGAACTGTGTACCCAGTTGGAGCCTGACCTGATGTCAGCAATTCCCCATCCCACAGGGATCCCCCCTCAAGTGCAGGTGCTATCAGTGCTCCATTTCCTTGCAAGTGGGTCATTTCAAACAACAGTGGCCATAGCATCAGAGATGTCCCAGCCTATGTTTTCCAACGTGTTGTCCAGAGTGTTGTCTGCCCTGCTGAAACACATGCGGAGCTACATCGTTTTCCCTCAGGTGGAGGATTTGGCTACAGTTAAAGGTGACTTCTATGCCCTTGGACATATCCCTAACATCATAGGTGCCATTGATGGGACCCATGTAGCTCTGGTCCCCCCCCCACAGGAATGAACAGGTGTACAGGAACCGGAAGAGTTATCATTCTATGAATGTACAGATGGTATGTTTGGCAGACCAGTACATCTCCCAGGTAAATGCTATGTTCCCTGGCTCTGTGCATGACGCCTACATCCTGCAGAATAGCAGCATCCCTTATGTGATGGGTCAACTCCAGAGGCACCGTGTGTGGCTATTAGGGGACTCTGGTTACCCCAACCTGTCATGGCTACTGACCCCAGTGAGGAATCCCAGGACCAGGGCAGAGGAACGCTACAATGAGGCCCATGGGCGGACTAGGAGGGTGATCCAACGCACCTTCGGCCTCCTGAAGGCCAGGTTCAGGTGCCTCCATATGACAAGTGGTTCCCTATTCTACTCACCAAGGAAGGTGTGCCAGATCATCATGGCCTGCTGTATGCTTCACAATCTGGCTTTGCGACGACAGGTGCCTTTTCTGCAGGAGGATGGTCCAGATGACGGTGTTGTGGCAGCTGTGGAGCCTGTGGACAGTGATGAGGAGGAAGCAGAGGAAGAAGACATTGACAACAGGGACTCAGTGATCCAGCAATATTTCCAGTGAGACACAGGTAAGAATACAAACCTGCCTACTACATGTACTTTAACACTACTACCTCTCTACTGTCTGTCGTTTTCACCCAGTGTATGGTCACTGAGTTGTCACTTTCCCTTACGATTTCACAGATGTGTGTTCCACAGTGTGACTTCTGCTTTGATTCATCATGGACTACATCTGTGTGACATAGGTATGTTGACATTACAAATGAAAGAGCTTTTTGACACTGTAATTGCTAATACACTTTTCCGAAATCACAGACTGACTCCAGATTGTTTTGTGCTTCAAGGGTGTTTATTTTAGTGCTCTATATTGGAGGGGGTAGCAAATTGGTGATGGGTGATGGTGGAGGAATGTCCATGGCAGAGTCCAGTCTATTAGTCTCACAGGTGCACTGCCCATATGGGCATAGGAAGTGGATCTGGGGCAGTTTAAGGATGGACAGGGTGACAAAGTGGGACAGTGGGATGACAATCAGGGTGGTCTCATTTCTTGGTGGGGTCTTGGCATCGTTCTCTGTCTTTGTCCTGGATCTCAGGGACCGTTTGCGAGGTGGTTCTCCCTCTGCAGGGGGTGGGGTGCTGGTGTGGTGGTCCTGTGGCGGTGCCTCCTGTCCACTAGCGCCGGCGGAGGTGGTGGGCAGTTCTTCGTCCATGCTAGTGTCAGGGGCCCCTTGGAGTGCCACAGTGTCCCTACTGGTGTTAAGTATCTCCTTCAGCACCCCTACGATGGTGCCCAGGGCGGAGCTGATGGTTCTGAGTTCCTCCCTGAACCCCAAATACTGTTCCTCCTGCAGGCGCTGGGTCTCCTGAAACTTGCCCAGTACCGTTGCCATCGTCTCCTGGGAGTGGTGGTAAGCTCCCATGATGCTGGAGAGGGCCTCGTGGAGACTGGGTTCCCTTGGCCTGTCCTCCCCCTGTCGCACAGCAGCCCTCCCAGTTCCCCTGTGTTCCTGGGCCTCCGTCCCCTGGAACGTGTGCCCACTGCCACTGCCCCCAGGTCCCAGTTGTTGTTGGGGTGGTGGGTTAGCCTGGGTTCCCTGTAGTGGTGGACACACTGCTGATTGACGTGTCCTGGGGACGGAGGTATGGGCCTGCTGGGTGGGTGCTGTGCTGGTGTTTCCAGAGGGGGGTAGCTCTGTAGTGGCCTGTGACTCTGTGATGGGAACCGACTGTCCCAAGGTCCCCGATGGGCCGGGCTGGTCATCTAGATCCAGTTGGACAGAGGTGCTGTCATCACTGTGGGCCTCTTCTGTTGGTGGTGTGGACCCTCCTGTCCGGTGACGTTGGGTAGGGGTCCTGCAGGGGTATAAAAGGATGTTTATTACATCTGTGTGTGGCCATGGTGTGCAATGGGTGGGTGACTGTGTACCCCAGTGCTTGCATTCCTGTGTGGGACCTTGTGTGATGATGGTTTAGGGGGGTGTATGGGTATGTGCAGTGGACATGCTTTAGTGATGGGTGTCCATGCTTTGTTGTTGCATGCAGGGCTTGGAGTTGGGATGGGTGGTTTGTGATGTTGGGACATTTGTGAGGAGTTGGAGTGATGGGGGTGAGGGTGAGGGTGGGGGTATGTGATGGCATGCAGGTAGAGGGGGGGATGTAATAGTTAAGATTTGACTTACCAGAGTCCATTCCTCCACCTACTCCTGCGAGGCCCTCAGGATGCAGAATCACCAAGACCTGCTCCTCCAATGTTGTTAGTTGTGGGGGAGGAAGTGAGGATGCGCCGCCAGTCCGCTGAACCGCAAGGTGGTGTCTTGAGACCACGGAACGCACCTTCTCCTGTAGGTCGTTCCACCTCTTCCTGATGTCATCCCGATTTCTTGGGTGCTGTCCCACTGCGTTGACCCTGTCCACTATTCTTCACCATAGCTCCATCTTCCTTGCAATGGAGGTGTGCTGCACCTGTGATCCGAATAGCTGTGGCTCTACCCGGACGATTTCCTCCACCATGACCCTGAGCTCCTCCTCCGAGAACCTGAGGTGTCTTTGCCGTGCCATGGGGTGGTGTGGGTGATGTGTGGGGTGGTGTGTGCGGTGATAAGTGTGCTGATATGTAGTGGAGTGTTGTGTGAGGTGCGTGGAAGGATGTGGGTGATGGTGTTGTGTGCCTGTGGATGCTAGTATTGTTGATGGTGGTGTCTCTCTCTGGCCTTCTCTCGGTAATTGTGGTCGTAGGGGTTTGTGGGTGATGTGGGTGTGTGTTTTATATTGTATTGGATGTGTGGGAGTGGTGTGTGTATGTGTATCAGGTGTGTGTATTTCAAATTCTCCAATGTGGTGGTGTTTTGGAGATGTGTGTGTATTTTGAGCGCGGCGGTGTGTACCGCCAATGGAATACCGCGGTTGAAAGACCGCCGCGTGGATTCATGGGTCGTGATAGTGTGGGCGTATTTCTGTTGGCGTGACGGTGGAGGTTTTGTTTTCGCCAGTTTATCACTGACCTTTGGTGTGGCGGACTTGTGTGCGTGTCTGAATATTGGCGGATTCCGTGCTATGGATCATAATAGCTGTGGCGGAATTCCACGGCCGCGGCGGTGTGTTGGCGGTGTTCTGCACGGCGGTAAGCGGCCTTTATCGCCAATGTTGTAATGAGCCCCTTTGACTCTATCTAGCTCGGCGTGGATAGCACTATGCTGATCCTATGCTTAAAAACTTTGCTAGATAAACAGACATTTGAGGTGAGCAAATCTAGAGTGTCGCTGGTGTTGTAGAGTGCTCCTTATTGGAGCTGCTCTCCACCTAAATTTTGGGAACTACCCAGAGTTCTTGCTTGTATTATATATATATATATATATATATATATGTTTTCATTGTTCAGCACTCTGTCCATCATCCTTTTGTGCTGCTAAAGTTGCCCTAAGTGGGAAGGGTATGCCCAGACATGGGTCCCGTGCTAACTGTGCCACTGGATTCAAGCTAGCCTGGCTGATGAAGGGTGAAACCCTGAAACCTGAATGCTTGTTTCTACTCCAGGGAGGACCTGGCCTGGCGGTTCGGACTGGACTGTTCCCATGCAGAGCAGGGTCAAGAGTGATTTGCATATGGCTGGGTCTCAACTGGGGTGGATAGGTGAGCAAAAGAATGATGGATTTAACATAGATCTGTAACTGAGGATGAGTATTTGAAGAGTGTCAGCACTCCATCCATCTTCCTTTTGTGTTGCTAAAGTTTTTATATATTTTCATTGTAACTTCAGGACACAGGAACAAAACACCCCCCTTTTTTGTTTGCCCACGCTAGATGGATCATCCTGTAACTTTCCAGGAAGGAGCTGAGGTGGAGTGAGTGAGAGTGTAGGTGTGTGGGGGGGATGTTTACACACACAGATGCATACATACTTGTCACTTTCAAAATTAAATTGATCAGAAATGTATCTGAATAAAAAATGAAATTACATGTGTAAAGTGCATTTTGTTACATTCACCATGATTTAATTTTTTTTCTCAGACAAATGGGAAAAAGGACTGCAGAAGAAAGCATGTGTTTTTCTCCCTGTAAATGACATCAACAAAAGGTTTGTGGTGCTACAGTCACCATCTTCTCAGCTTTCTGGAACATGCAGACTTGAATCAGAAAAACACATTTTTCAACATAATTTTGGCACTCTACTTGGACATACCCCATTTTTACTATTGTTTCTGCTTTCAACCTCCTTTCAGTCAGTGACAGAAATGGGTGTGAAACCAATGCTGGATCCCAGACAGCTAAACATTTCTGAAAAGTAGACAAAAATCTGAATTCAGCAAGGAGTTATTTGTGTAAATCCTTCAAGGTTTTCCTACATAAATTAACAGCTACAATACAAATATATTGAAATTGAGGTGAAAAAAAGGCTATTTCCAGCCACGTTTTCTTCTATAACTTTTTCCAGCTATGGTACTTTTTGAAAGCAGTTTGCTGGACTCTTCTGGTTGCGGGTATATATAAGGTTTGTAGGTTCATCAAAAACCCTAGGTACCCAGAGCCAATAAATGAGTTGCACCTTGCAACTGGTTTTCATTGTATACTGGGTATACAGCAATTTATTTGGTGAAATATAAAGAATCAAAAATAGGTATCAAGGAAACCTTTAAATGTCCAAAATAGGCACAGGATAAGGTGTTGAGAAGCAGTAGTAATTTGCACATCTCTGAATTCAGTGGTCCCGATACTAGCATGTGAATTACAGGGCATTTCTCAAATAGACTTCTTTTTTACACACTGTATTACACTTGGAAGGAAAAAATGTTGAGAAAGACAAGGGGCATGTTGTGCACTTGTTGTGCTATTCTGTGTTCCTCCAAGTCTTCCGATCAAAATGGTACCTCACTTTTGTGGGTAGGCCTAGTGCCCACAAAAGGAAACGCAACATAGACACATCACATTTTTACATTGAAATCTGACGTGTTTTTTGGTAAGTGCCTAGCTGTGGATTTTGGCCTCTAGATCAGCCGGCACCTAGGGAAACTTACCAAACCTGCACATATTTGATAACTAGACACCTAGGGAAATCCAGGGTGGGGTGACTTGTGGGGCTCTCACAAGATTCTGTTATCCAGAATCCTTTGCAAACCTCAAAATTCGGCAAAACAAACACCTTTTCCTCACATTTCGGCGATAGAAAGTTCTGGAATCTGAGAGGAGCCACAAATTTCCTTCCACCCAGCATTCCCCTAAGTCTCCCGATAAAAATTGTACCTCACTTGTGTGGGTAGGCCTAGAGCCTGTGACAGGAATGGATCACACAACGGTCAATGTTAGTCCTTACATGAGGGCAACTGTTGACCCTGGGGTGATCCATTCCTGACACATGCACAGGCACTCAAGTGGGGTAGCGTTTTTATCAGGACAGGTGTGGAAACAGTGGGTGGTAGGAATTTTGTGGATCCCAGCATATTCCTGTAGTTTGTGTGACAGAAATGCAAGAAACAATTGAGTTTTTATTCAACATTTCACCTTTGCAGGGTATTCTGGGTAGGGAAACTTTGGGGAATACACACAAGTCACGCCTCTGTGGACTCCCTAAGTTTCCAGAAATGTCTGGGTTTGGTAGGTTTCCCTATATGGCCGCCAAGCCCAGGACCAAAAATGAAGGTGCCTGCCTTACAAAAACAGGTTGTTATATATATATATCAAACCAAGGCCCTTTCAGGGATAGAGTGACGCATAAATTATGCAAAAAACAAAGGAGAACTCTGGGAAGTTCCCAATTTTAGGTGGAGAGCTGCTCTAGTAAGGAGCACCCTGCAACACCAGCGACACTCTAGATTTGCTCACCTCAAATGTCTGCTTATCTAGCAAAGTCTTTAAGCATGGGATTAGCACAGTGCTATCCTCGCCGAGCTAGATAGTGACAAAGTCTTTTGCCATTTGTACAGCAAAATCTTTAAGCATAGGATAGACATAGTGTCATCCTTGCCGAGCTGTAAAACGACAAAAGCCATTTACCACTCCAGGCACAGTATTACAGCTTTGGACTGGTCAAATACCGTTCAAGCCAACCTGGAATGAATAAAGCAACCCCTGAGACGTGTTTCGCTCTCATTAGAGCTCTTCAGAGGGGTATAGCTTTGTCCAGACACAAGGGAGCACCCAGTATAAGTCAAACCAAGGCCCTTTCAGGGATAGAGTGACGCATAAATTATGCAAAAAACAAAGGAGAACTCTGGGAAGTTCCCAATTTTAGGTGGAGAGCTGCTCTAGTAAGGAGCACCCTGCAACACCAGCGACACTCTAGATTTGCTCACCTCAAATGTCTGCTTATCTAGCAAAGTCTTTAAGCATAGGATTAGCACAGTGCTATCCTCGCCGAGCTAGATAATGACAAAGTCTTTTGCCATTTGTACAGCAAAATCTTTAAGCATAGGATAGACATAGTGTCATCCTTGCCGAGCTGTAAAACGACAAAAGCCATTTACCACTCCAGGCACAGTATTACAGCTTTGGACTGGTCAAATACCGTTCAAGCCAACCTGGAATGAATAAAGCAACCCCTGACACGTGTTTCGCTCTCATTAGAGCTCTTCAGAGGGGTATAGCTTTGTCCAGACACAAGGGAGCACCCAGTATAAGTCAAACCAAGGCCCTTTCAGGGATAGAGTGACGCATAAATTATGCAAAAAACAAAGGAGAACTCTGGGAAGTTCCCAATTTTAGGTGGAGAGCTGCTCTAGTAAGGAGCACCCTGCACCAGCGACACTCTAGATTTGCTCACCTCAAATGTCTGCTTATCTAGCAAAGTCTTTAAGCATAGAATTAGCACAGTGCTATCCTCGCCGAGCTAGATAGTGACAAAGTCTTTTGCCATTTGTACAACAAAATCTTTAAGCATAGGATAGACATAGTGTCATCCTTGCCGAGCTGTAAAACGACAAAAGCCATTTACCAGTCCAGGCACAGTATTACAGCTTTGGACTGGTCAAATACCGTTCAAGCCAACCTGGAATGAATAAAGCAACTCCTGACACGTGTTTCGCTCTCATTAGAGCTCTTCAGAGGGGTATAGCTTTGTCCAGACACAAGGGAGCACCCAGTATAAGTCAAACCAAGGCCCTTTCAGGGATAGAGTGACGCATAAATTATGCAAAAAACAAAGGAGAACTCTGGGAAGTTCCCAATTTTAGGTGGAGAGCTGCTCTAGTAAGGAGCACCCTGCAACACCAGCGACACTCTAGATTTGCTCACCTCAAATGTCTGCTTATCTAGCAAAGTCTTTAAGCATAGGATTAGCACAGTGCTATCCTCGCCGAGCTAGATAGTGACAAAGTCTTTTGCCATTTGTACAGCAAAATCTTTAAGCATAGGATAGACATAGTGTCATCCTTGCCGAGCTGTAAAACGACAAAAGCCATTTACCACTCCAGGCACAGTATTACAGCTTTGGACTGGTCAAATACTGTTCAAGCCAACCTGGAATGAATAAAGCAACCCCTGACACGTGTTTCGCTCTCATTAGAGCTCTTCAGAGGGGTATAGCTTTGTCCAGACACAAGGGAGCACCCAGTATAAGTCAAACCAAGGCCCTTTCAGGGATAGAGTGACGCATAAATTATGCAAAAAACAAAGGAGAACTCTGGGAAGTTCCCAATTTTAGGTGGAGAGCTGCTCTAGTAAGGAGCACCCTGCAACACCAGCGACACTCTAGATTTGCTCACCTCAAATGTCTGCTTATCTAGCAAAGTCTTTAAGCATAGGATTAGCACAGTGCTATCCTCGCCGAGCTAGATAGTGACAAAGTCTTTTGCCATTTGTACAGCAAAATCTTTAAGCATAAGATAGACATAGTGTCATCCTTGCCGAGCTGTAAAACGACAAAAGCCATTTACCACTCCAGGCACAGTATTACAGCTTTGGACTGGTCAAATACCGTTCAAGCCAACCTGGAATGAATAAAGCAACCCCTGACACGTGTTTCGCTCTCATTAGAGCTCTTCAGAGGGGTATAGCTTTGTCCAGACACAAGGGAGCACCCAGTATAAGTCAAACCAAGGCCCTTTCAGGGATAGAGTGACGCATAAATTATGCAAAAAACAAAGGAGAACTCTGGGAAGTTCCCAATTTTAGGTGGAGAGCTGCTCTAGTAAGGAGCACCCTGCAACACCAGCGACACTCTAGATTTGCTCACCTCAAATGTCTGCTTATCTAGCAAAGTCTTTAAGCATAGGATTAGCACAGTGCTATCCTCGCCGAGCTAGATAGTGACAAAGTCTTTTGCCATTTGTACAGCAAAATCTTTAAGCATAGGATAGACATAGTGTCATTCTTGCCGAGCTGTAAAACGACAAAAGCCATTTACCACTCCAGGCACAGTATTACAGCTTTGGACTGGTCAAATACCGTTCAAGCCAACCTGGAATGAATAAAGCAACCCCTGACACGTGTTTCGCTCTCATTAGAGCTCTTCAGAGGGGTATAGCTTTGTCCAGACACAAGGGAGCACCCAGTATAAGTCAAACCAAGGCCCTTTCAGGGATAGAGTGACGCATAAATTATGCAAAAAACAAAGGAGAACTCTGGGAAGTTCCCAATTTTAGGTGGAGAGCTGCTCTAGTAAGGATATATATATATATATATAGAGAGAGAGATCTGTATATTTTTTCGATAGCTGTATGGTTTCCCTGGGGGCCATAGTGGCCCCCAGGGAAACCATACAACTATTTTAAAAAATTGCCCCCACGGGGTGTGAGCTCTGCTCACAGGCGACCCCCTGTCAATTTCATTTTTTAAAACAATTCATAATTTTTATTATTTTGTACCCTCGGGGGGGAGTTATAGAGGGAGTCGACCCCCCAAGTGAATTCCTTGGTGTCTACTGGGGTTTCCAGGCCCTGGATCACAGCGTGGCTGTGATTCAGAGACACAAAACTGTTTCAGGAAGGTCTAGTTTGAAAGGGGAGAATCTCCCCTTTCAAACGAGGCCTTCCCAAATGGTGGGGAGCCTCGTTTGGGCCCGTTTTCTCCACCGGACCAGGAAGCAGCCTTACCTCCGCTTCCTGCTCTGGTGGGGAAAACAGACTGTGACGTCAGCATGCATCGCTGCCCGTTGGCGTTACAAAGGGGCGGGGGAGACACGTAAGATTTTCCGTGTCTCCCAAGGGGTATTTAAACAAAAACATTTTTTACCTCCGGTTGATTTTTCAACCCCCTTTCTGGTGTCTGCCACTGGTTGTGACCCACACCAGCGAGGTAGTGCGGGTGTCGGCCAGTGGCCGACTCCCACACTAAAGAGGTTAAGACAAGTCACAAGTCTCTCAAACAGCCTTTTCTCCCTCTTTATGTAAAGTACAGGTACATACTCATATCTTGAAAGGTCATCTTTCCCAGGTCAAATCACTAGCTGTCCTTTCTATTGTGATCTTTTCACATGGAATCATGTTATCTTTGCATGTGACAGGATGTAGCTTTGTAAGAAATACGTAGAGAAAAATACATTACATTTGTGTGTACTAATTAATGTGATGTCATTTTTTTTGTTTTACCCCTGTAACCGAAATCTGAATCCAATGTGCATTTATGAAGTTGGAGAAAGCAGAATGAATGCTTGTTAAGAGCTATTAGGGCATACGCAACCAATGTGGAAACCTTAAAACGCACATCTTCAACCGGAAATACTGGGGTGAGTGTGCAATGTTGACATTGACATTCCTTCACATTGACATGTATTAGCACCCCAAAATGTTTAGCAGTTTTGCAACGACTAGGAAGAACTTTAAAAAGGTCACATGTTAAAAAAAAATGTCACCTTGTTTGTTTTGTCATGGTTTACTAAGGGAAGAAGATTTTGTAGCATCTAAGGTGGTCTTTACAAGTTTGGCGGACAAATGCCAGCTATGCTGGCAGTGGCGATCCGACCGCTAACAGGCTGGCGGTGCAGACCACCGTAATACGACCATGGCAGTGAACAGGCCAGCACTCACCCAGTACACCACCCATACAGCAGTGCAGGCCAACCGCCACCGACAGTGGATGCCATCTACAGGGCAGCGGGAAGGATCTTACCGCCCACCATATTAGGGATCAGCACACCGCCACGATTTCCGTGGCGGCCCAACCTCCACTCCAAGCATGGCGGAAAGGAACAGTATAAAAGGAAACACTCACCGCAGGGACACTGAGGAGGCCGCCGACGAAATGGAGCATGACCTGAGATCTTCCCAATGCTGGTACTTAGTATCCACCTCCAGGACATACAGAGTGAGTGCGACAACGGTGAGTGCGTTGCCTACCACGCAAGGGAGGGAAAGGGACACTTACACACCCGACACCGACTGCCACACCCACAGCAACACCCCTACCAATATACACACACACACACATACACTCACACACAATACACTCACGCACAACCAGAACACACACCACGCCCTACAGACACGACACACACACCAAACAACACTAACCATAAACATGTCACAACACACATACCCAGCCACACACAAACTGATCACAATACCACGGCTGACACAGACACCAGGCAGAAGACAGCATCACAGACACACATACGGCACACAACCACAAGTGCCAACCACACATACACTGGTACCATACCATGACGCCATCGTCCATACCAATCACTCCACCCACACCATGCACAACCACTGAACACACATCACAAACAATTACCCACACACATACCATCCACACCAACTTCCAAAACTATCACCACACAAACAGCATTGCACACCCAAATACAGACAGGGGCAAAAGTGAAAAATAGAAGTGATGCACCCACACAAGCACAGTACAAATGCACAGATAGGGACAACGATGCCCATACCTGTGCACACAAGGCAGCCATTGTGAAATGCAGGACAACTTGATCAATGTGCACCAACTGTGCAAGTTGGCCAGATATATTATTGTGCAAAACAAAAGGGGAAACTGGAACTAATTACAAATGGGCCCATTGGGCAGTTCATTAGTCCATGATCATGCAGCCAAACAAGCACAACAAGGCCCCAACTTGACTCCTGACACAACCATGATCTCAATAGGGCAGAGGCATCAATGGGGCAGGCACCTCATGGAGCAGGGGAAGGGGTTGGTGGTGGGGACTCAGGTCATGAAGGGGGGGGGCTTGGGCTTCGGCTTGGGGGGGGGGGTAGCTTTGTCTTCGGTTTGGGGGGGCTTGGCCTTAGTACCTGATGGAGAAGGGTGGGTGGTAGCGGGATCAGAGTTCTTGCCTGGTGTCTTCTTGGAAGGGGAAGGGACATGGGAACTGGAAGGAAGGTCCAGGAAGGAACATGAAGCCGAGGTACTGGTTTTGGGGAGGCCACAGGAATGTGCAGAGACAAGACGGAGTGGGCCAGCGTGTTCAAAAAGGTCAATGCGGGAAAGGAAACGTTTTTTAGGAGCACAGGAAGGGGCTGTGGAAACAGGTGTGGGAGTAGAGGTAGAGGGAGTAGTCCTAGGACATGTAGGTGTGCTGGACATGGATGCAGGTGGGTGACTGTCAACGGGGGCGGGATCTGGAAGTGAGGATGCAGCGCTTGCGGGTGTGTGTGGTGAGGTCACTGTAAGGGAGGAGGGATTAGGGGAGACAGTGGAGGACGTGGCTTTTGTTGTGTTTGCATCTGTATGTTGAGTGTGTGCATGGCTGTGGTGTGACTTGTGGTGCCTGTGTGTGTCCTTGTGTGGTGTGTGTGGTGTTCTGTGTACATGATGTTTGGCTTGTGTGCTTAGGGTGGGTGAGGGGAGAAGGGTGCTGGATGGGACACAGGTGGTTGGAGGGGGGACGGAGGGACCTGGGACACTGGCTGCCGTCAATGAGGTTGAAGGAGCCTGAAACGATTTCTGGAGGCCAGACTAGGCACCATGAATGCTTTCCAGGTAGGTATTGCTCTTCTGCATCTGGGATGCCAGCCCCTGGATGGCATTCACAATGGTTGTCTGTCCCACAGAGATGGTCCACAGGAGGTCAACAGCATCCTCATTGATGGCAGCAGGGCTGCCTGGGGCAGGGGCTGAGGTGCCTGCGGCAAAGGAGATGCCCACCCTCCTGGGTGAGTGGGCGCAGGCAACCTCTTTGGGGAGCTACTGGCAGGGTGGTGCTGGTACGGGGATTGGCAGACGAAGATGTTGTTAGGGTGGTCCCAGAGGGGTTCGCCACCACCAGGGAGCTGCCATCACAGGAGGAATCCGAGTCTGATATTGCAGTGGTAGTAGGCTCCCCCGTGGTTCTCCCCTCGCCCTCCAACCCAATGGTTCAGTGTCGGTGGCTGTGCCTCCTGGATCCCGTGGGCTGCAGCATCCCACTCGCCGGTGCCTCTGCTCCTTTGCCTGCTGATGCACACAAAGACACAAGAAAACAGAGGGGAGGAGGGAGACAAAGAAAGGGATGCAGGCTGTGAGCAACTCAACTATGATGCAGGTAGGCACAATGCAGTACACACTTCAGTCTCAGAGCTCACCTTACCATAGCCTATGCACTACAGAAATGTACCACTGATAGGGAGTATACCTGCCTCTTTGGAGTACACTACACTGACAGTGGTGCCCTACAGATTAAATGCAAATGTCCTGCAACTCAAACAGGGTATCCATTTAATGCTCAGATGTATTGAGTACCACTACGTCACTTAGCAAGACAACCGAAACATTACCTGACTGACTTTACTACCCAATTTCCACCTTACCTGGGTACACATGCCCCCTACACTACAAGGTAATGTAATCTGGTCAAGAAGCAGAACACACCTGCATACCCTGAGTCACTGTAACAGCAACTTTTCCCCACATTGCCTACCATTCCCCCACTACAGTTGGCTGCAGGGCAGTGTGAAAACTCACCCCCTTGTGGCTGCTGTGATGCTTTCAAGGGCCCATTTTAGGCTGGGTAGGCCACCGCCAGTATGCGGGCCATTAAGAGGGGTCAGAGTCCGACGTGCACTCCTCCCTCGTTGGGCCTCCGCGGTGTTCAGGGCCTCAGGTCCTTCCACCGTTTCCTGCAGTGGGTGCTCCACCGGCTATAGACCCCCAGGGTCCGGACCTCCTTGGTGATGGCTTGCTATAACCCCTTCTTCTGATGGGCGCTGACTTGCATGGGAGAAATATAGGAATACACATTAATGTAGACTGACCACACGCATGCTGACTTAGGATACAATCGCACTAACAGTTGAAAACAATACACTCGATTATCTCCATACAGGTACACATTGATGGCTTACTCCACTACTCCTACACGCTTGGTAATCCTACATTCACACATACCAGCACCCAAGCAATCGTACTCACTGCTAGGACACTGTATCCACTCACCTGCTCCTCTTGTCGCCCATACAACTTGGCATACAGGGGTAGGACACTGTCCATAAGCCTCATCAGCTCCTCCTGTGTGAAGGCTGGGCCCCAGTAGCACGTGCCATCTTCTTGACCAGATGCAGGACACAACAGGACATGCAGAGGAGTAGTGGTCGTGGGGAGTGCAGGAGTCAAGTAGCTAAGGGAAACCCAAATGGCAGTGGCGGTATGCACCGTTACCGGCAGCAATTGTGATTGGCCCCTGTTCTCCATACACACCAGTGTTAACCAATGGGGAAGTGCAAAGCGGTACAGACCGCCTAACGCAATGACGACTTACACCAGCGGGGTCATGTCACTTCCATCTGCCCTCAGCATGGAGTACAGGCGACCACCATTGAACTGTAAAATGTAATAGAGTGCAATCTCTACGCGCCCTCCTTGCCGTCATATCTTCCTAAACATGTTATGCACAACAGCCATACATAGCAATACATGCGATATGTGATGTGTGGCATCAGTTATCTGCATTTGTAGGTTGCATGGCACCATGTACACACATCGTTTGTCACAGTGTTAGCTGCATGCAACCCTTCCATAATGTGAAGGCTATGTTTGTGCAGCTGTGTGTGCGCTGACATAATCCGTAATGTGTTGGTGTGGATAATTATGTGTGTTGTCCCTCTCTAGGTACCGACCCCTGCAGAGACTGAGGGATGCACCAGTGTATCGGCCCCTAGTTGACCTGGCAACCATGGAGGAACGACACATCATGCTTACCTACCACCTGAACCGGAAGACCATATGTGAACTGTGTGCCCAATTGGAGCCAGATCGAATGCCAGGTCTATGTAATCCCTATGCTATCCCACCTACTGTGCAGGCACTATCTGTGCTACATTTCTTGGCCAGTGGGTCATTTCAGGTGACAGTTGCCTTGGCAGCAAGTGTGTCACAGCCAATGTTCAGTAATATCTTAAGGGATGTCCTGACTGCCTTGCTGAAACACCTCCACACCTACATCACGTTTCCCCAGCCTGCTGATATGCCCACTGTGAAATCAGATTTCTAAGCCATTGCATGGATTCCACATCTGATTGGGACCATAGATGGCACCCATATTCCCTTGATTCCTCCCAGGGTAAATAAACAAGTGGTACGGAATAGGAAAAGTTTTCACTCCATTAATGTACAGGTGGTGTTGTCTTGCATACCAGTACATCTTCCAAGTAATTGCCAAATTCCCTGGATCTGTGCATGGCTCTTACATTTTGAGGAACAGCAGTGTCCAACACCTGATGGCACAATTACAAGGACAGAAAGCCTGGCTTGTGAATGAGATGTGAGAGTGCAGTAACTAACAACCTGCCTTTCTAACTCGTTACCCTCTACACAATGCTGACATGACCTATGTTTTCCCACTCTTCCCAGGTGATTCAGGATATCCAAACCTGTCCTGGCTGTTGACACCAGTGAGGTATCCAAGGTCAGGGGATGACATTTGCTACAATGAGGCACATGGCTGGACAAGAAGAGTTATCGACAGGACCTTCGGCCTCCTGAAGGCAAGATTACAGTGCCTGCATTTGTCAGTGACAGTGGGATCCCTGTGCTGCTCCCGAAACAAGGTTTGCCAGATCATCGTGGCCTACTGTATGCTGCACAACTTGGCACTAAGGAGACATTTACCCCTACTGGAAGATGAGGAATGACCTGATCCACCGGTGGCTGCTGAGGGGACAGAGGACAGCGATGACTGGTGTGTAGTGCAACTGACAAATGGTAATACTGGTCAGTGAATAAGTGACAGTACTCTGTCAATGATGTTCAACTTTGGACACAAAGCAAGTACATGTGTCATTGAACAAACTGTCCCTAAATGTATGCTACATATCTGTTCCTTGCAGGCCTTACTATGGTGAGATACCCATTGCCATGCCGTGTACAAGGAGGATTACGACATTTCTGGTGCAAGTGTCAGGAAACCATTTCTCAGATTTGGAATATTACATGCCTGCAGAAATTTGCCCTAGCCAATTTCTGGTACTGTTTAACATTTGACATAGAGAAAGTAATACATCACATGCACACATTATGAATAAACCACAGATACATTGGGTGTGAATGTACGATTTTTAATTAAGTGCAGCAAAATAAGGGATGGTGAAATACAACGAAGTGGCCAGATGGTGGATGAAATAGTCAGTTTGGTGTTCACAGCTGTTGGTAGCACAGGTCCAGGGTCCATGGGGCCATTGGGAAATGGAGCACAGAGATGGCCAACAAGGTGTGTCAGTGGCACACAAGGGAGACAGTACAAGAAGGGATCACTTCCTGGTGGTGCGTTTGGTCATCGCTAGTGTCTGAGGTATGTCTGGATGGATGGCCACATTTGTGAGGGGGTTCTTGGGCAGCAGAGGAAGGGGTGCTGGTGTTCTGTGAGTTCCCTGGCAGGGCAACCAGTCCACTACCAGCAGCAGATGTGGAGGGCTGGGGTGTCTTGTGTCTTGTGGATGGGGCCTGCATGCGGGTTGAGAACTCACGCAGTACTCCAGTCATGTCCTGCAGCACCACTTTGATGGAGGCCATGGTGACATTGTGGGCCTGCAATTGCTCCATCACCTCCTGATAGTGTTCACTCTGCAGCCTCTGAATCTCCTGCAAAGTGGGCCGAATTTGGCCCATCCTGTCCTGGGTGTGCTGGTATGATGACAGGATTTGGGAAATGGCCTCTTGGCCAGTTGATACCCTTGTTTGGCTCCCCCTTTGTCCCACAGATGGCCTCCCACTGGCCCAGGTCCCCTGTGTTTGTGACCCTATTACAGTCACCACACTCCCACTTGCACCAGGACTTTCATCATCTTGCCTGGTGACAGGTGGTGACTCCGGTCTCTGTACAGGTGGGCACACAGTGGCTGAGCCAGGGACACTGGTTTTGGGGCATATGGACACAGCTGTTGGTGTTTGCTATGTAGTGGGGATCTGTCTGGTGGGCTTGGTGGGGCTTCTGGAGGGTGACTGACCAGAGGTTCCCGATGGACTAGGCTGGTCGTCCAGATCCAGACACCCGCTGTAGTGTCAATACTGGGGCCTTCTGCTGTGGGACTGGCACTGGCACCTCCTGGAGTAAAACAAATCAAGTTGATTGTGTGTCCTGCAGAGTGTTTGACTGTGTGTTAGCTGGGTGGGAGTAATGTTCAACCGCAGCAGGGGATATGGCAGTTGTCGATGGTTGACATTGCACATGTGCATTGCTTGCACACATTCTCAGTGGCATGTGTTGCATTCTGTTGTCCTGTCATTGCCTTTTCCCTGTCAGCATCTGCCACCAGCTGACTGTGCTTACATCCCCATACATCTGCATGCAGGACTCCCATTGGGATGAGTGCAGTGCATGGAATTAGTGAGATGGGGGATGCATTGTGGGACTTGTGTTTCAAGCATTACATGCAGGGACTTGTGGTTGTGTGCACATTGGCTGGGTAGGTGTTAGTGGGGTGTGTGGGCATGCATGGGATGGGTGTGGGTAGTTGATGGGGTGGGATGGATATGGGATAGGGTGTCTTGGGACCAGTAGGGGGGGGGGGGTGACATGCCTTTCAAGTGCAGGTGGTGGGAGGGTTGTGTCATTGACTTATCAGAGTCCAGTCCTCCAGTGAGTCCAGTGAGGCCCTCAGGATGAAGGATAGCCATCTCCACCCATGCTGTCAACTCGGGGGGAGGTGGTAGGGGATCACCGCCAGTCCTCTGGATGGAAATCTGGTGCTGTGATGCCATTGCCCGGACCTTCCCCCGCAGGTCGTTCCACCTCTTTCAGATGTTGCCTTTTGTGCGTGGATGGTTTCTCACTGCATTCACCCTGTTGAGGATCCTCTGCCATAGCTCCATCTTCCCGTCTATAGATGTCTTCTGGACGTGTACACAGAACAGCTGTGGCTCCACACGGATAATTTCATCCACCATGGTCTGCAACTCCCTGTCAGTGAAATGGGTGTTCTTAGGGGGTTCCATAGTGGGTTGTGTGGGTAGATGTGGTGGCGTTGTTTGGGGTTGTGCAGTGTGTGAGTGAGTTGGTGGCAGGTGTGGTGAAAATTGAAGGTGACGTTGTGGGATGCATGGTTGTGTGTTTGTGAGTTATGTGTGGCATGGGGTATGCAAAAACGTGACTTGAGTTTGTGGTGTCCCTTTCCAGTTGGCCAGTAGTTGTGTGGCAGAAGATAGCAATAGCTTGGGATTGTGGGTATGGGGGGGAGGTTTATAGTGGGGTGTGTGAAGTGTATGTATGTGTCTCAGGGGTGGGGTTTGCAAATTGTCCAATGTGGGGTGTTGTTGTTGGTGAGTCCATTTTGTGAGCGCAGTGGTCCAGAATGCCAATGGGGTACCACCCTGTTGCATGACCGCGGTGCTGATTTCTGCTTTGTACTTAGGAGGGCTGTTTAGTTTTTGCCATGGCAGTAGGGGATTCTGTGCAGCCTGTTTCCCGCTGTCGTTCGGCCTAGCGGGGTCAAATAGTTCCCTATTGTCTGGATGATTTTGCCTTTGGGGTCTTATTACGGTGGTAAGTTTCCTGCGTCCACACTGGTCTTTTCACAGCAGACTGCACCACGGTTGGCAGTGATTACTGCCTAATTCTTAATGACCACCTAAATCGACATTCTGACTGTTGGTGTACATGCTTCTAGTGGTTTGAAATTAGACCCTCCTGAAGTCAGGGGTAACTACATTAAGAAATGGAATCTAATTCAGGCAATGGAACAACTATAAAATTATATCCACTTTTCCAGATTTTGACTTATTGTTCAATATCAAGCCACAAACACTGTATATGCACTAAGCGGTTAGTACAGAGAGGGTAGTTCGAATCTGCTGTATGCAGTAGACCAGAGAGACACAAATAAAATTAAAAACTGCAGCAGTTTCTCCTGAAAACAAGGCATCTAAATAGGTGAACACTTAATACTGTGGTGTTAACGCAGGGAAACAGGCATACTGTGTGGGATAAGCTATAGCCATCTGCTCCCTGCTGTAACCGAGTACTCTGTTCCCAAATGAATGTCTGAATGTATGTAGTAGTAGTGAATATGAAGTATATGTGCAATGGAAATGCAAAAGTGACTTTACACTGGTTTAATGGCAGCAATCTACATATCAGACACTGCTCAATATTGTTAAGGGAGGAGACAATTGCCTGAGAATGAGACTAAGTCCTCTCTAATCTAGAAGTGCTGTCTGCGGTACTTGATTGTGAGTTCGGTACATCTTTTAAGTTCTTGGCCCCTGATATTCCAAACGCGGGATGAACAAAATGAAACAAAGAAAGATGTTGTATACATTTTGATAAACCATATGGCTGCCTGGCAGACGTTAGCCAAAGAAATGCCGCTAGAAACAATCACAAAAGGAGCCATGGCCCTAGTGGGGAGGGCAAACATGGGTTCCAAAGGGGCTTTCTTGGCCAGTGCATAGCCTATCTTGAGACATAAATTACCTTGATACATAGATCCCTTTCTTGGCTACACACAAAATAACAGCTAATCTTCCACTCTGTTCTGTTGAGTATAGTCGACGGAGCAGGAGTCCACAGTAATCCAGTTTATGTAGTCTGTCCTTCTTGGTAAGGTGAAGAAGGAATGTTGTAACAGTGATAGACTGAGCCAACTGAAAACACCTTGGGCAAGAAGGCTGGGCAGGTGATGAGGACCAGTGTAGAAAGCTGTGAAAGGGGGACAGACTGAAAGGGACTGGGCTGAAGTTCTCTGACCATTAGTTGAGGTTATAGAAAGTAGTAATAGTGTCTTCAGTTAAGGAGCTAAACTGGGTAACAATACATTGGGCCAAAAGGGAATGCCATCAAGAATGTCAGCACGGGATTTAAACACCATTGAGGAACAATGAATGGAGTGGAAGGAAACAGGTAAAGCAAACTTCTCAGAAAGCGTACCTGTACAGGTGACCTAAACAACGCTAGGTGATTATGAAAACACAAGAAAGTCGATAGGGTAGCCAGCTAACCCTTGACTCTAGCCACAGCCAGACTCTACTGTGCAAGAGATCGTGTGAAACGCTGTATGCCAGAAGGGCACAACTTAAAGGGATCCAAGCCTTCTGACCCTCAGCAAAGCAGACATTGTGATGCACATAGACAAATTTTAGAGCAGGTTTTTTGGCAGCCATGGTGACATCTGCAACCCAATCAGAGAGAAAAAGGACTACCTAACATTGCTCATTGGCCTAGCAACCAGTGTTTAAAGAATGGAGTGGTCTTTTGCTGCAAGCACAATCCTGCCCTGGGTGGGACAGGTAGAGGTGGCTAAGTGCTGAGTGTCAACTGAGCAATGCAGTAGATCCCCCTCAACCAATACTGGGCAATTAGGATCAGCTGTGCTTGGTCTTTCCATACGTTTTGCAGCACTTTAAGCAGAAGCAGAATTTTAGCTGAAGGCATTCCTCGAGGTACCATTTGGAGGGAAGTATAGACAGTCAGAACTTTCATCTGAATCTTCTGTGGCTTTAGGACCGTCCCCGAGAACAAGGGGGAGCGCAGTTTTGGTGAATGGTAACATGACTCAAAATGGTCTCAGGAATGGTATATTTCCTCTAGAGAGAAGAGAATTTCTCGTTCCAGTGGTGCTTTTTTTTTATTCTTCTGGGAAGACCTCTTGGGAGACCATTCCCTACCCATAAATATACCTGTTGCTGGGTACGCTTTGGCATGTCCCTCTGAGCCAGGGCCAAGAAAATCCTCCACTTGCTGATGCACTCTGGGTGCATCAGGCACAAAGAATCGCAGTCCAATGCGTTATGCTCAAATCAAAAACATCACTTTCAGATTTTACAAGAATCTGATAAACACATCTGCTTGTATCCCTTACAGCAGGGTTTGAACACTATACCTTTGGAGAAGATATATGACCTCGTCATTGTCGAGGCCGGGAGGAATTTTGTTGGTGAAGCACTGTGAGTGAGCTCTTGACTGCATCAATGAGGTTCAGAAAATAGGAACTGCCCTCAGCATGCAGGTTGGCTTATGGCATACACCGGTGACGTCATGTCTGCCGGGTGGTGTCACAACTGAAGTGTAACGGCGTCACCTAGTGGTACTGGAGAGGTACTTCTGGGAAAGAAGCTTTTCCAATCCAGTCTGATGCCTGGAGAATGTCCTAAAGGTGAGGAATATGCAGTAAGGTGTAGCAATCATAAATAGATCTTCCCTGTGCTGACTGCATCAATCTAGTGGGTAAACTCACAAGTGCTTTTGACAATGAAAAACTAGGTGGAAGTGGGAATAATGCTATCACTAGAATTACTGAGCATGTTCCACTTTGGATGCGTAGCTTTGGCTATACCACAGGAACTGTCATCAAGGTGGCATGACAGGTCTGATTTGTTCAGGACATTTTTTGACTATAACTCTACATCATTCAGTAAACGTCTAATTCCATTGCATGTTTAACAAAATTTAGAACCGTCACAATAGCTATTAAGATCAGAATCTTGTTTAAAACATCAACAACGAAACACACCAAATTATACTGAAATACTAATAACTTGTTTTGATATATCACTAAATATCACATTTCTAAGTGCTATCAAAATCGTGTATTGCTATGACCCTATTTAATGGTACTCAATGTACAGACCTTTGAAGGATGGAAAAACTATGTTGAGCATGTCCAATCTAGTGAACAGCAGATGACAGAAAATATCTGCAGCAAGCGTTTACTTCATTAAGCTGTCTTGTCCACCTTTAATATTAATCTACATTACACAGAAACACTGAGAAAAAGAAAAACAAGGACTGGCAAAGCTAGTAGGTTTGGATTTTAATGCATCAAGCATTAGTACAATGTAGCAAGACAAACAGAAAGAAGCCATGAGGGGTCGAAGGAGAGTGATATAGTTGCAAAGCTGTCCCTCATTTTGTTCAATGAAAGTGCTCCAGTGGAGGCCGAATGACACACCTAAACAGCCAACAGCATACATTGAGATATGAATATCCCACTGGGCTGAACAAAAACATGATTGATAAAGTCTATAGCCTAATACTGAAAGAGGCTAGTTAAAAACTGCACGTAGCTGAAAGTGGTGGACTGAAAGCCCACTATAAGTATATTTTAAGAAAGAGGTCTATTGACAGCTATGCTGCCAAAACCCAAACCTAAAACGAATAATACGCTCGATCAGCCAATCAAGAAACACCAAGGGAATGTATAGAATTAGGACTTGCCAGTCCAGTTGCGGCTTGTGACTTAGCAAAGTGGTGGGGTTGAGGGGAGTGGGGGGTGGGGTGGGGGGTGGGGGAGTAAAATAAAAATAAACAGCGCATCCATACTGGAAAGCGAAAACCAAATAAAAAAATAATAAAAGAAAAAAAAAACTCCAGCTTCCTGCAGTTGTGTGAACATTCTTTCAATATACTGAGCTCATGATGGACAAGCCCAAGGTGCACAAGGCCCCTGGCTCACTCGGAACCTTAACCAAAAGAGACTGGGCCCACTGACAATAGGCCAGCGGCTGCAAATCTCAATGTGGGGAGGAAGTGGGGGGTGCTGGTAGAAAGGGTACGGGGGAAAGAACAAAAATAAAAAATAAAAAGACACTTACCTTCCGCCGCAGACTCCTGCCACCTTGCTCATCTCTCCTCTTCTTGTTGTGTCCCAACATTCACTAGGACACCAGCACAGGCTCCCAAACAATCCTGGTGCTGCTTTCATGACAAAGATAGCATGAAAGCAGCGTCAGGATTGGCTTGAGCGGCAGTGACTGCGGCTCAGACACAGCCCTGGGGTCTGTGCAGTTTCTCCAGCCAGGCTGTTAAACACAGCTTGGCTGGAGAAACCCAAGTGCGCACGTGGGTTTGGCTGGCCTGAGATAGCCGGCCTAACACATATGCACACTAGGGGGACTCTGTACTGCTCCCCCCTCCCGCCTCCTGTGACCCAGCCCCACCCCTCCCTGTGCTGCTGGCTGAGCCAGCAGATGAAAAGTGAAACAATAGTAGAACTATTGTTTCATTTTTCATCACCTGGCTTTTGGCCAGGGGGGATACGCTCCTTCGCCATTGCAGAGGAGCCGCAGAGGAGCTGCCCCTGCAATAGGAACGATTCAGATCTGATAACCACATATGCATAATAACCAGGCTTACATAGACAAATTGAATAAGATTGTCCCTAATATCACAGGAAACAAGAGAGGCACAGGAGACCTAAATAGACATGGTATAGATGGATGTGGGTTTCTGGAGAAATTACCAAAGAAAGTTATCGGACATGGTTAAACAGGCAGAGACCTCACTGAGTGAACTACAACCAAGCAAAGCTGCCCTGCAAGGGCAGGTACTGAAGTTGACTTAGAGGGCCTGCTTCCTTGAATCTAAGGCTGAAGACCTTTAAAGGCGGTTCAGATGCAACACTATCAATGTAATACGCCATCAGGAGGGGTCAAAAGTAACAATATGAAGCATTTTCTGGAAGACTGGCTGACAATGGCAATCACACTACCACATCTGCCAAATTCTACTCTGTAGAGAGGGCTCATAGGGTTCCTATCGCATCATCCCTTCTCCTCCTCTTCAGAAGACCCCCACTGGAAAAATCATTCCCTAGACCAATGGTGGTGGACCACTCCAATACCTGGGCAGTCCAACAGCAGTAGGCATCCTTCGTGGAAATCAAAAAACTCTACATGAGGCAGGCATGCACTATTTGCTGTTGTTTCCAGCAAAACAGAAGATGAATGTGGACGACATGACTTCCTTATTCACTTACCCTATACCATGCCCCAGCCGGGCTACACTGCCCACAATGTTCTTCCTGTTGTGGGCCACAGTTCCCATAGTGTACTCCCTGGTGCTGGAGCTCATAGTCACCAAGTCACAGTTCCTCTGCCCCCCACACTCTGTGTCCAGACCACGAGCCCTTGTTAGGCAGCACCCCACCTCAAGTCTTCCCACTTATGGAATGTGCCAGCTCCTGAGATTTGCGGAAGTGCCACCCATCCTAGAACTCACAGGAACACAGAAAATAATTATGGTGCAAGCTATATAAAAAATCATCTTTGATTCTCCAATCTTTGCTTGGCTTTAGTGTTTTTAGAGAGAAAGAGCATCCTGAAGCACATACTCCAGCGGGAAGACGGCCTTTCCAACCTCCGGGGAGCCAACCAAAGATCCAAAGGCCCAAGCATCTATCAAGGACCAGAAAGCTGTGTCCAAAGATCAGTCTCAAGCACTAGGAAATTTCAGGATAAAGAACAGAAAATCACAATAAGGTCAGTGCCTATGGCAATGTCTCCATTCCTTAGAGTTAGAACAAAGTTTCACCAGCAGGAGAAAAGTGATCGAATTTGAGGTAGTATCTGCAGGAATAAACTTTTCAGGAGTAGACTTTGGACAGTGAACAACTTAGAAAAGCAATTGCAGGGTATCTTAGGTCTAAAGAATTTTTGATCAACCTTGCTCGGTGAAGTTAAAAAGAAAACTAAGTGGAATAGTTACCTCTGATGGCAACAGGAAATAGACTGGCACTAAGCTCTGTGAAGAAACAGGGAATAAGACTCTCCGAGAAACTCATTCAAGTCAAACCCAGATCAATGACAAAACTGAGGGAAATTTAGTATGAAAACAGCTAAAAAAGTGGAATTGCTTGTTAAGACAGAGCCTAGAAATGTAAAGATCTGGTCCTATAATTCCACCTGTTTGCAGATAGCGGCCACCTGTCTGACTAAGGCGAGCAACTACCACAAGCCACAACAAAAGTCGCCACAAAGGTAGCAGGTTTGGCCCAGGACATTACCAGTCTCTCTCAACCTCCCCTTTCACCTGTGCTACCTTTTGAATGCCCAAATAGAATCCTAGTGGGAAACTGTGACGAAACGAGGAACTGGAGTCATTCATATCATCCCTCCAGCAGTAGCTGGGATCCCAGGTTAGTGACTTCTGACAAACGTAGGAAGCATGGGACTTGCTTGAACTGTGCAAGGCAGGCAATGACAGCCTGACCGCTAAAGAGCTAGAAGAAAAGAAAATCTAGATGGCAAAACACAAAGGAAACATCCCGTTGCTGGATGAGAGCTGAGACAGTGGCAGTAGTAGTGGTAGCGATTGAGTCCTGTTGTGAGTGGACTCGCTCTCGAGCACAGTCCCCCCCAGAGCCCCCCGAAGAGCACCGGTTCAGACTGTGACCGCTCTGTACATGAGGAATCTGGGCCTCCGCAGCTGATCCAGGTAAAGGCGGATGATTTATGATAAGTATGTTCTGTGCAAACGTTGCTTCTGTTGTTGAAAGAGTGGGGTCCGTGTCCTGGGAAGCTCCTACACGTGAATATGTTTTGGGTGGAAAATGGAGGGTGGCAAAGGAAGAAACTTTGAAACAACAACCTACCCACCAGATTATTACTTCTGTGACAGAGTGGAAAGATATATGGTTCTTATAATTTAATTAGACGCACAAATATGTGGGGCAGAGTAGATAATTTCGAGGAGTGGATCACATGTAGGACGCGTTTCCTGGTCGGGTTACAGGGGAGGCAGCAGTTCAGTGGTCTTCCGGGCCTGTGATCAGGGCCTATGGTGTTGTTCTACAATTGGAACACACATTGACAGGCTACAAAGATTCACCTTTGTTACTTGGAACATAAACGTCATATGCTTAATAGGCAGGAGTGCCAACATCCTTCAGTACCTCAGGTATATGGGTTTCCATATAGCTTTCCTGCAAGAACAGATGCCAAACAGGATAGGTTCCAATGTAAGTGGATATGCTAAATTGCTCTGCATATGCTTGGTGGCCCTAATTTGGATTAGGCTTGGGATAGCGTTCTCTACCATTAAAAAAACGGATTGACAGGGAAGGTAGAATTGTATTGGTCACAGGTACACTTGATGGGATGGATATTATCCTAAGTAATAACTATTTAGAACAATAAACTCTTTCAGACCATCACAGAGTACCTTTCACATTGGTCCTGGGATCCCAATGATACTAGGTGGGGACTATAAATGCATTCTGTACATTGTCTTGGACCCTTCATGCCCCCCACCCACCTACCCGTACCCCGCCTCCCGCAAACAGGTATAACCTCTGTAGAGTGGGTCTCTCATTGTTTAGAGACCTGGCTGGAAAATTGGTAGATATGTGGAGACGTGCACCCCAGTCTACGTTTCCTCAGTGCATGAATTTCATGTCAGGCTAGATAGTGTTATGCTCGACCTCCCTTCAGTTCCTATGGTCCCATGTGGAATAAATGACCAGAACTATACCAGACAATAACTATCCTATACTGTGCATGACATGAGAAAAACAACACAAATCCATCCTCGTTTGGCATCTGCAAGATCAGGCATTTGCAGAAGAGTTGGGAAATGACACTAATTCAGGGGGAAACAATGGCACTGATCCCAATGTACATGCCGATTGACAAGCCTTTGTTAGTGGACAGTGCATTAGAATGGTAGTGGAAACACTACCTGACAGAACAGGAAGGGACCCACGAACCCACCCTTAGGGAGAGACAGGTGACAGCAAGGAAAGCATATATCCTGTTGTTAGAAAGCTTGAGATCTCTGAACCACTTTGACTACTTGGTAAAACCACTCAATGAGGTAGTCAGGTTCAAGGCAAGGAGTTCTAATGCACGGCTAATTAAAACCAGTAGGAGAAACAAGAAATGACCATGGGGAAAGAGTTAGTACACAAAATCGACATCAATACAACCTACCTGGACTATTGTTCCAATCTATACAAAGAGAGAGATAGGAAATCAGACGAAATAATCAAATCCTGCAAAGATAGGGCAATTCTGACCCACAAATGTTAGTTGAAGGGATAAGTACCCACCTCAAGTAATAATCACAATTGCTGCCAGGGTGAACCCTCAATGTCACTAAATTAACCTCTGCTCAACCTCCTGATAGTTATGGCACAGAGCAGACAGGCTTAACTTTGGGCAATGTGTAAAGCATTTATCCATTACCAAATCAGAGATAAAACCGAAATTGAAAACAATAAAAATCCCAAACTGAATTAGAAGAATTCATCAAAATTTAGTAAACAAAATTGCACATACATGACAAAAATTCCAATAATGGGAAGCAGAGATAGGAATTTTAAACTTTTAAGTAGAATTAGCGCCAAGAAGCACAAAATGACTATGATAGTCGATGGTATAACAGGGCCCAGGCGCAATTTGATGCTGACTGACATGGAGCACAGATCGGTCACGCTAACCAGTTCTGTCCAGGTCAAAGATTTTACCTTAAGACTTTAGTTCTTTTAAGTCCCAGTTCAGCACTAACTGACCCTTGGAGTCCATTTCTTTCTCCTGCGCACAAGACATCTAGCAGGTCCAGACTTGTAGGATCTTTTCATGTCTCTGACAGCAGGTTCAGTCCTCTTCTGATTTCCACAGGTCCAGGAGTGTTCTGAAGTGGGTGCCTAGAGGTGCCACATTTATGTCTGGCATGAGCTAGTAGGTGGGAATGACTCCTGGGCATGCCCTAACCAAAGGGGTAAAAGTTCCCAGTGCCAACCCTGTCCACTTTCAAAATGGCAGGAGTCTTCAGCTACAGTAAACTTGGGCTCGGAGGGCGGGGTTGTGCTTGGGGAATGTATTATGGTAATCATAGTGTACTCCCACATCTAACACTAAAATCCAGTTTCGGCAGTCACTCTACCCCCCAATAAACCCAGAAACAGAAACGTGGTACAACAAAGCAGGGTTTTCCCATGAATTGTCTTGCATCCTGTTCTTGCTCTTAAAAGTGCCACCCAAATATTACATGTAAATCCCCAGCAGACCAGTCAAGCAGGGTTTGACACTCCAGCAGGGCTTGACATTGTAATGTCAAAAAGAGACCTACTGTGATTATAGCCTGCGTGGCAGGGGTGTGGGGCAAAGGTGACATTTGCCTGTGACAGTGGAAGCCTCTTTGAAGTTAATCCATTTCCTGGGCCTGACCCCACTGGCCATCATGTCAAGGAAACATCTCCCCACACCCAGGCCTTTGTTCTCGTCTCTCTTCTGTCATCGAGGGGGCTATTCAGCTGCTGGATGACAGTTGGAGCTCATGTAAATGCAGCCTCCAGTGGCTTACGCATGGAGAAGGTAACTTCCTAAATGTAACTTGTCCTTAATTATTAAACATATGACTTAATCATTGAAATAGATTTTTATTAATTATTAAAACTGGTTGTTTCATATTTGCTAGTCAATCCCATTCCAGAGTTAGAGTATCAGTATTTAATATTCCATCCCAGTGTTTTCATATAGAACAACCAGCCTTACTACAGGGGGAATAGCTTTTGGGGCCTTTTTCATTGTAAGGGCATGTTTAACAATAAATTCCTACACATCCTACTGTTAAATATGATGCAAGCTGCCGGCATAGGGTGACAAATATTTAAAAGAAAGGTTTTGATCCATCAAAAGTTGCTATTTTGACAGGTCAAACTTCAGATTTCAAACTATCGCAGCCAGGCTACCATAGTATGGCCTGCAGTCATGTTTGCATTACTACTGTGGCAGGTGGCCACAATGCGTGCTGCAGTCCACTAGTGACATTTAGTTTACAAGCTCTGTGCATACTTTGTACCATATACTAGGGAATGATAGGTAAGTTAAATATGCCATTCAGAAGATATACCAATTGCGTCATGTTAAAAGGAGAACCACAGGCATTTTAACACTGGTTACCAGGGGTAAAGTGAACAAACTTCTACAGCCAGTAAGAACAGCTAATGCAAGAAATCTGAGGGAGCACCACACAAAAGATGGTAATTTCCTGCAGTTCGAAATCTGTGAATCTCCCTGTAACAGATTGTGAAGTTAAGGAAACTATAGAGGACATGGCCAGAGGTAAAACACCAGGATTCAATGGCCTCCCTGGGATATTTATTGCACACATATAGTTACATTGGTACCACATAGATTTGGGTTATCTCACAGGGGCTACTAGGAAAGCACTCAGTTTCTTTATTCAAACCCTGCGAACTTATTCAAGAGAGCCTCAGATACACCCTTAGCTATACTAAACTCAGATTACAAAATCCTCAGTCACATCTTGGTTCAATTCATATATCTGCTACTACCTCCCCTATTAGATACCAATGATATGGCTTTATCCCTATCTGCAAAATGTCCTTGACTCTCCGTTGCTTATTTCAAACACTGGGGGTGGGCCCTTGAGATCATCTATATTCGACAGTCATGTCGATAGACATGGAGAAGGCATTCAACACACTCAATTGGCGCTACATGTTTGCAGTGGGTATTGGAAGTGTTGGGACACTTTATTAGATCTCCCCATAAATGCTCAGCCGGAGTTAAGACAGGCAGAATAATATCAGATCAACTCAAACCAACTAACTAGGACTCTGAAAAAGGTTTTGCATTTCCACAAAAGAAATATGCAGACTTTTGTAACACCCTGCCTAACTCTGGGCAAAGTAACAATGACCAAGATGGTAGTATTCCTCCAACTCCTGTACAAATGTACTACTCTTCCCACACAGGGTCTTAAAGTGTTCTTCTGAGAACTTGGTGCCTTGTTGAATCACCTGGTTTGGGGATCCAGCAAGCATCAGGTTGCATTCAATAAGCAAAACCTTCTGATAACCGGTTGACAATTTAGTGCATACAATTTTGTACACTACTACCTGGCAGTACAACCACAATTGATGGTGCAGTGGATGCAGCAGTGCGCCTATGTGTGACTCTGGTGTGCCCAGGCAAATGTCAGCCAAGGTGGCCTTGATCTGGCTCATTCTGAGATGTGGGACCCTAGGTGGCCAAGTATAAGATTGAGCCAAACAGAGTCAAAGTGCTGAAAAGAGGATGAGGGCTAACCAAATATATACTGACCCATATTCTGTCCGTCCCATTGGTAGGCCTACAAAAACTTGAAACCCACATCACAGTCAGACAGCTTGAGGCCTGGATAAGGGCTTAGATAGACACAGTTGGCCACTGTTAATTCATGAGAGTTATGAAGTCACTGGATCAATGACTGAAGAGGACAGACTTCCAGCAGACAGTCCTACTCTATGGTGTCCTAACTAATGTCCTACGCGTACAATGGAGCTCTGCAGAAATAAATCCCCAGACTTATGACCTACTATAACAACACCTGTCCATCATAAGTGAGTGTAGAAAGAAAGTTTTGTGGCATGTAGGTTCCCTACACTCCATGACAAAGATTGATTAGTGTTAAAGCAAGCTGGATCTGGATTTAGGAAAGGAATTGGATGACAGGGAATGCAATAATGTATTAGAATCCATCTATATCGTATATGCAATTTAATTAAACACACAGGACATATTTGACTTCCAAAAGAATTAACAAAATACACGCTCTAATATCTTTATCCTGCTCCATAAGCGCACACATGGATTCTTCCACATAGTGTGGATTTGTCCTAACATTAGGAGACATATTGGATACAACATTATACATACCAAGGCTTGGACACTAATGTTACATGCTGACAAGGCACTGGGCTCCTGGGAGATCCTGGTGGAACAACATCTCCCCTCCACACAATACCCTTCCTGTGGTCTAAACCACAGGCCATTGCACAACAACATAGATACCCAGATGAGTATGGAACTACAGACGACCCATACACTCAGCATGGAATCAATAGCCTGCGATAAACTGTCCTTCGCCTATTACAGGTTGAAATCATTTTGGACAATTCTGCCTCAGGTCATTTGACCACTGCTTGCTGAATTGTCTTTATTTTTATTACTTTGTTTGTCATCCGTGTACATCTATGAGAATGATACACTTGACTCAATGTGGTTGAAGATTTTCCACTACAAGATATCCTGATTACATGAAAAATACCTCTTTATTTCTGTTGTAAGGCATGATTGAATGCTTTGCTTCAACTTAACAAAAAAAACTTTTTTTTTTTTAAAGTACACCAAAGTTGTCATGCATATTAACGTTGCCACTTAATGAACCAATGCCTGCAACATTGATATTGCCCTGGATGGAACACGTAGGGCCAGATTTACAAAGATTTTGTGCTGTGTTTGCATCACAAAAGTTATGTAAACCAGGGCAAAATGCTTTTTTATTGGTTACTTTCAAGCTTAAAATTTGTTTTGCACTGGAAAGTTGTCTAAAAGTAACGCTTTGCATTGCTTTGCATCAAGGGGGTGTTACATGGGTAGTATATAGGCAATTCCCATCCAACCACCCATGCTTTTTTGACACAGAACCCTATCTACAACAATACTAGATAGGGTTTTCTGTCAAAAATTACCACCACTTGAAAGCAGGCATTAAAAGGAAAATGGTTTTTATTTCTCCATTCTTTTCTGACTTTGCATGTGTACTGCACTGCACAGCACACACACAAATTAGAAAACATTTTAAAAGTTGCCTAGGCATAGTATTTTGTACTGGAAGTGAACCCATTCTAGTACAAAACTTATCCTGGGTTCATGCACACACCCTTAGACTCTAGTGCAAAGGTGTGAGTGTGGTGCTTGTCAGCAAAATTCTGCAACAGCACTAGGGATACAGGAGGAGAGAGACGTATCTTTGTAGATACAGGGGCGTAACAAAGGCCCCTGCAGCATGGGGGTCCACCGAGCTCCGGGGGGGGGGGCCTCAGCATAGCACCTGGCCTGAGTGAGTTCAGCGGGGGGGCTCCCTCCATGTTTGTTACGCCACTGTGTAGATATGGCCCTCTCCTGCTCCCTCCCTGTAACGCAGAGTAATGCAGCATATTTGGCTGCTGCACTGCGTTGGATGACACTTTTGTAAATTTGGGCCCACGTGCACACAAAGGTTAATCAATAAGGTTCTTTTATGTATGCCTAAACACACTATTGATCACAGGAACATTTAGGGACCTGGAAGTTCCAAAAGTAGAGAAAAATATCCCAACTCTAAATGAGCATTGTCTCCGTCTTGATATAGGCAGGAAAAGCCTGTATGCCCTTGGAACAGTCACTCTTGACAGGCGAATCAAAAACAAACATTGATTTTATCAGTCAAACCATACACATCACATCCTTTCCAGGTGTTCGTCAATCTAGATCCCACAAAAAATACTTAGGAACCCGAAACGGGAAATATCCTTCGATACATCTGGCTCTATGACAGTGTCACTAGAAGCGAACATGTGCAGCGGTTCAAACACTGAAAACTTAACGTCTGTGGCTATGGTGCATGTCTTGGCAGATAATTCACAAGCAAACATTGTTTCAATCACCACATTTCCCACTCGCTAATATTTTGCCGGATCAATGTGCAGAAGTTAGTCATTCTGGAACCTACAAATTGTGGGTATGTCTGGTTTGTGAGACTGAAACTATGTCCGCATGCAAATCTTCTGTCAAGGGTGACTGCTGTACAGTAGGTAGACCCCTTCCTCGCAGGCAAGGCCGGCACCGCAGCTACAATGGCGAGCTTCCTGTCTTGAAACTACAGCACTTGAGGACTCTACTAACACTAATAGGTGATCCGAAGGGATAGATGGGTACCGCCTTTGATAAACGTGCCATACATCCCTAACAGGACGCTGCAATTAAGCAAACGCACACACCACGCTTATGTCTGACAAGATCAAGCAAATTAGGCGACCATGCAAATTCGACGAGTCATATTTAACTGTATGTATAGGAAATAGCTCCAGCAAGCCAATCCTCGATCAAATCAGTTTCAACACAGGTGGGAGGGTGCAAGGGAGGAAGAGAATTTGACAGAAATAACTGCGCTAAGTGTTTGAGTGAACGATGTAATGAAATCTGTTTGCTGTGCTAGCTGTCTCCAGATTGGGCTGTAATTACACCACAGAAGGAAGAAAGGTAGCTGAGTCTCAATCTGCATCATTTATGTAAACTCAGCCTTCTTGTCAACGGCCTTCTCGGGTTGCATGCATGCAAACCACAAAAATCATCTCCTATGGACGAAGCAGAGACAGTGTCGGGTTGCAGACTTGCGATACACCTTATATTGTTTCTGTCACTGGGCTGCTGCGGTTCTAGACTTTCAAGCGCTGTCAAACTAAGGTTAAAAACTTGTCACGCCCCAGACTTTCTGGGATAAGCGTGAGAGAGGGAAGCGTAGGTGTCTGTCACGTATCACCCCGAGAGTACAGAGGTGCAGACAGTACACCTCAAGCAAATATTTTGGAACAAAAGCTAACACATTTTAGAGTCAGTTGAAATCAAAGCAAGTCTTAAACGACTTACAAGAAATAAATATCTTTTGAGGAGATACAACGGCTTGGGTGAAAATAATCCGACAAGAAAGTATATCAAAGCAAGTTTCAACAGATTTAGACGAAATCTGAGGAGAAAATAACGGTTAGGGGAAAAACAATGTGACAAGAAAGTAAAGAGCCGCTGGAGTAAAATATTTATTTCCTATGCAAAGATGAATTGATATATTTGGCACAGGTGTGTGTCATCAGAGCCCCAGGCACCTAATACAAATCAACAGTCCCTTCACACATTTCTTTTTTTTTTCACATAATCTGTAGGATTTAAAACACATCTAGTCCAAAGGTTAACTGCAGGTTCATTTATAGGCATTACTGATTTTTTAACCAGCGTAAGGAGACCCAGCAGCACGGCAGACGGAGACGATTGCTGCTGTTTTAATTGACTGTCTGGACTCTTTTCTGCTCCATTGATAAATGTGCACGTTTAATTCTCGAAGCCTGTGCCTTCTCTCCCTGGCTGCTTTAGAAAGCGCTTCTGACACCTGCAGCTCGGCGCTTCCCCTCCTCCTGGTCCCCTCCCTGTCCTCTGGAGGAGGGAAACCACAGGCCACCACACTGGCGCCATCCCCGGCTATGTCCAATCAATAAGGACTTATTTCCTGTCCATTTGCTGAGGTCACAGGAGGGAGTCTCATTAATTATTTCTGCCGGTGCAGCCTCAAGTGTGCTTCTGGCATGACAAGTGAAAACTATTTGACCTTATTTTCTGATTTTGTTTGCTGCAGTTCCAAAGGGAAACATGCTCCTGCCGTGATGTGGTGAATGAGAAAAAAAACTTGAAGCCACCAGTATGAATTCAGATCCCCCAGATGTATGAAGGGGTCTCCCCGCTCTCTTCGTCGACGTCCACACCGGGGCCACTCCCCTCGCTGATTTTCTACATAATAATTTAAGGTGCGTCTCGTCTCCCCCATATGACTTTCGTAATATCAGGAGAATCTGGTCACTGCATAGACGATGTTCTCCAAGGCAGACTTGGCCTCCGAGGGAGGAAAGCCCTTGAGGGCTTCCAATGCTTTGTTTCCATGGTAACGACACAGGTCAATAGCTGCAGTGACACCTTTGCCAGCTTTGATTGCTTCTTCCAACTGTAAGAAAAGCAGACAAGGGGAGCATTAGCAGTGATGGTAACGAACCGTTTTCCTTTACACAACAAGCCCTCAGTTTACCATGCCTTGCAGACACCACAGTCATAAAGGTAAACAACCATCTCGTCTGTGCACCTGTTGTTCGTCCCCTCTGTGAGTTCTAATAAAATAAATATATTTAAAGGCAAATAACCACAATATATTTACTCCTATTACTCCTAGAATTAGTGCTCCACGTGAGACTTTTTCTTCTGATTACATGCATGCGAATTACATGCCCAAGTGGATGAATCCCAGATGACAAGTTTAGCTTTTGGTTTACACAGTATTTAGTGTGTGTGTGTGTGTGTGTATATATATATATATATATATAGAGAGAGAGAGAGAGAGACGCCACATATCAGCAATGCCTCATATACAGATCGGACCTGCATGTGCAAACGGAGAAGTAACAACCCTTGATCGATCCTTCTAACTTTTTACAGATTCCTCAACTTTTGATTTTTCCCTAAGAACCAGGCTGGAACTGGAAACGTTTCTAGTAACATCTCCCACACACTGGTCAATGGTGCTGTAAAGACTCTGAAGCCAGTGGTGTTACAGAACTTGAGGGCCCCTCCCTGTAAAAACATGAAGGCACCCCCCCCCCCATCAACACAGGGCCGGCTTTAGTGCTGGTGGTGCTTGGTGCAACAGTCTTTTTTGGGGCCCTCCTCCGTTCGTGACCTCCTTCTCTGCAAATTCCTTCACTACCACTCTCCAACAGTGCCTCCCACCTCTCCATAGCCCTTCTCTGACATACATTTCTTTTTAAAGCGCTACTCATAATTCACTCACAGTTTTGTGATCTGCACAGTACACGTTCTTTGCAGCAAGCGCAATATCCCTTTGCGCCATTTATGATGAGAAAGAACTGCTACTAGACAAAAATCGGGTCTCTCACCAGCAGTAACATTAATCACCAGAGTTAGCTTGACATTCTTATTGTTGCCTGAAAACTGATGAATGCATACACACGTTCAGTGCTTCTATACCCATAAGTAATTTTTAAACACAGTGCCCATACCAAACTTAGTGCACTGGTCACACTGCCCTAAAGTTGGCCCTGCCCCCACGCTATGGACCCAGCCAGGAGCTCTCAGGCGAGGGGACCATGCACAGTGCCTGGGGCCCCCTGGAGCTTGCTCCCCACCCCGCCCCGGACCGCATGGTCTATCGTTAGGCCACTATCTGAAGCAGCCTTGTACCATATCCAGAATTGACAATGCAGACCCCCATACAGTCCCCGCCCAAGTACATCGATGTCAGTTCCTTTCTTTCTGCATGCCCTTCAATGTGGATCTGGAGGTCTGCACCCAACATTTTATTGTTGTTTATCAACTCAAAAAAAAAATATATTATTGATAGCGTGCTAGGGAAAGTTCTCCCCTGAAGCCTACATCTTTTAAGTAATGCTGTGACAGCAGGAACCAGATTCAGGCTACAGATCCACACAAAGCCTGCCTATGGTATCTAGGGTCAAGGCACAACTCCAAGTCTTGTAATAAACGGTCCCTGATGCATTCAAAGGCTATCGGAGTGTGGGAAGCGAAGCTGTATGATAGCAAACACAAGAAATAGAGCAGGTAACACTCCAAGTGCCAGACCTGCACCCACTACAGGTTTTGGTCCTGCTCAAAGTCGGTATCCTCCTGAGTTGAAGTCGAGACAACTATCACCACAAAACCAAAAAGTCTAAGATAGCCTCATCACGCTCCTCTCACTCCAGCTCCAAAAAGAAGTCACGCAGCTGCCACTCAAAGGACCTACCTCCGCTTCCAACATCTGACTCCAAACCCATACCAAAGCTGGTGTCGGGCACCCACCACGTTCCCCATGCCATCGTCTACCCTGCAGTAGATAGAGGTCGTCAGGTAGGGCACACTGCAGTTTTTGGAATGATGCTGGCTCTTTCTGGAGCTCCTTTCGGACACAGGGCCCCCTAATCAGACCTATTCTGGCAGATCCTGCTCTGGTGCTGACTGATCCAGTTGGGCTTCCATAATGGTTGCTTACCTATGCTGGCTCATATCTCCACTTTGCGTTAGAGGTTGAGTCGGCTCGCACTACAGACTAACTTTCATGGTGAGCGTAGGTTAAGTGACAGACATCCTTGCATGCTCCCATGGAAGTGACCACCACTTGGGCAGAATTTACCACCTTATCAACGGTTTGTACTGCTGAGGCAGTGTGGCTTTCTTTTGCTGGACCAGTGGGCCCGGCAGCTTACTGGGCGGCATATGACGATGCAGAATGCTGTCTGTTACGGGATGTCCTTCACCTGCAATAGTGAGTTGGGCTTGCATGGTGAAAGCCCTGGCCAGGGATCAGGCGGAGGTGTGGGGGATTCCTTTCTGGTGCAGGAGTGCCAGCATGAGCACTGCCCTAGGAGGTTGAACCTATCGGCAAGAGAACCGGAAACAAGTCTGGGAATGCTGTAACAGTACTCTCAGCAGTGAAGATGGTGGTGAGAACAGCATGGAGGTAGCTTGCTTGCAAAGGTATGAAACAGCATGGAGGTAGCTAGCTTGCAAAGGTATGAAACTCAAACTGTCAAGGCTGGATGGTATAGTTGTTCTATGTCAGTGGCTTCACCTCCTGGGCCCTTAAATGAACGGGCTGTTTGGACTATCTATCCAAGGGGACACCACACCAGAAGGAACATAACAGGAAGGAGAGAGAAAAGGAAGGGCTGACTAATCCCAGAAAAAGCTCCTGGAATTCCAAAGTTTCTCAGAAGTCAGAGGCTCTGCTGGGTGATAGTTCATTTAAGAGGAAGCAAAAAGTTGTTTCCCATCAAAAAAGGGCGAACAGATACCGAGTAAGCACAACTGGTTTGGAAACCAGGGTGGAGGACTCCATTAAACCAAGACATACAATAGACTGGTAGGCAGCAGGGCGAGGGAACATGTCCAGGATCCCTTAGATAAGAGGTCATGTTGCAAGAAAGTCTTTCTGAAAAAAACTACAGGTCATAATCTACTAAAACCATTCCCATCTTTGTGGACTTATTTTAAAATCATAAGCCCATCAGCCATGTCAGTAGCCGTTTCACTACCAGAGGTGTCTTTGCTCAGAGTGTCTAACAAGATTGGAGGGGGACCTTTAGGTCAAGGGTGGAACAGGAAGGCATTTCATACATGTCAAAGATGCACCTAGCTACTGTAAAACCGACTCTTACTTTAAAGAGCTTGATGGGCCCATAGAACCACCAGGTCTGCAAAGCTCTGGTCAAGCTGCAGTGATTAGGAGGGATGAGAAAGAACAGGGGGAAGCTGGTAGCGTTAACATCTGACTCTCTGATGGGCTGAGGCCTAATTTTAACTTGCCAGTGAATGAAGGACTAAAGGGGAGCCTGGCACAGCAGCTGTAGACACTGCCTACTGCAAACTCCTGGGCCGGTCATTACAAGAAACAGGTAAAGAGCCGGATCCAGGGGGGATTGAGAGTATTCTAATAAGCATCTTGGAGGAAATTAAAAGTAGGTTTGCCATCAAAGAATTAAATCATAAAGAAATCTGCGAGTTGTGTCAGATGCTGAGCAGAAACCTGGATGACCTGCTGGTGAGAACTTCTATTTTGAAGGAGAGCGCAGCAAGCACAAAGAGAACAGTGGAAAGAATTTGCACTCCTTAATGAATGAGAAAAATCAACACAAGAAACACTGGAGAGATTGGAGACTCAGGCAAGAAAGAACAACATTAGGATCATGAATGTACCCGATGGTGCTGAAGGAGCAGATGCAAAGACATCTGTCATTTCCTTAATTCAAGAGTGGTTACAGAACACCTTACAGGGATATCTGACACAGTAAATACAGAGAAACCCCCCAATAAAAGTATGCCCAGGAAGATTCTTGTCAATTTCCGTTCCTTCTTAGTAAAAGAAGAAATTCTCTCCACCACCCTGGAAATCAATACTATTTGTCTATAAAAATTAGACATGTGAAATTAGATTGGACCTATGTCATGCTACAGAGGAAAGACACTGGCAGCTGGGGATGAGAGCGAGTAAACTACAGGAACTGGGGGGCAAAGGCCCAGTTGGCATTCCCTGCGCAATAAAAAAATGGTGACTTACCCATAGGAGTAGTTTTGATTTGCAGTTTAAGGAATGTTTTGGATTCACATGCTTATTCTGCCACCTAGTGGTTGGGTCCAGAACTATTTCCTTTTTTTTTTTTTTTAGTTTTGTTCTGTTATTGGACAATGACTACATCCGCCATTTGGTTTAGTCGAGCATTCTACTGATGTCAGGCACCTATCTGGAGAATCTTCTGCACGTGACCGCCATCAGACAATTTTTTCTGGTGACTCTTTGTTCATTTTATTATGCCATGTTGTAGGCTTCCTCCTGATTTGTATCTTATCTGAGTCCTTATTTACTCTGCCTCGCCTTCATTATTGGGGAGATGGGTGGGATGCATGTTAATCCAGAAAATTCCTTAAGCTACAAAACTACTCCGACTAGTATGTAACCACTTCGTTTTGCAATGTAAATCTTTTTTTAATTCACATCATGTGCATCGATTTTGTAGTGGGTACTTCACTATGGTGGCTAGGTTGCAGATGAGGCTCTGCTTTCAAATAAATGTTTCAGTAATCTCTGTCCCACCTGTGCTTCTCTGTTCACCTGGACTCTGCTGCAGTAGTGTTTTGTGAACTGACCCCATGTTGCTGCCATACATATGTTGCTCAGCAGGATGTTTGCCAGGAAAGCAGAGTGTGCTCTTGGTTTAGTGTCTAGTTCAGGTGTCCCCAACCAGTCAATCATGAGCTTCAAGTAGCTTCCTGACCCCTTCACAGTAGCTCACAGCCTGGAGTTCTTTTTTAAATAAACACAGGGTCAAATATTTCCTTTTAAAGTTAAGGGAAAGCTGCATTTATTTTACATTAATATCACCAGGCTGCAGATAGCAAAGCCTGATAAGCAGTAGTACTGGAGTCAGATTTATGACCCAGGTCACAGAAGTGAAGAATAGAGGCACTACGGTATTTAACTCTTAAATAAAAGTCCTTGTCAACTCAGTGTTAGAATTTAAATAGGAGAAAATTTAAATGAAAAGTTATCTTACAATTAAGCTAACTTTTCATTTTCATTTTCTCAAGTTATTTTTTAAAGTGTTACATTTACAAACAGCAGGCCTCTTGCTCCCAGCGGCCACTACAACACTGTGGAATATTTATAACTGAAAAATACAATCATTTTTTAAATGGGAGAAATTTAAAGTGCAGAAAAATGTTCACATTGTTAACATATTTGCACTTTAAATTTCTACCATTTAAAAACATGGTTGTATGTTTGTGTTATACTTGCAACTATGCGACATATGGCGAAAGGTATGCCCTGTGCCACAAGTACATATGGCATTGGCTCTCAGTTACCCGTACACATATATCCCATCCATATGCACACATGTTCATTCATCCCCAAAGACCACGCTCCTATGGACACACGTGGCTCTAGTTAAAGTATTTTGTTCAAACCACAGCATCTTGCTCTATGTCTGAACATTTGGCTTAAAGTCAAGGAAGTTTGCCGTGTGGGTGTCTGGAAATAATGCTCGAGTTGTTTAGCCTTCGATGATTTTCACTGATCAGAAGTAGCTCCTGCTACAGAAAAGGTTGGAGATCACTGGTCTAGCTGATGTCAGCTTTTTCTCTGCACATTTTAATTGTTTGAGCTATTCACCGTGCAATTGTGTTCTTGGTAAATAGTTTTCTCTTGTTATGGTCTACAAATGATACAAGGATCGGTTTCCTTTTTACTGATTGATTTTGTTCTTTCCAGGTAGTGCATTCTCTATGGAGTGGCAGTGTGGGTGTCTGGATGCGTAGAACTGGCATTTTGTGTTTTGTGGTGTTCTGAACAGGTCTATTTCTGGTGTCCTCCATTTTTGGCACACCTGTTCGATCACTGTTTCATTCAGCTCCCACTCAAGTGAGGCGGACTGGTGTCTGCTCAGTTTGTCCACTTCTACGTTGTCTACCCATGGTAGATGTATTGCTGTTATGGTTATCTGTCTCTCGATAGCCCGCCTCCATATCTATTATGCTAGCTTTGATAGGGCGGGGGGATCTTATCCCCTCTGCTTGTTGAGGTAGAGCATTGTCATTGTGTTGTCTGACTGAACTTGTACTGATTTCCCCATGACTGCTTCTGAAAAGCTTTTAAGGCTAGGAACACTGTCTAGTCCCAGTGCATCTATGTGTGTACTGATTTTTCTGACTTCCAGACTCCTCTGATGTTGCGCTTCCTCATATGAGCTGTGCATACCACGTGTGAGGCATCCATGTTGATGATTACCGTCAGAGTTCATAGCATGAAGGTTCTTCCTATTGTTATGTTCTCCCTGTTTACTGTAATGTTCACCCAGTTCTATCACGTCATTTCCTCTTGTACTCTTTGGGTGACAATCACTACATCTTCGCAACTCCCCGTCACTTGTGACCATTGGTTCTGGATCAGTCTCATGTATAGCCTCAAATGTCGTATTAGTGGTATGCAGAAGGCCATCACTCCCAGCAACTTTCCTGCAGTACTGAGTCAGAGAATGGTCCTTCTGGTAGCAGCTATCTTCTTGCTTTGTTGCCAGTGCCCTCTTTTTGCATGGGATTGCCCCCGTGTGCATTGTATTGATTCTTGCTACCAGGAAGAGCTTCTCTTGCTCTGGAATGTGCAATGATTTTTCAATTTTTTCTGGACAGCCCCAGCCTGTGGAGTGTCATCATCACTGTTTCTTATGCTATCGCTGCACTTGTGGAAGGAACTCTCCTTTACCAGCCAATCATCTAAGTAGGGGGTATACATGTATTCCTTTATTCTAAGATGCAACTCTATGGCCGCTGAGGACTTTGTGAATACACAGGGTACTGATTTTTTTCGGAATGGTAGCACCCTCAACCGGTACTGTGCTTTGTCTATTTTGAAGAGTAGAAATTTCCTTAGTCTGTGGTTCATTGGAATGTGTAGCTACACGTCATTTAGGTCTATGGTTGCTATGTTATCCCCCTGCTGGAGTTGTGGGATAATCTATTGTAGCATTGTCATTTTGAATTTCTGTGTCTTTATGAACTTGTTTAGAAAGTGGAAGTCTAGTATGGGTCATAGTGATTTGTCTGGTTTTGGTACAAGGAAATATGTTGAGTAGTTTACCTGGTTGATCTCCTTCAGAGGTATTTTCTTTCCTGCCTGTTTTTGCAGCAATTCTCTCACTTCCTGGCAAAAAAGGCTTTTTTTTCTTTCTTCATTTGGGTTCTCTTCTTTCCCTCCACTCCTGAAGGAAGACTACTATCCCCGCCACAGGTGCTGCGTGTCCCAAAAAAGCACTCTTAGCTTTTACATGGAGCACAGGAAGGAGCACCAGATGGATGACTATCTTTTTATTAGGTTTACCGCAGGTAAGAATGGAAAGGCAATTCCGAAGCAAACCTTGTCTTGATGGACCGTCTTGTGCAAAAGGCAAACTATTACCTAGCATAAAAAGGAGCTTCCCAAGGGTCTTCAAGCTCATTCCACTAAAGTGAAGGCCGCCACTATGGCACTGGCTAGATGGGTTCTAGTTTTGGACATCTGCCAGCCTGCTACATGGGCGTCCGTACACTTCTTCACCAGTCGCTACTGTCTCAACAATGAAGTCCAAAGTGAAGGTTCAATTTGCTGGCTCCCTCCTGCAGGAGCTCCTGATGTTTTTCCAGTCCTCAGACCCTTCACTTTTGGCAAGTCCTGCTTTGGTATCTATTGAAAAGGTGAAGAATCTGTGGTTAGAATTGTTTCATCAGAAAGCAATTACCTTCAATAACTCTCCTACTGGTGGACACTTTAGCTGCAGATTCCTCAATACCTTCCCTCCTCCTTGTTCTTTGGGGTGGACTTCTGATAAGTCAAAAGGGTCCATTTTAGAGCCAGTAAACTGTCCAACTCTATGTCAGACACTCTGCTTCCAAAGGGGCTAAAAATAAACTAACAGCGCGCATGGTTTTTGCCTACATGTGGGCCAAGGTTGTGCTTCCAGAGGTGGGACGAGGCTACAGTGGAGTCTGATGGCGCTACCTACCGGCATGATGGAAGTGTTTCTGAATGCAGTCTACTGCTGTGGAAAATTCCATAGGTAAGCAATCTGAAATTAGAATATCCACCAGAAGAGCGGTAGCAAGGGTTTAAGTAACTTGTTCTACACATCAATGAAGAGACAGCAATACAAAAACAGATACCCGCATTTATTTATTTAATAGATGAACAGGCTATCAGAAATGCAGTCAACCATAGCCACCAATAGAGGTACACTCATAAACAACACACATGCAGTCTAACACAAAACGCATACAGTAAAACAAAACACAAACACAGAAGGTCATACAGTGAGAGATATGGCGAACGGTTAAAGACTACATTGATGCTCCCACACGCAGACCCATACTTACAGGTACTTGTGCACGCAAACCAATCACAAACATGCATATGCACACAAACAGAAATACAAATATACATGCACATCGGACAAAAGACAGTCACATATACCAATAAACAGCTTTCCTTTTAATTAATTGTCACAAAGTCTACCCCTGCCACCCTGGGTTCCCATTGGGACCCCTGAACCGCCTTTGCTATCCACGGTCTAAGGGGTCACGAGGAAGTAGGAGGCACACTTCAGCAGAAAATTAGGCTGTTTAGAGGCTGATGGTTGTTCATAGGGTTCAAATGATGTATGATTTTACTTCCACTGGTATTTTGGTGAACTGAAGAATGTGGTAAACAAATAGGTGCACATTCACATAGGACGAAAGACATACAGATGTCCATATACTCAGACATACAGGCACTAATACACAGACCTAAAGAAAAGCAGATGGCTAATATCACACAAAGACAACACACAAACTGTTACAGGCATACAATAAAGTCTGCGGGCCGACCCAATCACAAAGATACTGTGTGATAGCAGACTTCAGTCTGCGGGCCGACCCAATCACAAATCGGTAAAAAATACAGTACACTCGGCATGTTCATTCCATTCTTGGCTTGGTTGGTATAAACATGTACATATAACAATGCAATTTAGTACCTGCTGCTCTGTGTACTAACAATATTGGATCAGTGTGAAGATAAAAACCAATCAACCATCGGTTTCGTTTGATTTACAAACCTCCTTCTAGTTGGACATTTCACTATATGTCCTTAGCTAGCTGTAATGAATCCAAAGTGTGAGAATAAGCGTGGCGATCACCACCAAAACATTTTATTCTGCTGCCCAGCACCTTCAGTTTTCACACAGGATTCTGGTATAGCAGGGATCTCTTTTATTGTCTAATGTATTCTTCATTGCGTCCTGAAGGGTATGATGTAGGGTGACCAGATTTTGAGGAGCAAAAACCGGCACAGGTCAGACATAAAAGAAGGACTAACGACTTTACACTCACTTTTATATCTGGCATGTCCCGTTTTTTTGCGTAGCTTTGTGAATGTGTGCCTATACAATATATACATACACACACACATACACACACTTACAAGACTCCACATATAAAATAAACTATGGCTTTACCTCTCAATCTGCACCCTCAAACCGCCCCCACACACCTCTATCTCCTTCCCACTCCCTCTCTCTGCTGGGAGCAGACAGGGGACTGTGTTGCCTGACTGTAACACATGAATTGCTTTAAATATTGCATACTTTGTAGGCGTCTGTTAAAGGAGAGCATACCTTGAATTTATACTTCGCTAGATAATCTGACTTTTGACCCAAAAACCAGGACATTTATTTAAAATTAAGAGAAGCATCGGGACACCGGGACAGTCCTCTAAAAACCGGGACTGTCTGGGGAAATCCGGGACATCTGGTCACCCTAGTATGGTGCCTCGCTTCCCCTGGGATAAGATGACACCTTACCTCCATTGCTGCATCCTCCAGTCTGCTAGTTTTGCTATTTGTAAGGATGAGAAGATGGACATTTTCTTTGACTTCAAATCTTTGCCTATTATGGTTGGAACACTATTAAGCCAACAAATTAGTAAACTTGTTGACAAATAAAGCGGGTATGTAATATGACATGAACAAACAGCACATGTGTAAATGACCCCAGTTCATGCAGAAATTAAAGTTTGGACACGGAATGGAATTCGCTCGGTAGTTGTAAACCGGGCCAGAGATGCCAAATAAAAACAATCTCGGCCAAGAGGTATACAACTGGTATGTCCGATGAGTGGCATAAGCCAGCAGAGAAATGTGTAATACTGGTACACTTTGTTATGAAAAAATCTGGCAAAACATTTGATCTGAATAAAATAACTAGGATTTTACAATTTGCTTTGAAGAAAAAAAAACTGCCTAAATATATCATGGCTAAACTTTACTGCGATTCAGATTCACCAATCACCACAGTGGGTCCACGTCACGAAATGTCTTGCCCAACAGAATTCAAAGTGAGAGCACAAGAAGTTGAATTTGCAGTTTGAAATTCTGGATTTGTTGATTTTTCAGATACAAATACCAGGTCGTATCATACAGATATTTAGGTTAGGAGTGGGAAAATGAGTGTTACAGCGCCGTGTCCGAACAGGATGTAGCAGGGGCCCACAAATGTGTACGTTTAAGGATACTCCCAAACCTTTCCAATGGTTTTCGACATGCACACTTAGTGCCAAAGGAAACTGAAATGAGTGTGCATATTAGTGGTGAAAAAATCCCAAATGAACAGATTTCTTCACAAGTAAAAATATTAACCATAAGGAATTGAACGAAAAAATGTATGTGTACATGAAAAAATGCACATGCTTCCAGTACATTCTACTGTGCCCGTGAAACACAGGGCCGGCTTTAGCAGCGCTGGTGGGGGGCGCCCTGTGCGACGGTCTTTTTTGGTGCCCCCCTCCCCAAACTGCCTCCTCGGATTCTCTCACTGCCACCAAGCAAATGTGCCCCTCATCTCTCAAACCCCCCCCCCCTTTCACATATTAATTTGTTTTAAAAGGCTGGTTTACTAATCCACTCACCAACTCTACTGAGAATATAGTTCGGTTCTTTGCAGCAGGCATATTAACCTTCTTCGCTACTCAATGGCGGGTCAAAGCTGCCACGGAACAAAACTCCCATCTCTCTCCCTAGCAGGAACATTAATCACAAGAGGTATCTTGATATTTTAGTTGCTTCCTGAAGGCTGGGGGCCCAAGAAACTTTTCAAGAGGTGCTTTTAATTGGTAAACTTCTAAGTTTTTGCTGAAGACAGCGCCCCCTGAGGTCAGCACCCGGTGCGGTCGCTCCGCTCCCACCGCCCTAAAGCCGGCCTTGGTGAAACATCAGCCCTATGAACTATACGAAGAAATGTAGGGAAGAAGGAATAAACATGTAAATCAATTACTTATTTACATTTTAAGACATGCTGCGTGGTACTTTGGTGCATTCCGTGAAAACATGGGGATCTATATAAACCTCCAGCGCTTCGATTTTTCTGAAGTAAAAAAACGTATCAACATATTTTATTTGCTAACGGGGCCTATTTTCTCAAGCCTCCGACCCGATTAGCAGACATTTTTGATTTCTGGGTATTGTATTGTATTGTATTGTAATCGTATTTATATAGCGCTTACTACCCCTGACGAGGCGTCGAAGCGCTTTTCGATGAGTAGCACGCTACTCTGGTACCCAACAAGAATTAGTGATGGATTAGTATAATTTAATAAGGAGTACAGTTTTAGTATTATTATGAGTTAATTTGAGTTGCGGATATGAGAGTTTGTTAGTTAGATTGACTGGAGTAATGGAGGGGTGGAGGAGGAAAGAAATCCAGAAGTGTTAATTGGGAGTTTGTCCTTCATTTACTCAATCCAAAGGCTTGAGATGAATAAAAGGGGAGCGGAGGGGAAAGAGGATGTGGAAGGGTTAGGGAGAGCATAGTAGCAGGGTGAGATGAATGCAGGAGAATTTAGTAGGGTTGTGTGGGAGGTCACAGAGGTAGAGAGAGGTTTGGTGAGTTAGATGTGGAGGTGGAGGGAAGAGCTTAGGCAGAGATATTTAGGAGATTAAAGTGGTCGAAGGGATTTGGGATGAGTCCGAGTGAGAATGGAGGACAGTTTGATAGAGACATGACATAAGAGTGATGAGAAGATAAGTGTGATAAAAAGAGAGCAGAAATTCGTAGATATCTAGTATAACAACCCAAAAAACCAGGAGCCATGCAATGATCCACGAACATGCCAGGCACAGAAACAAAATATACACATACATACACATATATATATATATTTGTACACACACACACATGAATACACACACATATGCACATAGAATACATAATTAGAATCATGGGTAAAAAATACTTAGTCAGACAGGTTTAAAAGAGTGTGTGTGTATTTTATTGTTATTGGTTTAGTTTCTGTAAAATGAGCATCGTGGCCTACCCAACCGGAGTATTTTCTACGAGTATGTCAGTAAGCGTTACCTAGCATGTTTTATACGCCCCATATATATTGTACACTAAGGGTACGTGATGGGCCACGGGGTAAACGTCTCCAGCAACCTTGTGTGCCTTTGGCAATGTGATTGTTACTAGTGCGTCTTTGTGGAGATGTCATTGTGCTTCTGAGCATCAACAACGCACCACCGGAATCGGCGGTAAAACGAATTGGGGTCGTTTTGGAAAGCTGTCCATCATCCTGGTAAAAAGCGGGAATTCCTTTACCTACTTCGAGGTGGACGGGGGCGTGGCTCAGCGGGCGGAGCTTACAGGTGCTTTATAAAGGGAGAACCTTCTACTCTGTGTCTCCAGCAGAGGAAGATAGAAGCCGCGCGTCTCAGTCAGATACAGATTACGCTCCAGTACATCATCAGTTCACCTCCAGGATGGATTCTAGATCTTTTCTGCTATGGGATCTCTGAGCGCACAGCCTTGCTTTAGTTTCCAAAAGAAACTATAAATAAATAGAAATATACATATAATCTGAAAAAAATAATTATCCACATAGGCATATGCAGTTCATAGTTGTTTGAAAAAGGTGGTTATGAAGGAAAGAGCCAACTCTTGAGTAGTTTCCTGAAAAACAAGAAAGTTATCTGTGGCTCTTATAGTTGGGGGTAATGAATTCCATAGTTTGGCTGCTTGGACGGAGAAGGATGTACCACCTACAGTCTTTTTCTTGTATGGTGGTGTTCTAAGGCGGGGTGCCACTCTTGAGCGGAGGGTTCTTTGTTGGATGTATTTGGTAATTTTCTTTCTGATGAAAAGCGGTCCTGTTCCATGTATAGCTTTGTGGGTGATACAAAGCAGCTTGAAAGTGCATCTTCTGGCAACAGGTAACCAGTGTAGTGCTCTCAAGGCAGGGGAGATGTGGGCTTGCGGCTTTATATGTAGTAGTAGCCTGGCTGCGGAATTCTGGATACGTTGTAGTTTTTTCATAACAGATAGAGATGATCCATGGTAGAGGCTATTGGCATAATCCAGTTTGGATAATACAAGTGAGATAGTAGCTTGCACCTTGTGTGGAAATCCGAGGTGAGGGAAAATGCGTCGTAAAGTCTTTAAGGTGATGAAGCTTGTGCGTGCTAATTTGTCTACTTGGGCATTCATAGTTAGTTTGGAATCCATGGTGATTCCTAGGTTTTTCACTTCCTTGGATAATTGAGGAGGTGGTCCGAGATCGTCAGGCCAGACGCACAGAGGGTCATAAAGTTTCCAGTCACCACATATGAGTATTTCAGTTTTGGAGGAATTTAGTTTGAGATGGCTCCAGGTCATCCATTGATCAACGGCTCTGAGGCAACTGAAGATTTGAGAGTTTTCAATGTTTTTGGGGTCTTCTAATTGAAGTAGTATTTGTGTGTCATCTGCATAGTTGTAGCATGTGAGATGGAAATCATTGATCAGTTCTGGTAAAGATATCATGTAGATGTTAAAAAGCAAAGGTGAGATGATTGACCCTTGGGGGACCCCTGTTTTTGTGAGGTAGGGTTTGGATGAGAAGGGGGGTGAGTGGATGATATTTGCTCTTTTTTGGCGATAGGAAGTAATCCAGTCGAGTGCAATCCCTTGTATGCCGGCTTCGTGGAGTCTTTGAGTTAGGGTGTCATGGTCAACCGTATCAAAGGCAGCTGAGAGGTCCAAGAGAAGTAGTGCAGCAACTCCATTTCGGTCAACTGTGTTTTTAAGATCGTCCCAGATTGCCATGAGTGCCGATTCAGTGCTTCTTCCTAGGCGGAATCCAGTTTGGAAGTCTGAAAGTATAGAATTGTCTTCAATGAATTGTGACATCTGGGCGAATGCTGCTCTTTCTATCAATTTGCCCAGGAAAGGTCCATTTGTGATAGGTCTGTAGTTGTTGGGGTCTTGCGGGTCTAGATTTGTTTTCTTCAATAATGGTCGTATGTATGCCTTTTTCAGGTCTGTAGGAAAAGTTCCTGAAGTTAAAGAGTTGTTGATGATTCTTCTTACAGGTGTGGCAGCGGAAGTAGATAGCAGGATGTTCTTGAAGATCTGTGGTGGGCAAGGGTCAGAAGGGCAACCAGAAGGTCTGCTTGCTTTGACCAAATCCATAAATTCATCCTGGGATATTTCTTTGAAGGACTGTAGAGGTTGGGATGGTTTATTCTTAAAGGGTATTTTAGTAAAGGGGTTGGTGCTGATGGTTTTCTTCTGTTTTAAATAGGAGTCCAATGTGTCTGCCTTGGTTGTGTAGTGAGTTGCCAATTTGTTTGTGAAATCTTGAGTGGTGGGATGACTTCCTTCCATGCATGTGGGTTTTCGAAATTCATTGAGAATTTTGTAAAATTCCTTGGTTGTAGATTGAGCATTTAGAATTCTGTCTGAGTAGTATCTTTTTATAGCTTTTTTGATTGATGATTTGTATATCCTGTTAAGTTTGTGTAGCTGCAGTTTGTCTTGACTGTTGTTTGTTTTGAGCCAGGTCCGCTGCAACTTTCTGATTTGTTTCTTTATCGTTTTAAGTTCTGTGTTTCTCCAAGGTGTTGGTTTTCTTTTGTCATGTTTAGTTTTTCTGAGTGGTATTAGGACATCAAAAGCTTCCTGTAGCCACTCATAAAGTTTAGGTACAGAATTGATTGTATCTAGATCTGTGTTTGCTGTAAGTTGTGTTTCTAAGTGATCCAAATTGAGTTTTCTCCATGGTCGATAGGTGTATGTATGTAAGTGATTGTGGGGTGTGTTGATTTGTGGAGTTGTCTGTCGGAAAGTTATCAGATGGTGGTCTGACCAGATGGTTGGTGTGATGCTATGAATAGTAACAAGTTCAGGCTTAGCAAAAATTACATCTAGGATGTGACCAGCGATGTGTGTGGGATTGTGTACAATCTGATGTAGATTCAATGCGAGTAGGCCAGTGGTGATAGCTTTTGGATGGGGCATATTGGGTTTGTCAAACCAAATGTTTAGGTCCCCAAGAATGCATAGATTGGAGTATAGTGTAATAAGGTTTGAGACTATGTCAAGAAAGGCATCTGGGAAAGTGGAGTTGTTAGGTGGAGGTCTGTAAAGGAGGAGAAAGTTACAGGTGGAAGTTGGAGTAGGGTGGCATCTGGTAAGGAGGGCTTCACAACCTTGTATGGAGATGTTGTCTGTTTTACTGAGGTTTATTGCCTGTTTGAATATAATAGCTAGTCCACCTCCTCTCTTGCCTATACGGTTTTGTGTGATGGTTTGATAGCCTGGAGGAAGGGCTTCGTGCAATACTGGTGCCATGTCATCTCCCAACCAGGTTTCCGTAATGAATAGTAAGTCAGGTTGTGTGTCTGTGAGAAGGTCGTAGATGTGGTGCTTGTTTTTTTAGAGTGATCGAGCATTTATGAGCTGGCAGTTTAGATAGGGTGTGTTAGTGGTAGTGTTGTTTTGTTTAGTAGAAGGGTAAGTAGTATAATGTGAGCTTGAAGCAGGAGTGTTGCTAGTTGTGTTAACTGTTTGAGGCTCACAATAGTCTTGCTTTTCAACATAGTGTTCCTCTTCCAGCAGGTTAAGGAGGCATTTTGTTGGGTCTGTGTGTGTGGGTGGTGAACTTGGTGGCTGAGAGAGCCATGAGGAGTGTAGTGTTTTTTGTAGGGTAGTTTTATTATGAAACAAACAAGGGGATGCGAGGTTTCTATGAGTGGCATGTTTTTTATTTTGTTTGCGTTTGTTTAGTGTGGATGGAGTATGGGTTAGGGGTGGAGGAGGAGCATGTGGATCATGATGTAAGGCTCTAAATTGTGCAATGGAGGAGAGGCGACTGAAAGAAGGTTGCTGGGATGGGGTGCTTGTGGTAGGTGTTTGTGAAGAGTGGGGGGGTAGGGGTGCAGATAGGGTGGAATTTGTATCCTTTGTGTAGTCTTGGGGGTGAGAGTGGGTATGATGATGAGTGTAATGTAAGTTTGTGTTGCTTTGATGTTCTGATGTTTGTGGTTGGTATTGTTTTTGTGGAATAATGAGAGGGGCTATTGGTGTAGTTGTTTTTGGTGAGGGACTTGTATGTGAGTTAGTGCTGTTAAGTGGAATTTGAGTGTTAGATGGGGTGTTGATGTGTTTTGGAGATGAATGTGTGAGGTGTATATGAGGTGATGGATGTGTGTCAGGGAGATAAGTATTAGTTGAGATGACTGGAAGAGGTAATATGTGTGGTGGAGTGAAATGTGGGGATTGTATGGTTGTGTGTAATTGGTGAGCAGAGGGGAAGAGTGTGTGTAGATGAAGTGTTTGAAGGCAGGGTTTTGGCATTGTTATGAGTTCAGGTGTGAAGCGAACAGCGGATAGTGTTTTTGGTTAGTATGTGTAGAGAGTGTGTATCTGGGAGACTGAAACTGAGAGAATTGTATGTTGTAGTTTTGTATTGTGTGGGCGGTGGCAGGTAGTGTTAGTGGGAGGGGACAGAGTAGTGTTTGCTGTGAGTATGAAGGTGTTTGACTGTAGTAGTTATGGGGTGTATGTGTATATGTGTTGTATGTAGGGTATTGTGTTGGGTGGTGGGGCAATGCAATATGTCTATGGTCAGTTTGTGATGCATGAGTTGGATATCTTTGCAGATAATGTGTTTGCATGTTGAGGGATGTGTTGGGGCAGAAACCATTCCTGGTGGAATGGGAATTGGGCAGCATTTCTGGCCCTAGTCCCTAGTCCCTACCTGTCCCGAACAGGCCCAAACAGACAGCTGCCCTTGTCCTCTCCGCCCTTTGCTGAGACGCCCTGAATCCTGGCCTTATATAGCCCTACTGGCCAATAAGAAGCTGGTCCTAACCCTAGCCAATCCGATTTTAAACCCTGATTTAGCAAATTAATGGGAGGCCCAGCCCTAATCACCAGTCACAGCCCTATTTCCTGACCCCCAATCACAGCCCCAGCCCTAGAACCAACAGCCAATCAGAATCCTAGCCCTATCCACCAATCACAGCCATAGAACCAACAGCCAATCAGAATCCTAGCCCTATCCACCAATCACAGCCCTAGAAACCAACAGCCAATCAGAATCCTAGCCCTATCCACCAATCACAGCCCTAGAACCAACAGCCAATCAGAATCCTAGCCCTATCCACCAATCACAGCCCTAGTACCAACAGCCAATCAGAATCCTAGCCCTATCCACCAATCACAGCCCTAGAACCAACAGCCAATCAGAATCCTAGCCCTATCCACCAATCACAGCCCTAGAACCAACAGCCAATCAGAATCCTAGCCCTATCCACCAATCACTAGCCCTATCCACCAATCACAGCCCTAGAACCAACAGCCAATCAGAATCCTAGCCCTATCCACCAATCACAGCCCTAGAAACCAACAGCCAATCAGAATCCTAGCCATATCCACCAATCACAGCCCTAGAACCAACAGCCAATCAGAATCCTAGCCCTATCCACCAATCACAGCCCTAGTACCAACAGCCAATCAGAATCCCAGCCCTATCCACCAATCATAAATGCATCCCTTGAGCTAGCAACCAATGAAACACCATCTCCCAAAAACCAATCACAACAGCATATGCAACAACCACGAGGAACCTATATAAGGAGCACGTTAACTAAAGTCCAGTCCCTGTGGCCTGGGGGGAGGCTACTGCTGCTCTATTCAGTATCTCCTTGGATACAGACAGGCTGAATCCACACTTCCAAGCTAGCAGAGTCTACTTTTCAGGTAAGGGGGAGATTGTTTAAGAGACAAACACTGCAATAGTTCTGGGCGCACACTCTAAAATCGGGCTTTTTTAAGGCAAAAAATACAGGGGGGCAGACAGCTTTTAAGCACAATTTAAATCACACAAACAGATTAAAAACAGTCTCCTAAAACCACACTCTGAAAGATCTATGTAGTCTTTTTTACTAAGAATAGGGGTGAAAAAAGGGGGGCAGAGGGGGGGAAAAGGGGGGAGGGGGAGCCACAAACTAGCAAGGGAATTCACACAGTCACAGCAAAAACGATTTTGAAACAAACACCACTATAAAAGAGGCCAGGCTGCCTGAAAAACACAGAGAGTCCACAGAAAAACATACACTTTTTGAACAATTAATACTATTTGACTAGAAAATATCTTTGGGCTCCTTACCTAGGTCTCTTTGCAATCCTTGAACACTGGGCTGTACCAGGACACAGGAGAGATGCACAGAGGAACACAAAATGGAGGTGTCTCTGACATCTATGCATCAAATATTTATATCTGTATTTCACGTAAATTTCAACATTTTTGGCACTGATAAAGATCCCTGGAGTATGTTTGCAGTTAAATGCAGGTTGCAGATTTCCACGCATAATTGGGTCACTCTGACCGTACGTTTATGGATTGTCGAAAGACAATCAGCTAAAATACGCCAGGGGAAAATGGTTTAGTCGCACATTTCTTTTTACTTTTGGACGCAGGAAAATATTTTCCCTTACGGAGAAACACCTTGCTCCCTCCCTCCATACTGCTCCCACATTCTCTTAGGAATATAAATAAGGATATTTCCCAACCACTCTTTCTTCTCTACGCTGGTACTTACGCTCCTATCTGCTGCTGAACATTCTCGCGGTAGGCAATGATCTGAAAAATATTTCACACAAACAAACACGTAGGTTTTACTCCCTACTCCAAATCCTCTCTAATGTGGCATTCCACGTTCCTATGCCTAAAGTTAGGAATGCGGAAAACGAAAATCCAGACAACTAAGTTCCATCTGTTACCACAAATATGAGTTGAACCCAATTCGGTGACTCTGGTCTGGATAAAGACACCGCTTGCTTGCAGAATACTTTTATGAGGTGCAAAAATATGTATTTATATCAGGCCCTCTGACTTCAATGGGTCTCTGTGGAAATTAAAACACAGAAGCATCTAATGATGGGTTTCAATAGACCTCATGGGCCACTCAATACAACAAATGATTAATAGGCCTTAAAGGGTATCATCATAGGGCATGTCCCTCTCAGCATGCCTAGTGGCATGTGTCATGTGATGAGACCCTTTAAGCCCTATTATTAGAGACCTTTGTTTTTTAGCATTTTCGAAGGATTCTAATTATTCAGACTGGACGGTTGATACATGCTCTTCCACTCCACTAGAACAGTATTAAAGAAGAAGCCACATGCACTAACTTGGTGCAGACCTAAGTGGTTAGATTAACTTCTAGAAGAAAATGAGATAATGTGTTATACAACTGACAATTTCCCTACATACATTACATATGTGTGGGTTTTAAACCAAAACTGATAATCCAGTTTTGTGCAATAATTCACGGAATACTCATAAACCTCACTTTTTGCAATTGTCTTAGTCTTCGAGGCTCTATGAGCTACGCAGGCCAGTTTGAACCAATTCTCTGCTTTATAGGAAGACAATGCAGTTCTTTCAGAGCTGCTGACCCGGAGTCAAATTTCCTTCTATTAGTGATCAGCTTGGCCGACAAATTCTGTACCTTTCGCATTCTGGACAAACTGCACAAAGACTCTCTTGGAAAAACATGATATAGAGCATTATAGTCATCCAGGTGAGATAGAATTAAGGGCTGGATTATTCGAATATAAATCTGCTTGGGGAGAAATGGCAGAATCTTTTCGTAACTGTCAAAGTTGGAGAAAATGGGCAACAGACACTGCAATTACTTGCTTGTCCATGTCTATCTGGTTCTGTGTCAACAATGACACCTAGGTTTCTTTCCCACAGTGGCTGGTATGGGAGGTTCTCCTAGTTCACTCAGCCAAGAGTTTGGAGAATTTGTAAGTGCTAGTGGTCTGAAACAAATTAGCTTGTTATTATCTCTGGTCAATTTCAGAGCATTTCTACACATCAATTACATTATGCCTTGCATGCAGTCATGAACATTTTGTTAGCCGTTGCCTCTTCTGCTACTGACCCCACAATTTGGGCGTCACCTGCATGCAACATCATAGAAAAAAATAATTTCCTGATTAGTGAGGCCAATGGAGAGACACAAAGGGAGAACTAACTTTGATACCTAACTGAAATGTGAGGGAAAAAACTTTGACTCATCCAACAGAAAATGAGGATGTTGGACGTCGGTCTAGTGGTGTGTCAAGCATTTAGAGCTGTAAGATGAAAGGAAATAAACTGTTTCCACACCAGAGTGCACGTGGCAATTTGTTCAGGCGCAGCCTCTCCATGTGAGCAGAGGAGCATCGCTGCTAAATAAAATGCCCAGTACTGAAAAATAAAATAGTAATAAACTTTCTTTATTACCATTTTATTTTTCAGCACCTCGTCCTGAACTGAATGTCAGGATGTGGCGGGGCAACTGCTGCAAGTAGCGTCACTGCTGCAAGTACGCAAGTCCCTTTGGCCGGCCGTCTCGCGACGGCCAGCCAGACATGCACACTTTAAACATCTCAAACCCAGCTGTCTTTAGGCAGCTGGGTTAGAGAAAGTACAGGCCAGAGCCCGCTCCTATTAAACCTGATGCTGCTTTCATGCTAGTTACCAGCATGAAAGCAGCACCAGAATTCGGTAGTGCAGTTTCCTGGTTTCCGTCGTGCATTGGAGCCAGGAGAGGCGAGACGACGTGAAGACATCCCAAGGTAAGTGCAGTTTTAAAAAAAATGTATTACTACTGTATCACCCTCCCGCCCCCCCCCCATTGTAAATACGAGCCAGCCACCACTGAAATTTTTGTTCTTCATGGGAGTCAAATACCTCTTACAGAACTGGAAACTTCCACATATTGAAAGGTCAATATAATATTGAAAGAAAAAGTAAACTAAAATTCTCCTGTTTTGGCAGGGGTCTGAGTCTCCCAAATGCACTACTGATTTGTTTTTGCCACAAGTAATATCTCACTCCTCCCCAAGGACTTTCTTTCTTGCAGGGTGCTCCGGGGGAGGATACTTCTCTGATCTTATTTATACGTATATTTCTACACTACCTTCATCCACACTAGCATTTCAAAAACAAATCTAAACCTTAATTTTTTTTTTACACCTTAATTTTATTTTTACACCTGGCATGAAACTACCAACAAAAAAATAATTTCGGATAGAACCATGGAGGTCATTTAGGGGTACCAGCAGCGACCCCTGGCTCGCCATTTGCTACCCCTGCCACTGCTTTTGCGACCCTTGGCCCCCAAAGTGGCAAATTCAGTGCCAGGAGCACAGGGTCAGTTCGTCCTTCTGGATATCAGTTGGGGCTCCAATCTCCTTGTTTTTCTGTCCATTTGTTTTCACTAATAGTAAATAAGGACATATTATTCACCATTAGTGTAATAAAAATGGAGTTCAATTAACTGGAATATGACCCTCCCTGGTAGCTGATATATGTAAAAAATGCTTTTAAATGTATTTTGTATGCGTGCTTGCGGGTGAGTGTGTTTGTGTAGGAGAGAGTGTATATAAGTGTGAATTTGTGTGTATGTATAAGTATGTGTGTGTGTGAGTGAAAGTGGATGTCAAAGGCCATGTGATGTCACTTCCGCTACCCCTGGCATTTTGGTGAAATGACGTCCAGGGATAGAACGCAATTTTCTTTCCCCAAACGTTTTTGCCCAGACCACTGATTGAGAAACATGCTCTCGAAGGTAAGCGATTCTTTACAAGATTCATTTCAAACAGACTAGATACAAGTGCAACCACGTCATCTCACAATCATTCTACATATGTTCTTTACGGATTTAGTGTTAATTTTGACATTTTTTGTATGAGATTATTTATTTGTACAGAACTAGCAGATGGAACTGGTGATCACATACAGTGCTGTACACTGCATACGGAGAAAATTTTAAAAAACAGCATTTTAGGGGAAACACACACAACTAACTGTATGTATAATACATCTTGTATTTGAAGAGGAGCTCTGGGCGATAATCGACTTGTTAAACAAGTTTTTTTTGTCTACACTTTTTCAAATCACCTGAAATTAACCAACAAAAAGTTATAAAAAATGACAAAATGCTTCATACACAAAAGGTAATGTGACTGTACTTACAATATGATTTAAATATACTTTAACCACTAGATTTTTATCATTGCCTCCAAAGAGCAAAATCATGATGTTTTCGTGTTTTCTAAGCACCATGCACACTAATTTCGGTAAAGACAGGGTCATTTTGAGATATCAGAATATGTCTTATTGATGTGTATTAAAGTGAAGTGTGGCTAATGTCAGCGGCAGCCGTCACATATCTCAAGAGGAGGGGTGGGGGGAGCCGGAGGGTGAGAGGGCATAAACAAATATAATTTAAAAAAACATAAACTTACCTTTTCCTGCCACCGCCGGCTGACTTGCTCTTCTTCTGATGGTGTTGGTGCCCCAGCAGTCCCTGGGACACCAGCACAGGCTCTCCATGCAATCCTGGGGAGAGCAATGCCAGGACTGGCCTGAGCAGCTTGGTCTGCCGCTCAGACACTGCGTGGGGGTCGGTGCAGTTTCTCCAACCCAGATGTGCAACACAGCTGGGTTAGAGAAACCTAAATGTGCATGTCAGTTTGGCCGGCCTAAGACGGCCGGCCAAACTGACATCCGCACTTAATGCACTGACTCCACTCTTCCTCTTCCCCCTCCCATGGACCAGCCCCGCCCCGCACCCGCTGGCTGAGCCAGCAGCTGAAAAATAAAACGATCACAAAACATCGTTTTATTTTCAGGTGCTGGCTCTTAGAAGAGGGGCGACGCTCCTTTGCCATTGCGAAGGAGACACCCCTGGCTAATTTATGCATTTGCCACGGCATGTACCAGCCTCAACCAGTAAACCTTAAGCCTCCCATTACAAACACACCCACTCACATGAAGGTATATATCGATTATGGGCCTATGCTAGAGCTCAATTAGAAAAACGCGTGTGAAAAAAATTAATGCTGCACAGTGACTTTACATACCTTAGTAAAGTCGACCATACTCCCTTTCAGCCGTGCCTGGAAAAGAAAATCAAAGACAAATAGAAAATTGTTTAGCCAGAAAAATAAAAGAAAACTAATACAGGCACATACTCCTCAAAAGAATTAACATGACATAAAAAAGTATCAAGCACGTACAAATAAAGTCCAAAATCTGGACAAAATGGGGGTTATTACAATTTTGGAGGAGGTGTTAATCCGTCCCAAATGTGACGGATATACAACCAGCCGTGTTACGAGTTCCATAGGATATAATGGACTCGTAATACGGCTGGTGGTATATCCGTCACTTTACTGTCACTTTTGGGACGAATTAACACCTCCTCCAAAGTTGTAATAACCCCCAATGTTCCTTCAGCTTTGTTAATGTCATAGAATTTCCGTAAATGTGTCCCCAAAACAAAATTAAAGCAACTGAACAGTTCCTTAAATACATACAACTAAGCAAAGGACATGAAGCATTAAGTATCTTTTTTCCTACCGCATTCATTTAAATTTAAACTCTGATCTAAAATAAATATCTTCTCCAATAGAGAAGATACATCTTAGTATCTCATATGCCTATTTTTAAGGTCTTGGCTAAAAAACACATTAGAAGTCTCACCAGTCTCATGTAATAGAAAAATCATAAATAAAAATGCACATATATACGCTCCTACATGCATAAAACAACAGCACTTTCCGTCAACCCTTTTTACCTATGATCTGTCCAACTATGATTCACATTTTGCTTCCACTCACCATAGCAAACAATATGGGAAATGGGACAGCCCACTTCAGCCATTGGCTCTCTTGCACTGCGAGTGACTTTTTTGCCTGATCATAAGCACACAGCCACATAAAACGAAGAACATTGTACTGCCAAGACTTCAGAGCCAATACTTCTTTTACCAATGCTATTCTGTTTCCATTTCTTTTCTTTATTTTTTATACCCTCGAGTAATCTTTGTCTATTAAAGTATGTCTTGAGGTTACACTAAACGCCAATAATACAGTTTTTTGCATCAATGCGAATCCTATCTCATGTGATGTGCAATAAAATAAAAAAGGGTTTCTAATATAAGTTCTAAGTACAACTGCCTACAAGGACACAATGTTATGGTGTTATTAAAATTATATGCAGCGGTTAACATATGCCATTACCACAAACATTTTGTTGTACAGGCATGGTTGGTGCAGGGATTTGTGGAGTAAAAATTTAATAGGTAAGTATTATCTATCCATCTATCTATCTATCTATCTATCTATCTATCTATCTATCTATCTATCTATCTTATATATATATATATATATATATATACACACACACACATATATATATATGTATATATATACACACACATATACACATATATATATACACACACCCATACACACACACACGCACACACACATATATATATATATAATCACTTTTCCACCCACAAATCCATATCCACCCTAAACCCTAAAAATACCCATACCACCCAAAAACTCATGCTCACCCTAAACCCTAAAAACCCCTTACCACCCAAAAACCCATACCCAACAGAAGCCCTAAAAATCCCTTACGACCAAAAATGCACTTGCCACCCAAAAACCCATACCCACCTTTAACCCTAAAAATGCCCTTACCACCAAAAACTCATACCCACCCTAAACCTTAAAAAAGCCTTATCACTCAAACACCCGTACCTACCCTAAAACTTAAAAATGCCCTTACCACCCGAAAACATCCACCCTAAACTATAAAAATGCCCTAACCACACAAAAAAAACCATACCTACCCTAACCCCTAAAAACTACACATAAATAAAACACGTAATACTTACTTTACCGCACATCTGTCTTTACCATTCATGCCTTTACAAAATTAAAAAAAATAATGCTTACCTTTAAAACCTTTACCATGCATATGGCTTTACCATTCATGCCTTTAGAACGAAATTTGTTGGAAAGACATGCGTGGTAAAGGCATATTCGAGGTAAAGGCATATTTTTGGTAAAGGCATGCGAGATTACAGCAGCGTTGTAATGGCTGTTTCCTGCAAATGCCAGGTGGTGGAGTGCTCTGCAGCTATATTTAATCTGACTCTTTGATCTTCCACTCCATAATAAACAGACTTCCATGCATGATGTAGTGATGACAATGGAAACGTTCAAACTTTGATTTTTCTTTATTACTAGATGCGGATGGCTTAATGTGATACCAATATTGTACACTAGTACGTGGTTAGCCAGTGTGCAGTCTCCAAATCTTTGTAATTACGATAGTTAAAAAAAAAAAAAAAAGCTCTTAATTATGGCGTGATTTCATAACCACAAATAGTTTATACTCTGATCAATTAACATTGTATTGGTAAGAGTATGGTTAATGCATTTCAGAGAGTTAAGTAACAATCTCTTGGGATATACATCTATTAATCAGTGCTCTACTTTCCTTCCTGGACACTGTTCCAATACTGTTTCCAGCAGACGCATACCTTAATGCCATTGCATTCACTCCCTGGAATTGAGAATTGACCCAAGTGCAAGCCTCATGCACTTCCTGGCTCAGCATCGCCAATCGTCCGATGCTGCACTCAGAGTACTCTTCTAGTGGCACCTCCATCCTCAGTTGCCTTTTCACCAGAAAATAGTCCTCTTGCCACACTTCGTACCAGATTTGTTTTCTAGAGCCCAAAGGCTAGGCTTCTGTTGACCAACATCTAGATAAGCAGGAACGATTTCCTTTCAAGACCGGAGGCCATCATTATGCATAACAGCTTTTAATGCCACTCCTGCAGCACATTTAAAGAACCACAATAACACTCTAGAACTAGAACTCCTAAGTCCTTAAATAATCCCCTCACGGAACACTCTTCCTCTTTTAAATTCTGCTCCTGTGGAGATAAGTATTACCTTTTACTGTCTTAACAATTACTAATTTGATATTCAGTATTAAGAGATGTACATTTATTACGATCTAAAGTATTTCCTCACAACTTCTAATTTTTAGAAGTGCGCTTATTTAGAATATATTTAATAATTATGGGTTTTCAAAAACGTAACCCTGTTATTGGGATGTTATTTAGTAGATTGATTCAAGCATTTAATAAGATCACAAAAAACTGATAACGTAACTTTGTTACATGAATAAGGTCCATTAATTTTTTGATGAGGCAGTGAAAAAAAACTAACCAGTTCGGGATCCTGTCCTGTTAGAATTTAAACACATGCAGGAGACGTGTGTGGGAATTGGGAGTGTGTTAAGGGAGCGCTTGATTGAACAGCATTGCTTGAGTGGCAGGGCAGATAACAATCGTGTCGGTTCTAAACACAAGGTTGTGCAGCCCTTATTAGGCTTGGAACATAAGTATGTGTAGAATTTCTGCTCAAGAGTCTCTACGGGAGCCGTTGATCTCATATGAGCAAGTAACGTGATATTTGGCGGACATTTTACTTAAGGAAAAATAACATTGATGCCTGTGCAATTGATGAGAGCAATCCAGAAGGTACCATTTCAAATAACAGTCTCATTAAAGCATTGGTTCAGGAAGAGGTCACCAGGTCTTTTGAGCCGTTAGATGGGTACTGTTTGATAAAGTTTACATTTTGAGGCTATTATTATTAAGGTTAGTATACTTGTGGTAATTTCTTGAGTAGTAAGAGACAGTGGTAATTAGACATATTCATATCTTGAGTTACTCCACGGGTGGAGTCAAAGAGCTTATAGGGAATGCAAACTCTGGATTATTGGCTGAAGGAAGGAAAGCCATTGAATTGAGTGTGGAAGCGAAGGGGTTGTTATTTGGAAAGATTTTGTGAAGAGTTTAGGGAAGTATGTATCTAATTTTACTGCCTTAGACAAAGCACAAGTAAACATGAGAAATGTTTTTGGGAGTAGTGTTTTTGGAAGGGCCAGTAGACTGGAACCATTAACTGGCTGAGGAGTACAAATGTCCCACCATAATAGTCATTACAGAGGTTATAGTAGAGGATATCAAAACTCCGCAAGTTTTTACCCATGTATGGGTAGAGGGGGACATACAGGAAAAGGAAGACTTTCAAGACAGGGTCAGAATTTCCAAGGAAATCAAGGTGAGTATGGTGACAAATTATGGGTCTTCCTAGGCAAGTGTAGGAGGAAGACTGAAGTATTTTGTGAAAGAATGGGAACAAATAACAAAAGATGCATACGTTTGGGTTTGATAACAATACAGGGATTCAAGAGGAGTTTTTGAAGAGACCTCATCAAGTAAGAGATCAAAGGCAGTTCTGCTTACCAAAGGAACAACAAACTGTGGTAGATTCAGAAATAGAATCTACCACTGTTACAAAAGAATGCAACAACAGAAGAAGAAGAAGAGGAAACAAGGTGTTTATAAGTAATCTGTTCTAAGTGGAGAAAAAAAAAAGAAAGGATGGGCACCAGTTATAAGTCTGAGGGAATTAAACAGGTATTTCGTATACAGACATTTCATAATCAAGGGAATCCATTGTTTGAGAGACATGTTACTAAGAAAGGATTAAGTGGTGAATTGAGATCAAAAGGATGCTTACTTCACAATTCCTATGGAAGAAAAAAGTCAAAGATATTTACAGTTCAGATGGAGAAAGAAAATGTATCAGTTTTCAATGACTTCCTTTTGAATTGTCTTAGTAGTGATGACCCACCTTCACGAGAGGGGTGTAAGACTGACTGTTTATTGAGACGACATTTTACTAATGTCCCAGGATGCAGAGCACTTAAGAAAGGAGTTGGAAACTGTGAACAATTCACTGGAGAAGTTGGGTTTTTTGATAAACAAATCAATCTTCATTTCTACTCAAAGCATAAAGTTTTTATGATTACCGGTGGATACATTGAAGGTGATGTTATAGCTTCCACAGAGAAAGGTAGATATGATAAGAAAGGAGATTTTGCATGTGCTACAAAATGACAATTAATCTCTGTGAGATTTGGCTTGTATGGTAGGTCTGTTATCTTCATCAGTTCAGGCAATATTTCCAGGTCCCTTACATTATCGTGCTTTGCAGACGATAAAAAGGGATGCATTGGAACAAAGGATTGTGGTATGGAGACAGAGTTACAGTGAATAAGGACCAAGAGCGGAATTAAATTGGTGGTTATAGACCGCAGAGGCATGGAATGGATGGGCAATATTTGGATGTGTACCACATTGTGCCTAGGTGACAGATGTCAGGTTGACAGGCTGAGGGGCACGTCTGCGAGAGAAAGAGACAGGAGGGTGTTATAATGTGGACTGGGAGATGAAACCTTTTGGAACCTGCCACCCAGTTTGTTGGTTACCATATCCATGATGTCACTATGAGAATGGATGGAATGTTGGGGAAGAGCTGAAAAGGACAGTTGGAGGACTGCAGTTGAAGGAATGGTTCATGTTGTATTTGGCTTAAATAAATATACTTGGATTATACTTACACTGTGGAAACTACTTCGATTTGGCGACGAGCGCCTGCTCTCCAGCCAATACACGCCCACATGAACCACTACCCACCAACCTGAAGAGAAATTAAAGGGAAACATGGGCAATGGACATTACACAACTGAGCGACCCACCGCGAGGAAGCGCACAAATTGTCCACACACCTTGCTGACAGTGAGGGTACTTGGAAGTACCCATTTCTACGAGCGGCCAGCCTACAAAATGATAACCATTCGGGACCAGCAAGATCAAGTGTACATCACATCATCAAGATTCACAACAGTGAAAGAAAAGGATTCAGCGATTCACCTAAGGCTTGGTGTGATGAAGAAAAGCCCTCTTGTGTGGTAATTTTTCAGCATATTTCTTCAATTTGGCAGGCGGCAGTAGCAGCAAACCTTAACGGCCTCAGTAACAAGTGAGCACACATCACGCAACTAAGGCGTGCGTCATACGCGTACACGCCATGTTGGATCTAGTTTGTTCAGTGATACGCAGACCACTTACACTGCGTTTATTACGCTTTACAGGTGTGTGTGACAAATGCTTGGCGCTATATTGGATTGAGTTTGTACAGTGATACGCACATCGTTTCAGATGCGTACACCACACTTACAAACAGTGATACGCACATATAAGAAGGAAAATATGTATCAATGTGCATGTTGCCAGTAAACGCTGATATGCACACCTTAAAAATAACGAAATAAAATAATTATATCTGAGATGAACAACAGTGAAATTTTGGCATTTGCTCACAGTCTACAGCGTCCTTACTGACTGCAGCACCATTACCTTTTACAGCATATGGATTGATAAGACCAATAAAGAGTCACAAGCAGCCATAAACATTAAGCCTATTTATTTACCTCAATTCCGCCCAGCACAATTTCCGCTGAGCACATCTACATACAGGGATTACCCTTGAAAGCACTGTTTACAAATCTGATTGGCCATTCTGAACGGCGGCCATTTTTGCTTGGGAAAGTGTACTAGTGGCTACTTAGTGGATATTTTAGTGGAGATTATTTGTGTGGATTTACCTATTATCTGACAAGTAGTAAAAATTCACGCAGGGGTGATACAATATTTATTAGAAACTGCAGCTATGGATCTTTGAGCCACACAAGGTGTAGCTGCACCACCTATGTTTTTGGAGCAAGCAGGAACTTTACAAATTGAGTGGGTGGAATGGAGTGTTAACTTTGAAAATTATCTGGAGGCCATAGATGGGTAGAATTTCGGAGCATTTAGAAGAAAAGGTTTATTATTAAATACATTGGGAAAGGAGGGCCAGCACATGTTTAAATTCATACCTGTGGCAGTGGATGCGGATAATGAGGAAATCCATACTTTGAAGCAAATAAAAGGTTGGGGACGTATTTTGGGAAGCAAATGAACATCATCATGCAAAAGACATACAAGTTACTTACCTTCGGTAACGATATATCTGGTAGAGCTATATTCTAGTTTCAGATTCCTTACCTTAGAATTTCCCCCAGAAGTCAGACTGGATCCAGAGATTTTTATTCGAACAGTATCCATGCGCGCTGTTAGGTGGCGTCGGTTGACTCCGCGGGCGTCCTTGGCACCCTGGTCGCCGTGATGATGTCACGTTGTATATAGGTGCCACCCCAGTGCACTGACGTCAGTTTCTTTTCACGACTTTCCACGCCAGTAGTGCAAAGCCTTGAAAGACACTCAGAATGGTGCGCCAAACTAGGGCCCTTAAAGGGAAGTACCTGCCCTAGAAATCAGTTCGCAGTGCGGGGAGGATGGGCGGGTCAGTAAGGAATCTGCTGCTAGACTATGTCTCTACCAGATATATCGTTACTGAAGGTAAGTAACTTGTACATCTGATAGAGACTTCTAGTTGCAGACTCCTTACCTTAGAATAGATACTCGAGCAATAGCATGCCCGGTGGTGGGCTGCGAACCAAGATAACACCAAAAAGTCCGGCAGGACCGAACTGCCAAAGTAGCCGTCTCTGCGGACCTAACTGTCCAGGTAGTAATGCTTGGTGAACGTATGCCCATGTTGCAGCCTGGCAGATATCCAGGACTGGAACTCCGCGTGATAATGCCGTGCTAGCAGCAGTTGCCCTGGTTGAATGAGCGTGCAAACCCTCAGGGGGTTGCTTTTTCGCTAAAGCGTAGCACATCTTGATGCAGAGGACTACCCATCGCGAAATGGTCCTCTTCTGCACTGCCTTCCCTTTCTTCACACCCACATAACCCACAAAGAGCTGATTGTCCACCCGGAAATCTTTGGTACGATCTAGGTAGAACGCCAAAACTCTTTTTGGATCCAGACAGTGGAGTCTCTCCTCCTCATGAGAGGGATGTGGGGGTGCGTAAAAAGTAGGCAACGTGATAGACTGGCCTACGTGAAAAGGTGTTACCACTTTGGGAAGAAAGAAAGCCCTGATACGAAGCACCACTTTGCCAGGATGCACTGATAGGAATGGTAGCTTCGAAGAAGTTTACTCACTCTGCGAGCACAGGTGATGGCAATCAAGAAAGCTGTTTTAAGGGTTAAGAGCAATAGAGAACAATTGTGGAGCGGCCCGAAAGGGGCATACATGAGGTATGTGAGGATCAAGTTCAAATCCCACTGGGGCACGATGAACAGGGTGGGAGGAAACATATCAGTGAGGCCTTTAAGAAACCTCCCAACAATGGGAGATTTGAAAAGAAAAGGTTGGTCTGGTAGCCTTAAAAAGGCAGAGACAGCAGGCAAATATCCCTTGATGGTGCCCAGAGCAGAGCCCTTCTGAGCAAGAGAGAGAATAAAGAGGAGAACCTCTGAGAGAGGTCCGGAGAGGGGATCAACAGACTTGTTGATACACCATGCAACAAATTTCTTCCAACAACAGGCGTATACCATTTTGGTGGAGGGACACCTGGCTGCCGAGATGACATTACAGACTTCAGGTGGAAGGTCAAAAGCTGTCAACTGTTGCGGCTCAATCTCCATGCAAGGAGGCGGAGACTGGACAGGTTCGGGTGGGTAACCGTCCCCTGCTGCTGTGACAGAAAATCCTCCCGAAGGGGCAGCCTGATCGGAGGATCGATGGCCCTGCTCAATTACTCGGGATACCAGACTCTTCGTGCCCAGTCCAGAGCCACCAACATTACTTGGGTCCGGTCTTGCCTGATCTTCTTCAGACCTCTGGGCATAAGAGGTATTGGCGGGAAGGCAAACAGGAAGCCTGAGTTCCACTTGTGACGAAAATCATCGCAGAGCGAGTGCCGCCTTGCTAACTCCAATGCACAAAACAGCTGACATTGCGTTTTCTCTGCAGAGGCGAACAGATATAACCAAGGCTCTCCCCACTGCTGAAAGAGACCTTCAGCCACCTCCAGAAGGAGACGCCATTCGTGATCAACTATGCATCGACAGCTGAGTTCGCCTGCTCTAACATACAGAGAGCCTGCCAGATGTTAAACCACCAGGGAAATGCCCTGGCGTTCCAGCCATGTCCAGAGGTGAAGAACCTCTTGACAAAGGGTCCATGACCCACACTTCGCCCTGTTTGTTGAAGAACCACATGGCAGTGATGTTGTCAGTGAACAGCTGCACCACTTTCCCTTTGAGAGAGGGAAGGAATACTTTCAATGCAAGTCAGACCACCCAGAGCTCCAGAAGGTTGATGTGGAGCCCGGAGTCCGCTGGAGAGCAGAGGCCTCTGATTTCCGCCTCTCCCATGTGGCTGCCCCGTCCCAGGAGTGATGCATTTGTCACTACTGTGAGATCTGGTTGGGGAAAGGAGAGCGATCGGCTGTTGACCCAATCTGGATTCAACTACCACCACTGCAGACCTTTCGCAGTTCCCTCCGAGATCTGAACCATGTTGGAGAGATTCCCCTAATGCTGCGCCCACTGGAACTTCAGATCCCACTGCAAAGCCCACATATGCCATCTGCCATGTTGGACCAGCAGGATGCAGGAGACCATGAGGCACAGCAGCCTCAGAGTCATTCTCACGAAATCCAGGATAAAGGCTGAAACATCGGTATCAAAGCCCAAATATCATGGACTCCCTTTTTGGGAGGATAAGCCAGAAACTGCACTGTGTCCAGAACAGCTCTGATGAAAGGGAGGGTCTGAGAGGGAGTCAGGTGTGTCTTCAGCACTTTTATAGTGAACCCCAGCGAATGCAGGAGGTTTGCCGTAGTCTCGAGGTGAGAGATGACTTTCCGGGCCGTGTCCGCCTTCAACAGCCAGGTAGGGGAAGAATGGAACCCCTAACCTGCGCAGATGAGCAGCAACCACTACTATCCCTTTGGTGAACACCTGAGAGAAGCTGGTAAGGCCAAAAGAGAGCACAGTGATCTGAAAGTGCTCGTGACCTACCATGAATCGTAGGTAACGTCTGTGGGCTGGCAGAACGGGAATATGATAATAGGCACCCTGCAAGTCCAATGTTACCATCCAGTCTCCAGGGTCCAGTGCAGAAAGGACCTGAGCTAGGGTTAGCATCTTGAACTTCTCCTTCTTGAGGAAGAGATTGAGGGACAAGAGGTCTAAGATAGGGCAAAGGCCCTTGTCCTTTTTGGGCACCAGAAAGTAGCGGGAATAGCAACCACGACCCACTTCTGGCGCAGGGACCCTCTCCATGGCTCTCTTGGCCAGGAGAGCCGTGACATCCTCGTGGAGAAGTGCCAAATGATCCTCCGACAGATGATCGAATGATGGTGACATGGCTGGAGGGGAAGTCTTGAAGGGGAAGGAGTAGCCCCTTTGGACGATTTGTAAAACCCACCTGTCCGTGGTAATGGATTCCCAGTGAGGTAGGTGATGGTAAATCCTGCCGTCAACTGGTCCCAGGTGTTCAGACAGACTAGGAAGGTTTGGAGGCAGAGGGGGGTGGGTGGACTGGGTGGCCCCGCTGACTCCCTGATCCACGAGCTTGTTGGATCCTGCTTCTGCGCAGGGTTTGAACAGCATGCGCGGGTTGGTGGCCAGGTGGAAATGAACGTGGTTGGGTGCCCCTTCCCTAGCCACGAAAAGCGGACTGAGGGGGGCGAGGAGCAGCTGGGAGGCCAAGGGACTGAGCTGTAGCCGGGGAATCCTTAAAGCGCTCAAGCACTGAGTCCACCTTGTTTCTGAAGAGACGGGTGGCATCAAAAGGCCTGTCCATCAAAGATTGCTGGACATCCCCCGAAAAGCCAGACGTCCTCAACCAGGCATGGCATCTTAATGCCACCATCGAGGCAACCGATCTGCCAGGTGAGTCAGTCGTATCCAGTCGACAAGGTATCATGAACTTGGCTGTGTCTCTCCCATCTGTCACACCTTGGGAGAGAACATTCCGGGCCTCCTCTGGAACTCGAGGCAGCACGTTCGTGACCGTATCCCAGAGAGTATGGTAATAGTGGCCCAAAAGGTATGCAGTGTTCACGGACCGCAGCGCTAGACGGCGGAAGAAAACATCTTCTTCCCCAAGGTGTCCAGTCTTTTTGATTCCCTGTTTGGGGGAGAAGTAGGGAATGCACCAGAGGATGACAAAGCCTGGATGACGAGGCTCTAGGGCGTAGGGTATTGGGTCAGGAATTTCGGGTCAGCAGACGCAGGCCAATGGCGGTGGGTAACCGTCCTATTTACAGGAGCCCCTGTGCTGGGTTTGGACCATGTCGCCAGAAGGAAGTTCATAAGTGCTCCATTGAAGGGAAGGAAGGGTTCCGAGTTGGAGGCCCCAGGCTGAGACACTTCGGTCAGGAGATTAGTCCTGACCTCCAAAGAAGGAAGTTTGAGGTCCAAAACCTCAGCAGCCCTTCTCACCACCATAGAATATGATGCTCCCTCCTCCGTAGCCACGCTCCCTCCTCCGTAGCCACAGTAGGGGGAGAAAGCATGCCAGCACCAGGGGAGGTGTCCATCCCACTGGCATCTCCCAAATCCTGCACCCAGTCCATGTCAGGGTCAAGCTGGTATTCTAAAGGCTCCAGCGACCCCCTTTACACTATCCCCGTATCCATACCCATAGCAATAGGGGTTAGGATCAACCCTGGGCCCAGGAGAGCCCATGGAAAACGGAACCGGCGTTGAGTGACATCGTTCGGCTCCAGGTTGTCGGGGATAAGTATAGGGTTGGCGTCGATTGTGGGTCCACCCGGCGCCAGGAGCGTCGACGTCTGACCCGACGCGTTGGCACAACCAGTTTGGAACAGATCCGGAAGCGGACCCTAAGGTGCCCTCCCAAGTCACTTGGAACACAAGGGGACCCTCACCAACTCCCCTGAGCCGAAGGCGCAGAGGGTGGATCAGACTGCCCAAATATGAGGTGCATGGCCTCATAAAATTCTTTAAGTTGGGCAGGGGTGGCACCGTCTCCCGGAAAGTCGGGGAGGCGCGGAGCGAATGCAGACGGAGGCTCCAAAGACAGAGGCCTAGAGCGTCAACGACGGGGCGAAGCCAAAGAACGCTTTGTCTTCTTCGACTTCTTCTTCTTCTTACCCAAATGTCCAGATGACTTGGATGAAGACGAATGGTGATGACTCTGTGATCGGTCTCCTGACCTTCCTCTTGAATAGGACCGACACGGAGGCGAGTGTCGGGCCGCCATGAGCTTTGCTGATGCAGAAAGAAAAGAACTGAGATCAGCGCACCGGGGCAGCGCCTTTATACAACCGCAACGTCATCATGGCGACCATGACGCCAACGACGCCCACGGAGTCGACCGACACCACCTAACGGCATGCAAGGGTACTGCTCGAAGAAAAATCTCCAGATCTAGTCTGACGCCTGAGGGAAATTCTAAGGTAAGGAATCTGCAACTATAAGTCTCTATCAAATATACGTTTTGTTTATATCCAAAAAAGGTGCATGAGTCGATTGACCAGTTTGTAACACATTTAAGAGTACTGGTGTTAAAATGTGACTTTGGAAACATGACTGATCAAATGATTAGGGGTCAATTACTAGTGCAGTGTAGAAAGAAAACGATGCAGGAGAGGTTATGGGCTGCTAGGAATCCAACATTGCAGGAAGCTATTGGGATAGCCAAGATAGTGGAAGAAGCAGATTTGTGTATGAAAGAAATGCAATATATAGAACAAAAACAATCAACAGCCTCCAATGATGAAGTCAATGTGGTGTGCAAGAAAGAAACTCAGGCGAAAGAAACACAGGCGAAGTCAACAAAAAGTGAGGGTAGCAAAGAAAAATCTACTAACGATAAAGCAAAAGAGAAAACAAACCCCAAGTCAGGAATCAAGGGATGCAATAGGTGTGGCAGCCTATCACAGACTGATGACTTTAAAGGGTGTGATGCCCAGGACAAAGATTGTCAAAAATGTGGAAAGAGGGGTCGCTTAGCGAGAGTTTGTAAAAAGCTGTCAAGGAACTGTGTGGCATGCATAGAGGATGAACAAGAATACACTCCTGATAGAGTGTATGTGTAGGGTATAAGGAGGGAGCAGAAATTAACAGACCTAAAGCAATATCTGCAGTAAATGGAAGAAAGATTGAGTTAATGGTGGATCGGGGATCAATGTACACTATTGTTCCGCAAAGTGTGTTTGATAAAGAGTGGCGTGGAATGCTATTGCAACCAAGTGATATAAAACTCAAGGGATATGGTGGTGGTGACATTCGGATCAAGGGTTTCATACATTCAAAGTTTTAATTTAGAGGGAGGAAATCAGAAGGAAAGATGTACAGGGAGTGCAGAATTATTAGGCAAATGAGTATTTTGACCACATCATCCTCTTTATGCATGTTGTCTTACTCCAAGCTGTATAGGCTCGAAAGCCTACTACCAATTATCTCTGTAATGAGAAGGGGTGTGGTCTAATGACATCAACACCCTATATCAGGTGTGCATAATTATTAGGCAACTTCCTTTCCTTTGGCAAAATGGGTCAAAAGAAGGACTTGACAGGCTCAGAAAAGTCAAAAATAGTGAGATATCTTGCAGAGGGATGCAGCACTCTTAAAATTGCAAAGCTTCTGAAGCGTGATCATCGAACAATCAAGCGTTTCATTCAAAATAGTCAACAGGGTCGCAAGAAGCGTGTGGAAAAACCAAGGCGCAAAATAACTGCCCATGAACTGAGAAAAGTCAAGCGTGCAGCTGCCACGATGCCACTTGCCACCAGTTTGGCCATATTTCAGAGCTGCAACATCACTGGAGTGCCCAAAAGCACAAGGTGTGCAATACTCAGAGACATGGCCAAGGTAAGAAAGGCTGAAAGACGACCACCACTGAACAAGACACACAAGCTGAAACGTCAAGACTGGGCCAAGAAATATCTCAAGACTGATTTTTCTAAGGTTTTATGGACTGATGAAATGAGAGTGAGTCTTGATGGGCCAGATGGATGGGCCCGTGGCTGGATTGGTAAAGGGCAGAGAGCTCCAGTCCGACTCAGACGCCAGCAAGGTGGAGGTGGAGTACTGGTTTGGGCTGGTATCATCAAAGATGAGCTTGTGGGGCCTTTTCGGGTTGAGGATGGAGTCAAGCTCAACTCCCAGTCCTACTGCCAGTTCCTGGAAGACACCTTCTTCAAGCAGTGGTACAGGAAGAAGTCTGCATCCTTCAAGAAAAAGATGATTTTCATGCAGGACAATGCTCCATCACACGCGTCCAAGTACTCCACAGCGTGGCTGGCAAGAAAGGGTATAAAAGAAGGAAATCTAATGACATGGCCTCCTTGTTCACCTGATCTGAACCCCATTGAGAACCTGTGGTCCATCATCAAATGTGAGATTTACAAGGAGGGAAAACAGTACACCTCTCTGAACAGTGTCTGGGAGGCTGTGGTTGCTGCTGCACGCAATGTTGATGGTGAACAGATCAAAACACTGACAGAATCCATGGATGGCAGGCTTTTGAGTGTCCTTGCAAAGAAAGGTGGCTATATTGGTCACTGATTTGTTTTTGTTTTGTTTTTGAATGTCAGAAATGTATATTGTTGAATGTTGAGATGTTATATTGGTTTCACTGGTAATAATAAATAATTGAAATAATTGAAATGGGTATATATATATATATATATTTTTTTTTTGTTAAGTTGCCTAATAATTATGCACAGTAATAGTCACCTGCACACACAGATATCCCCCTAACATAGCTAAAACTAAAAACAAACTAAAAACTACTTCCAAAAATATTCAGCTTTGATATTAATGAGTTTTTTGGGTTCATTGAGAACATGGTTGTTGTTCAATAATAAAATTAATCCTCAAAAATACAACTTGCCTAATAATTCTGCACTCCCTGTATGTATCTAGTAAGGGTCCTGCAATTTTGGGGTGGATGCATTAATATGATCTGCATGTGGTATTGGATCCCAGGTTGTATGAACAAGTGTTGGTGGTACAGGAAGAAGAGGGATTTGAGAGAACAATAAGGAAATTTGACGAAGTATTTGAGGATCGCATAGGAATGTTAAAGGGGTATATGCATGAGAACATGCTGAAGAAAGGTGTGGTGTCAGTTGGGCATGGTATAGGAAAGGTGCCAATTGTGGTACGGAAAGAAGTTAAGGAAATGTTGTTGGAAATGAAGAAGGAGGGTGTTATTGAACTGGTGGAGGCATCGGAATCGTAGTCTGCGGTGGCCATAACGAAAAAACTGATGGGCGTTTGCGATTCTGTGTGGATTTGAGGCTTCTGAACCAGCGCATAATGATGGATAGCTTTCAATTGCCATGCATACCTGAGATGGTTTTACAGTTGAATGGGGCAAAGTATTTCACATGGTTAGATTTAAAGTTGGTATATCACCAGATCAAACTGTATGAAAAATCAACAAAATTGACAGCTTTTATCACAATGGAAGGGGCATTTCAATTTACAAGATTACAGTTTGGCCTCTCATCAGCTTCTAGTGTTTTTCAACGGCTGATGAATACATTGTTTGAAGAAGTCCCAAATGTTAGATTTTTCCAAGATGAGATTCTAGTCTATGGTGCCACGAAGGAGGAACACAACAGTACCTTGGTCAGAGTTTTGGAGATCACAAGAGAGGCAGGGCTAACCTTGCATAGGGAGGAATGACAGTTTTTGGTGGAAGGAATAGAGTACCTAGGCTACACCATTTCAGGACACGGAGTTAGTCCCAAAGAGGATTTAGTCAAATCCAAAAGGGAAGCCCCAATACCTACAGGAAAATAGCTGTGTTGGTCCTTCATGGGGTTAACACAATATTATTAAAATATTTTAAGTAATTTTGCTGAGAAGAACGAGCCATTAGGGGGGCTACTAAGAAAAGGTGTGGAATTAGAATGAAGTGAAAGGCAGGAACAAGCTTTTGTAGGAGTTAAGGATGAAATTGCTAAGTCCAAAATGTTAACGCCTTTCGAACCAAAGTGTAGGACTGTGGTAACGGAGGATGCAAGCGCACATGGTCTTGGGGTGGTTCTATCCCAATACAAGGACGGGGTAGAAAAAACTGTGGCATTTGCTTCAAGGTCTCTTAGTCAAACTGAACACAATTATGCCATGATTGAGAGGGAGGCATTGGCAGCGGCGTGGGGAGTACAGCATTTCCGCACATATGTGTGGGGGATCTATTTCACTTTACGCAAAGACCATAAGCCTTTATTAAAGGTGCTGCAGCCTGTGGGCACAAATAAAGCACTGGCCAGATTGGCATCCCATCTTCAAGACTATCATTATTGTGTGGAGTATGTGGTTGGGTAGAAGAATGTACAAGCAGATTGTTTGTTAAGACTAATGTTGAGAGCAGAAAGGAAAAATCAAGCTGACGACGAAGTAGTGTGTATAGTAGCAGGAGTTGAGGATGCATTGGAAGGGGATTTCAAATCCATTACACATGAAGAATGGGAGGCAGGTGTACGTAGCAATTAAATCTTTCAGGAAATTAAGAACATTTGTGAAGTGTGGAGAGGTGAAGGTGATCTTAAAGTGGCTTTATGGGCTTATGTAAAATTGCAAGATGAGTTGAGCAGAGGGGACAATGATGCCATAATAATGTGAGGAGAGATGTTTGTACCTCCCGAAGGAGTTAAAAAAAAAAAAAAAATGGGGTGTGCAGAACAAGGTCAGTTGGATCAGACCATTTCTAAAAAAAAGTTTGAAGGCAACATTTTAATTTTGGTGGCCAAGGATCGAAAGGGATGTGAGGGAATGGGTTGAACAGTGTGAGTTATGTAGGGAAAGTGAGAAGAGATTGAAGGTAACAAACAAAGGCATGGGTTCCCTTACCAAAGAGGGAGGTGCTTTGAGGAAGGATATAATTTGGCCCATGGAATATTTGAATGATGGTGAGCGTTTTGCTGCAGTAATAATGGATGTATAGTCATGATGGTTGAGTGTGGAGTTTGTAAGAAATATACCAACGGAGAAGTAATTAGAGTATTACAAAGAGTGTTCATAAGAGAAGGAAACCAGGCATTCTAGTAACCAATAATGGTACGCAGCTCACGTCAATGTTAATGAGAGCCTTTTTGAGTGGACATGGTATTAGACACAAATGTACATCTTTGTATAACCCACAGGGAAATGGAATGGTGGAACGTGCTAACCGTATGGTAAAAGGCATGATTCAAACAGAAGTGAGTGAAGCAGTGGAGTAAATTATGTCGGCATACAATGCAACTGAAAACGGGACGACAGGTGAAACTCCTTTCTGGAAAATGAGAGGTAGAGAGGCAAAAACAAAGCTGTGGCCACAGTGGCTGAGTGAAAGTGAAGTAAAGAGACAAACTAATGAAAAAAAAGAAAGCGGAAAGATAAGTAAAGCTGATTTTGTAAAAATAAAGTTGGGCAGGAAAAGAGATGGTGCCAATATTTTTGGTTCCCAGGGAGGTTCATGATTGGCATGTGGTGTTAATTAATGGGCAAAAATGGAACAAAAGGAGGGTGGCATTGTATTGTAAACAATGTGATGTCCCCACAAGGTAAACATGAAGACTGGAGAGAAGGGACGTAACAATGTTCGGGATTTATGTTGATGGATCACAAGGAAATACCAGCAACAGGAAGGAGAAGAAGACAGAATGAGTGAGATGAGGGGAAAAGTCAGGGGGGATTATGGAGCTATGTTTTGTGGGAGGAGAAGGGAACGTAAGGCATGTCAGATGGCCGTCAAGTTTCGTGATTATATAATGAATTGATATTTCATTTTGAGTATTCAAGTTCTTGTATGTATTAGTACAAGGGTGTGACGTTGAAATGTATAAAGTTTATGTTTCAATTATTTGTATTTAAATGACATCTAGGGGGAAACATGTTACATTAAGTTATTCATGGGTGTTGTAATTTTATTGTGAAAGAAAGGGGATATGTTATAATCTGGACTAGGAGCTGGAACCTCTTGGAAACTGCCATTTATTTTCCTCGTTACCACAACCATGATGTCACTATGAGAATGGCTGGAATGTTGGGGGAGAGCTGACAAGGACAGTTGGAGGAGAGCAGTTGAGGGAATGATTCATGCTGTATTTGGCTTAAATAAATATAGTTGGATTACGCTTCCATTGTGGAAACTACTTCAGAGGGCTTTGGTCAGGAAAGGATAGATTGAATCACATAAACTGTCTAAAATTAACAGCGGGTTATATGCTTTAAAGAGCATCAAGGAAATTCGGAAAGGACAGTCAGTTTTGATGGAGATAAACAATGTGTCAGTTGTACTTTATATCAATCGTTTAGGGGAGCAGATCCTAGAAGTTGACAGATTTGGCAAAAAAGCTTTGGTGTTTTTGCATGAAGCACAAAATAATAGTAAAGGTGGAACACTTGCCAGGGCAAATTAATTCAATGGCAAACTCGAACTTGAGGAATTTCAGGGATTACAGGAATTGGAAACTGAACCCATGGTATTTCAGGAAGTTAGACAATTTGTGGGGGGCTTTGAAGGTGGCTATTTTTGCAAGCGGAATTACTTTCCAGATAAAGAATTACTTCAGTTGGATTCAAGGTCCAGGGGAGTGTGTGGTGGATGCTTTTCAGCAGACTTGGAAGGGGATAGAAGCTTATGCCTTTTCTCATTTTGCTATGGTACAGAGAGTATTACTGAAAGTGAGAATGGAGAAGTGGCAAATTGTATTGGTGACACCATTTTGGGTATCTCAGGTATGGTTACCTGCTGTAATGGAGTCGGCGTGTGCAATTCCTTTCTTAATTCCAGCATAAGAGGGACTACTACAGAATGGAGAAGGAGAAGAATATACGTTAGTAGAGAGTAAAACATTGAGCCTTCTTGTTTGGAAGATGTCAGGAGATCTGAATGTTTCCAGGGACTTTCGACCAGAACTGTTGAATTGCTAGAGAAATCTTGGTGACCAGGTACAAGAAGAGGATATAAAGAGGTTTGGAGAATATGGTCTGGTTGGTGCATGGAGTGGAGTGTGGATTCCCTGGAGGCGCCTGTAGTTGAGGTGGTAAATTATTTGGTAGAGCAATATGAGAAGGAACTAAGGTACAGGCTCTGAGTTGTTACAGGCTATATCTGCAGGACACATTTATGTGGATGGAAGACCTGCGGGTAGAAATCATATAGTTTGCAGAGTTTTAAAGAGTATGAGATTTAGAAGACCTTACAGCACGGTATGAGGTTTTGTGGGATGTGAATCTACTAGTCTTTATTTTTGTCACGGTCAATGAATAGATTTATGGAATTAAAGAAACTAACTATTAAGTTAGCAGCTTTATTATGCTTGATCTCATTTAGAAAAGTTTCAGATGCCAAAGCATTAAGGTAAGTAGTAAGGTATATGGACCAGATGGAGTCTATTTCCAGATATGGTTAAGAACGGAAAGTATGTCAGAGCCGGTACTTTACATAAGTTTTCCTGATTGTAAGAAATTGGGTGTGACTGATTGTTTGAAAAAAAATTGAGAAAAGAGCAATGGAAATCAGACAAGATGTTGAGTATCAATTGCTAATTTCTTATGTGAGGCCTTATGGAGCAGTAAGCAATGCCATGATTGGGACTACAATGGAGCAAGCAGGTATAGATGTAGCACAATTTAAAGTACATTCAGTAAGAGATGCAATGGCAAGTAAAGCCTGTTGGTCTGGTGGTAAATCGGAGGAGATTCTGAAGGCTGCTGATTGGTCGAACACTGACAGTTTTGCAAAGTATTATTTTAGACCAACAACACATATGACAAAGGAGGTATTGAAAAGCATTCAAAATGCATAAGGGTAGACTCCGGCCTTGAAATTAAATTCTCCATATTATATGAACAGGGAATCAAGATTTCATTAAAGACGTGGAGGCTAACACTGTCCCACCCTCCAATTCCTGGTTAAAAAAAAAGAAAAGATAATAAAGGAAAATAAAAGATTGGATATATACGTTTTAAGAGTAATTTGGATGACAAATGTTTTGCAGTATTTATGTTTACAGGTTAACTGCTTATATTTATGTTTACAGGAAAACTGCGTATATAGATTTTTGGTTAGTATTGAACATTGTTTTATTATTTTTAGACGCCCAATGAGAAAGATAGAGGAAGGAGGAATTCATATGTGCTTCCACACAGACGAAGAGGTTGAATCCAGAAAAATGAAGTCTACTGCATTTAAAAGAGGGAGAGTGTTCCGTGAGGGGCTTATTTATGGACTTGGAGTTCTAGTTCTAGATTGTTGTTGTGGTTCGGTAAAGGTGCTGCATGAGTGGCATTAAAAGATGATATGCATAATGTTAGCCTCCATGTCTTTAATTAAATCTTGATTCTCTGTTCATGTAATATGAGGAATCGCCATTACAACTTATAGCAGACACCTAGATTAGCCCCTTTACTTTGTCCTGGCCACCAAGGTTTGCAGTGGCCCCTTCATACCAGTCACTGCATTTAACATAAACTTTCCTTTCTAGGAAGGCCACATGCCTCCTCTTGTGAGGTCCTGAACTCAAAAATCTACGATGCTTGTCTGTTTTGCTGCAGCATTTCCTTGATCCACCATATTAGGACCCACCTTGATCACTTACTCTCTCTGTACATTACCTGGAAGCCTTTACACTGCAAAGAGAAGCTGCTCAGTCCCTCAACGGTTTCATGTCTCATCAGATAAACTGGTGCCACCATTCCTCATGCAACTCTTTGCTTCAGAAATGGTGCTCCTCCTTGAATGCTTTTTTCCCCGCACATCACTCATTTTTGTCAAGGTATCCCTATTGCATGTGGCCACACCTTACAAATCTTCTAGTTTAAAGTATATTGTCACACCAAACAGTTGAATGTATTGCAAGGATGTTTTTTAACAGTTCTATGTGGTTGCCCCCAATAACAGCATCAGGGGCCCGATGTACGACCATTACAGTTTGCGACTCGCAATTTGCATATTTTTTGCAAGTTGCAAATTGTGAGTCGCAAACTGTAATGTACAACAGTGTCTGGGACACTGTTAGCGAGTCCCAAATGGGTGGAAAAGGGCTTGCCTCAATAATATTCACAGGGATGGTGGCCTGGTGTGGTCAGCAGACCACCAAGTCTGAGACAGCTTTTTCAATAAAGCAGTTTAAAAAAACAAAAATCCTTAAAGGAAAATGGGAAGCATTTCAAAAATACAAATGAAATGTTTTCTTTTAATTTTTTCAGAGTAGGCAGTGGTCCCTGGGCCCACTGCCTGGTCCAAAAAAACATTTTTGCTACCATTTATAAAGGGGAAGGGGTCCCTAAGTGACCCCTTCCCGTTTGGGAATGGGTTCACACCATTTTGAAATTGGTGTTAACTGCAATTGTTTTGCGACCGCATTCACAGTCACAAAACAACCATACATGGGCCTACAAGTTGCAATTAGGAAGAGTCGTCCTTGGAACACCCCTTCCTAATTGCAAGTTGCAATCCCCATTTTGCGAGTTTGTAACAGGATACCAACTTGCAAAATAGGGATGGTACACTGTACAAGGCCATTTTGCAGTCGGAATCGGCAAATTTCGACTGCAAAATTGCTTTGTACATCAGGCCCATAGATACTACAGTAACGCCAACTCCCAGGGCTTCACAGTCATTAACACTTTGTCGATGCCAGAATCTCAGGGGCACTGCTGCATCACAGCTGACAATTCACAGTGGGTCCCAGAATCAGAAACTCACAGTGACTATCAACACCTGCGCCAGAATTTTAGGGACCGTTTGCAACATGCGATCCTCCTCCTGTTATCTTTTACAATCTACAAACACTATGGACCTAACCCAAGACCTAGGCTGCAGCCTTACTTAGCATTATCGTCCCATGGGGGTGCTTGCTCAGTTAGAGGGGAACTGCTGCATGGAACAGCATCCCTCTATAACTAATCAAACAGCAAACAGCACTGGGCCAGATCCTTGTTCCAGACATTAATGTCATGGGTGAGAATCCTGATGTCACCAACTCGCATAAACATATTTGAGTCTCCTCTAAACTGCTGCAGGACACAGGTTTGATAGATAGAAGGGAATATTGAGAAAAGGTTTGAGCATAGCTAAATGATCACTATTTTAAAGTGGAGGCTTCTGTACCTTTGCATGTCAGTGACCTCTGTTTCCAGTCCTGGATCTCTGCTCTGCAGTAGCTATATATACAGAGTGATTTAGGAAGTTCTGTTAAAGAGTGAAAACTGTAGTAGACAAAGTGAGTCTATCCACTGTGAGCTGCACAATTAATTTTAGTATACTTAGGCCAAGGTAGCAACAGTGATAGTTCTAGTAGTGTTTCCAATAATGCCCCAAACTTTATAAATACCGTACTTATCTACCATATGTATCATAATACTTGTAGAAAGTCAGATCATGAAAAACCATGAGTAGTGAGAAACTGGCACATCAGCGAAGGAACACAGAAACACCCCAATTCCTAATAAATTAAGTTGGACTTCCAAAAACAGATTCTAAACTCTCCAATTAAATTTGAGTGGAACTATCACAATTAAATATCCATGAAATGAAATGATATAGAATTATAAAGCACACATCTACCACAAGTTGTCAAGGCACTAAAAGAAAAGAGCTCCAAAGGAAAAGGAAAAAAGTGAAATAAAATCATATCTGATTATGAGAACTGCTGGCCATTAGTTAAAGGGAAAAAAGCCAGGTCTTCAACGCTTTCCTGAAGATGTTGTGTTCCTACAAGTCACTGAGAGCTCTTGGGAGGGAGTTCCACAATTTTGCTGCGGCCACAGAAAAGGCTCTACTTTTTCTTCCTAAATTTAGGAATGACTACAAGATTGTAACCAAGTTGAAGACGTATGATTCACCCAGGTCACAATTTACAAACCATTTTGTGAACATATGCTGAACTTACTTGCAAATTAAGTGCCCATCTACTGGTCTTAATTCACAGAATCATTCTCATCAGTGACATATGCCTAAATGGGAAACTTATTATGTGGAAAATCTCAAATAATGGTGCATTTTCAGCAGTTGTAAATTTGTAGTGTATGGTGGTAGACTGGACATACCCAGGTAAGGGGCAGGCCCCTGATCAATATCCCCAAAAGTTTAACTTTGGAGGCATTCCTAAACTATTCCTCTGGCATCACCCTCAATGTGCTCACCTACATTTGGTACCCTATATATCTGGAGTGAGTGTGGACATTTCAGGTGGGAAAACACTGACTGTGCACCTTAATTCTTAATTTAAGCAGATTATCTACCGTTGAAAATCTGCCACTTTAAGGATAGGTGTTTGCATGGAAATTCTCGATTTGAATATAATTACGTGGAAAGGCACTTGGATTTTTTGTGTCCCAAGAAAAGAACGGCTTAACAACATTCGGTGTAAACCTACAAATAATAAAGATACGTGTTTATTTGTAAGCGGGTCCGAAAATGTGCTCTAAATGTAGTGCTATGTAAACTGAATCAGCGGTTTTGGCAGATGCAGGAACTGAGAAGAAAAAGTCGAGGTGCGCCAGGATCACACACTATGATAAGTGAGAAAGACAGGATGAAGTGCTGTTTTGTCACAGTTGGGAAACGATATAACAAAGGGATATACTTAGCATTCAGGAACCTAGCTCGAAAGTCATGCCTCTCTATTCCCTAAAAGACAGTACAAAAAGTAGTAAATCAATTTCTCTTTGATCTAACAAATCTTGACGAGGGTAATCACAAAAAACTGGAAAACATTTAATACAACAAGAATCAAGATCCCTAATCATAAAGAGTTCAGATTCCCGCCCAAATCTAAAGCTAAATGTTTAGAAATGCAGAGGCCCTGACCCTCCCACTCCAGACTCTTTTGAGTACACAACTACAGGTTTCGTTTTTTCTCCCTGGTCCAAGGTTAGCTCTATCACAATCTAATCAAACCCTAAAGGGACACACTTTGCCCCTTTCACTGACCCTGTAATAGGCCTTAAACACCTCCACATTCAGGAGAACTCACACTTCCGCACTCGGGTTTTCTTGGGATCTCGATGGGCTAAAAACCTCTTGTAAACAAGCAAATTACTAATAGTGTAAAACCTACAAAATCCTGTGCTTAAAACCAAATACTATGCTTTGATGGAAAACTACAAGGCGGCCATGCACTGCGTTTGTGGCTCTCTACACCGTGAATGGATCTGCGTGCTCAAAACACCACTAAAAATCTTTTACATTACTCAAGAACTTGGTTACCTAGCGTATAACAAGACACTGGTGCCCCATATGTACTCCTGTGTGAAGATTTGTATGCCTTGTTTCATATCCAAATTCAAGTCACTGAGAGATCCTTTTCTACCAGCTGTCCTCCAGGGTAGATATGTTTACTCGCTGACAGCGGAACCTCAGACTATGTTCTAAACAGCTTCCTCTCTATATCAGTGTCCGAATCACTAACATTTTGCATACCAGTATGTCGCATTCTCCTTTGTAACATTGCTAACATTAGGAGTGGACTCTATGTTACTAAGGACACTGCATTCCATTCCTGGGCTTAACTTTTTTATAGATCATTTTTTTCTTGGCTCAGTTGCAACAATACCCAGGATACTAGGTTATTTAAGGAAAGCCCAGGGCTAGAAAATTGTGTCCCTAATGACGTAGCACTAGCTATTACATTTTGGCTCCCTTTACAATTATGTATTGCAGCTCTAATCACAACACTCCTGTTCAGTATTGTTTTCTTAGCACTGGACTGGTTTTGTCCTACCTTAAGCAAGAAATTATCAACTGATCATGGGATCTATCTTGTACTTTGATATTTGTTGTGATTTATTGAGATTTTGTTGCCTGACAGAGTCCTCCTCTATTTAATCGTGATAAAACTGCATCACTACTATGGTGAAAGAGGTCAGCCCAGAGTCTCAACATTGAGGGCCATATTCCAAGGACTGCCACACTCGCGGTGACGGTCAGACCGCCACAACATTGGTTCCTGACGTCATGACGGCAGTCTGAGTTGTACTCAGCCAGGGCGGTGTTGAACTCAGCACCACCTGGCTGATTACAACTTCCCTTACAGCCAGCCTTTCCATGGCGGTCTGACCGTCAAGGGTGTGCTGAGGTCTACAGGGGGTGCCCCTGGACTGCCCATGCCCATGGCATGCGGCCCCCTGCCCAGCACCATCGGAATGCACATTGTCTGCTTTGCATACAGTGCACATTCCGAGGGTTCTAGTCGGCGCCCTCTGTGCTACGGTATAGGACTCGTCTCCCTTAATTGAGCCGAGTCCTTTATCGTAGCACTGCTCCTGCTGGTCTATCATAATGTTCCCGCTTGTCAGCCCAGCGGAAACATTGTAATGGGGGGGGTGCCACCGGTATGATGGTGGTGTCCTACCCACGGCATTGGCGGTTGACTGGTCCGACCGCCAATTTCGTAATGAGGCCCTGGGTATTTACTTAATTCTGCATTTCTACTGAATGGCACTATCTGCCCTGTCCATTTTCTATTGTTCCTAAAGTCAATACCGAGCTGACATATTCATGCAGACTTTGGATTGGAGGGAGGATTCTTGCCGCAAGCCGGTCTGCCACACTGAGCGCTGGGGGAAGCAAAAGAGACGTGTGCAGATAGTTCTGTATTTGTGATGCCTTTATGAAGCACATCTGGAATGATGGGGGATTGGCAACTGTCAGGTCCTGTTAAGTCAATCAGGGGAAATCTGAGCCAGTATTCAGATGTTACTAGGTGGAGGGACACGGACAGTAATTTGTCTTTGGGACAAAGAAAGGGGATGCTTCCTGTGTCAAATGATAGTCAATCACGACAGTAGAACAGCAAATTAACAGTGCACTCTTAGAAGGCATGGAGATGTTGCCAAGCAAGTAAATAGTGGTGATGGATTAGCCCAAAAGCAAAAGTACAGCACAAAGATTGGGGAGGCTGAAGGGACGACACTGGTATTTTGATTAGAGTATAGTTGCTCATAGTGATTTGGGGAGACTGTAGTGACACCAGGTGTGGAGAGGTCATTTCAATGTAGAACAACAGGGAGTCGAGTGGACTCTCTAAAAACTGACTGAAGGGCTGGGAAAGAGCAACATAATAGGGCAGTGTATGATGGAGTAAAGAAGCAACACACTCAGCATATGTTACTAGGTTTGTGGGGTGGCCGCTAAGCTACTTCAGTGTGACTGCAAATGTATGTCTTTATCAACAGGGGACTTGCTAGAAAACTACAGGCTTTTGAGTCAGCAGATGCACAGGGAGGAAGCACATTAGGTCTGTGTGGCAGAGAGGTAGTGGGCCAACATGTGATGGTAGTGTGCAGTTAAACCTGAGCACCAGATGTCTAAGCCCTGCCTGTAAATCAGTAGTTGGTGAACAGTTTAGTGGGAGATCAGGCAAGGATGGAGGAAACCTTGCAAAGCGCAAAGACTATTCAGGAATCTGCGGTAATGTGGGTTGTGTGCTGCCATGAACGCCAATTCGCCAAAATGATAGCACAAACCCTTTGACCTTCTCACACACACACGCACACTCTCTTACATAAATACACTTCTCACTTGCAAGCACGCACACAACATACATTTTAAAGTGTTTTTACTTACCTCAGATGCAAAAAGAATGCCATGTTCCAGCTAACTACTACATTTTTATAACTATAACAGTGAATAATGTTGTATTATTCACTATTAGCATAATACAAAAATTGTCAGACAACAAGACGTGCATTAGAATAAGCAGCCCCTGTGTTCCGTGCATTTTGCCACCTCAGCCAGGGTAGCAAAGGTAGTGCCAGGGGTCGCCAGGGGCAAGCCAGGAGTCACAGCTGCGACCCCTGGCGACCAAGGCAATATAATACTGGCCAGTGAGATTTACACCCAGAAAACTTTCTGTGCGAAGTGTCAGGAATTATCTGGGGCTGTTAAGGGGCTTGTAGTGTTTAGTGGTAGTCACTGTGGTTCGATAATTCCTGGGCTTTGGGACAGTTTGTCAGCCTTGTGCTCTCAGTGATTGCAGGAGTATGCCAAAGCATACAGATAAGTAGGCTTGTTGCTTGTGGGTGTTGCATTCGTGTGTGGATGTTATTAAGTGAGCTGCAATCTCGATAATGCTATTTAAAGGCCTTGCGCTCCACATAGAGAAATCTGACAAGGCGACATGTTGATGAGGTACCCACTATACAAAATGGATAATTACAATAATGCCGGTGGTATTCTATGGTGCAGCAAGGTCGTCTATCCTAAGTTTGAACTGTTTCTGTATTTTCTAAATTCACAGCTTTCAGTTCAATAACCCTACTTCAGCCTTCAGAGAGATTTATTTGCCAATACATTACAAAAATATTTTATTAGCTGAAATATTAATCAAAGTATCAAAGGTCTAAAACAAATTGTGTAAATTTTGAACTGCAGGCAGAAGTGGACACAAATATTTAATGAATTTGCTTCATTACTCATTGTGAGATGTATTCATCCTCAAAATGTCAAGAGATCCTATAATTGCCAAAAACTATATGGGTCAACTAATAGAACCTTCTCTTCTTCCTCGAGTCACCTCTCATGGACAACAAGAGCGCTGAGCCTTCCCTCTATGATCCTGGAATGCAATCATATGACTCCTCAGCATTTACTTGGCACTTGACAAGAAGAACCCCCAGGCTCTGCCCTAGCACTGGCAGTGAAAGACGATCTGACTCCAGAAATTCATGTTTTTGCGGCTGCGACATTCTAGGTGCTTGAAAAGAATTGGTCCGCATCTCTATGATTCTCGCCCAGCTTCTGAGATATATGAGCAGTGTTGGTTTTCAATTCTATGTCAGGGCTGGAGGCGAGGATTATTCATTCTCTTCTTCACTTTAATAAACAGCAGGTTCAAAGTCAAAGAAAAAACATTTACTACGTTTCCCATGAACACACAGTCCCAGGTAGCCATAAAACCAATGACCAATCATAGTTTAGTCTCCAGTGTATATCTATATCCATGAAGTCATTTCCTCTTCCTTCTTCTTCATTACTCTGTCAGTTAAATTCGCTACGTTCCTTACCTCTCTCTAAGGGGTTGCGGTTTCTAGTGGGATTTGAAACTGATGTGACTCGTGATACTGCACGCTATTTTGTGCACTGTTCTGATTGTTATTGTTATTCTGCCACTGTTTTCCTTTGTAGATTACACCGCTTGGAGGCTTCGGTCCAAGCGTGCTTTATTTTCAATACACAGCGGGTCCATTAGAGGGCGCTCTTTTGCGCCGCTAGCGGTCCTCGGGCATATTGCGGTCTGAAGGAGCAGCTTTTGTCGCACTCCTCAGCCCAGGGATAAACGCTAGGGCTTATTATAGAGAGTCTACGCTGTAGACCTCTCTAGTGCCTCAAGCCCTGCCAACCCTCGCCTGAACGCCGCAGACGTAGGCGGTTATTACTATGACACCACGAGTGCGGTCAGCGGCGTACGGGCCTCAGTGCCCTCTGTATAAATATATACAGCGGTATCAGCCGTTTTCAAGTACATTCTTCCATTTAATTTTAATAGACATCTGTGGGTGTTTTGGCTGATATTATTATATATATATATACTGACACTGGTGCTCACACCCTGCAATGGCCACCCCAACACCAACTCCCTGCAGAGGTGGACAAGCTTCTCTCAGTGGCTATTTCCCGAGCGCTTGCACCTCTGCAGGAGAGTGTGGATAAACTGATGTCTCAAGTCTCTGGGGGACCTGGTCCACAAATTGACCCAGATCAGAAGCGCAGTAACCAGCTCCTAAGGAGTACACCTAAGGCCCAGAAACGTGATGTGGGGCACCTTGAGGGCTTCAACCGTCTTCAGGAAGCTTTCTCCAAGAGTGTGCGCACATTAGAAAATGCACCCTTCCGGGGGGAGAAGGTACCAGGAGAAAAACACGACTTAGTCGTCCCAAACCTTGACCCAACAAGGGGTCACCGAAAGAAGGAAAAGGTGAGACTGACGACAGCGGCTCCTCTGGCAAGGAACAGGATTCTGGATGTCCTTGGCCTCCCGGATCTGCCACCTCAGATTCCTTGGTGGGAGAGGCAGGCTCATCTGATATGTTCGATCCAGAGGGAATATTCCAACCCAAGTCATCAAAATGGCTCCTGGAACCCAAAGTGGCAGAATATGTGGCCACCAAAATAAGGCGACCCTTAGACAGAGAGGTATGTGCCCGCTTGAGAGTGGAATGCCCACAGCCCTCTCGCCATAGGAGGATAGATCTAACACCAGATATTGACCCAAAAATGTGCACTTTTTTTCCAAGTATATATGAGACCCTAAGAAGCAAATTGATAGATCTTGGCGGGTATGCCAAGATACGTTGCTTGATGTCTTGGGGCTGCTGACTAAGATCATTGAGTTGGCAGAAATGGCTAAACAGACGGGTGAACCACTCCCAACCGACATTGTTCACCTAATGGGTGCAGAGGGCGGTATGCCTCCTTGCTAACGCCAACTGTGCCCTGTCTGCTGAGAGAAGAAGGTCTTTGTTGATTAAATTCGACCCCAAGCTGGTCGAGCTCACCTCATAGAAGGCTGGAGCGGTGGCACACAGGCACTTATTCGGGGACTCATTCGTGAAGAAATTGGGAAAATTTGTTGCCACCTTCTCAGTGCTTGACAAGGCCCAGGCCTCCATAAAAAAAGATCTTCCCCAGTAACGTTTTCACCGGGGCCGGAAGAGGCAGGGGCCGCTTCTCCGGCCGTCCAGATCTCCAAGTCTCCTACAGAGGACAACTCAAGAGGAACAATGGATGGTATGACGGCCGTCAAGGGGTCGACTTCCCCATTCGAGGTGAAGGCAGAGGCCGAGTCAGACGAACAGCAAGAGGAGGGGCAAACGCCCCTGGAGGTTTTAATGGTAACGAATCACCTTTATTTCCCTCAACGCCTGGGGCCAAATCTAATACTTTCTTGTCTCTGATTGTATATAAAGTTCTTGTTGTGCATTCCAATGGGTATCAATTTAGTATAATAAAAGATTCAAGTCTTCAGTAGGCATGTATTCAATGAATGATTAAAGGCGCATTAAACTTACCTTCCTACAGCGAAGAAGGAAAAGGAAACAACGCCATGGACATATGTATATTGGGGACTACACTATGACTGGTCATTGGTTTTTATGGATAAACGGGACTGTGTGCTCATGGGAAATGTAGTAAATGTTTTTTCTTTGACTTTGAAACCTGCTGTTTATTAAAGTGAAGAAGAGAATGCATAATCCTCGCCCTTGTGTCCTTAACAGAATTGAAAATGTCCTTCTCGTTAGCTAGGAAATGTTTCATTGTGCAGAAACCATCAGGGTCTTGGGGTGTAAGTGGGTGTTTGATAAGTGGGTGCAGTCATGGGGCAAATGAGCGTCTCGGACGTTTTTGAAGAGGAAGCGTTGCCTGTTAGGAGGAATGACTAACAGGTGGAAGATATAAAACAAACCAAAAGCCTCTATTCAAAATAAGAAAATAAGCAATCTATGACAGTGGCTGGGGCAAGTGTCATCTAACGAATTGACAGGTGCGGGCCCCCACAGCACTTTTGATTTTCTCTCGCAGATACTGTCTCCCTGTACTTGAAGGCATAAGTGCAAATCATTGACTAATCTCACATTTACTGACAGCTCGCGAGATGGCAGACAGATCATGCATTTGTTAGTCCTACAAAACTCAGATTTCGCTATTCAATAACATTGTTTTTTATTCAATATGGTTTATCAATAAGATATAGACATTAGACCACCTATGACCCCAGAAGTTAAGCCAAGAATGTCACTTCCAGAGGAGGCTGAATAACCAAAATTCATTAATGTCAGCAGAGGTCACCATACACAATAATCTGCTGCCAACACATCCTTTCTTTCCAGGCCCCTGTGGAGAACTGTTTTGTTACTCTGATGCACCTAGTTTGGTCTATGTTTGGTTGATCAATGTTACAGCTTTATTCTTATCTAAACTTTTTTAAAAACTTTAATAACACATAAAAAACATAATGAAAATGCATTATATTTTTTGTACATGTTCGATCAGTTCTCAACCCTAAATCTGCCCCTTTCACCTGCGTTAAAATGGTACAATATTTAGCTTGGTTCTAGTTATTTTCGCAAGTACATGTTTTTATTAGCAATATTATATTTTTTATTATTCATCGGCACACAACAATAATGAGAACCAGTTAAAGTCTACACTGGCCCAAGCAACAATTCAGAGCAGGGATCTATTTGTCTACAGTGCTCCCGCTGGCACCATGCAAAACCTTTGAAGAAAATACAATGATGTTCAGTTGCCAAGTCATGCCATGTCATAGAGCTATGGAACATTTTTTTGTTTCTGAAAAAAAGCATAAAACAAACATTTCTACTGGACTGGGAGATTTCTCCCAGTGTGTCAGGAACATTTTGGTCCTTTTCCTGTGCAGGATGTACGCCTTCCATGGCAGACCCAGGCAGTTAAAATCAGCAAAATCAGCGACTTTCTGATGCATGTCAGTCGGCAGCCGGGAGGTGGATGGGCTGCAGGCTAAGGGCTGGTTTTCCTAGTCCCTGCTGTTTGAAACACAGTTGTTCCTCCACTTGTGAATCCAATGGGGGAGCCGTGAGGCTGGCGGAGAAGGAGATCTGCTAGTTTACAGCAGATGTCCCCCATTTGTCAACCTCATAATGGCCCCCTCATCTATGAAGTACTCTGATACTTTACAATGACTTTTCTATGGCACATCAAAGAAAACTGTTATTTTGAAGAGCCTCTTTGCCACTGTAGGTCAATGTTATAAGTTTGTGACACTAAATATGGGTTATGTATCAGTATTATTTAATGTTGTTAAATTCACCCCTTATTACTACTGCATACGTAGGAAGTAATTTAAACAGCTCTGGATAGAGGACTGTAGATCAGATGAAGACATTATGATGGTTTCTGCGTATTAACTCATTTTATTTGCAACCTAATCCAATTTACAATTCTAACAGAGGTAGTTTGTTGGTGAAGAATTTAAGTGACTCCAGGGCTACAATAAATATTAGAGACGTCTGGTGGCACCCCTGCCTTGAATTTCATGACAAAGAAAAAAGGGTATGTTATACCATTTACCGAAACAACTGCTTTGTGTGTAGGTAGCATGCTAAAGTCATTTGCACAGTACAATCACCAAATCCAAACCTATAGCGTGCTTTCTGGCAGAAGATCCATAAACCCTTTCAAAGGTTTTTCTGACCCCAAAATCTAGTCCTTTTATTGGTTTTACTCCACTGATGATAATGTTAGCAGATTTCTTAATCTCTCCTAAGCGAGGTGAGAATAAGTTCCTAAACTTGTACGGGATGCATTGCTGATTACCTGCAGCCTCTGAGGTTAGGCAAGATGAAAGCCTACTCCACATCGTTTATACACTCAGTGAATCTCAAATCTAAGAGATTAATGTACATAGAATTGAGGACCTTGGAGGAAGGTGGCAGATATCAGGTTGGCTGAGTACAGAAAACCAAAGAGACTGGAGATTGTGAATGTTATAGACAACACGTTGGGGGAAATGCCACAAAGACACAAATATATTAGGATAGGAAAATAATTTCAAGGAAAAATAATTCAAATGTTTAGAGCACTCCTCCTATATCTGTAACAAAACATCTGAGCAAACAAGCAGGTCAGCTTCAAAAACTGCACTTCCACAACTCTACTATGCAACCATTTAGATTATGTTAGGGCATTAGTTCTGTTTCTAATACAGTGAAAGAGGCAAATAAAACTGGTGTAGCTGGCTCAGTTTGGTGAAGTGCCCTAAGAACCTACAGAAAAAAAACTATTCAAAGACAACCCCAGATGCATACATACCTATACTGTTTTGTTTGAAGACTCACAAGTTGTATTCAAGATCCATTCAAACACCCTCCCACAATAGAGCACCACTGAGGGGAAAACCCTCAGCTGCAGACCACATCCTTGACACTGAGTCAGGGTATGGTCAGAAGTTCCTCTAAACCTCATAACACCTACCCTTTGGAGATATTCAATTGGGGAAGCCATCAAATCTAAGTTCCTATTCTGCCATATGACGCATCAAGTGGCCAAGAATTTGACCACCGCTGGGCTCTTCACATAAGCTAACATAAAACAGAATGTTACTCTGATTTATATGGCACTAAAATCGATTTGTAAATTAGATGGGTGACATAAGCCATTGACCTTCATCATGTGAAAAGGATCAGTCATTATGAGTTGACCGCCTTAAAGACTGACTCATAATCCATGCCAAATCCACCTGGGCTGACTTTGGCTTCCCAGGTGTCCACTGGGTCGGCAGTGTTATAAATCTACTGTCACTTCACACTGTAATACCTTTTTTTTTTTAACAACGCATCACATTTTTAGATGTTCTTTTATTAAAGGCAAACAATGTTTCTAATCCGCAGTTCAAAAGTTACACAATTGATGTGGACAGCTTTCAGAGTCTACACTCTTACCACACACCTCTCCCTTCACCGAGTAGTGAACTTGTGCCCATCCTAGATTTACAGACACTAGAATCGTGCTTACTCCTAATCCTCTATCAATGGTTCAAGAGTAGTAAACCCTCCTTAAAATTCAAAAGATATTCAAATTCCATAAAGCACTTGTCCTGAAGGGAAGAGACAACGTGGTACATGTAATTAGTTTATTGACTTCACTCATAGTCCTCATGGCACCAACTCCACTCTCCGCCACCCCCAGGTTCCACGCAGGGAACCAGAACCTTGCCCCACTAACATTCTCCCTAACACACCCCTCCTTTACAATGACAACTAAAAGAACACTAGCAGAAAAATGATAACAAGTCAGAGAAAACAAAATTCATATACAACACCCTTATCATATTTAATGTCATCAGGACATTTGAACTCTCAACTAACCTGGTTGGGCCATAGAAGTTAATACATATTGTAATCACTGAACCTTACAGGACTAGATTTAGAACTACGTGATATTCTCCTTTCCTCCCTACCATTTCTGCAACACTCACTTGTCTGCACACCCATCTTGCCACTCACATATTCGGCTTTATTTTCAGGTACGATGGAAAGGAAGGACTTGTTCTGTGTTTTTCCATTAGCCCAAACCACCACGTGATCCTTGACCTCCTTCACTCTCACATGAGAAGAAAAACGAGCTAGCCCTTTGTGGACAAAACCCGGCTTCCTGATCCTGACTAAACGTCCTTCCTGAACAACCAAACTCCTGTGCGTACAGTCCTTGGACATGTTCTTCTTTTGTACTAACATCCACCACACCTCCCATTCTCTCCAAATCAATACCCTTCTTGTCCATCCATTCTTTGCTTAACTCAGAACCAGACAATCTTCCTCTCAGGAGGGTGAATGGGGACATGCCAGTACTAATGTGTGGTGTAGGTCTTATTCCTCACAATAACTCTTTAATAGAATTCTTCTAATCTATTTTATTGATAAGAGCAAGTTGCAGATTTTCTTTTATGACCCTGTTGGACCTCTCTACCAGGCTGTTGCTGCGGGGATGATACCGGGATTTCAAAACATGCTTTATGCCAGCACCTACTAGGAAATATTGCATTTCTAATGACACCAGTTGTGTGCCATTATCAGTCACCATTCCCTCTGGGAAACCTTCCCTCGAAAACACTTTCTTGAAGAATCGATAACCGAATAGGAACTCTCATTATCCACAAACTTTACTTCTGGCCGCTTACTCATGTAATCTACCATGACCAAAGCATATTTAGGTGAACTACCAAAGAATCCAAATGGACCAGATACATCAAATACAACCTTGGTCCACAGTATATGCTTTATCCTCTATTGGGTGCACAGGTAAAGGATACATTACCTGAGTTTTGTCACTTAACACACACAAACTGCATTCTTGAACATAATGTTCAATTATTCTGTCAATTGCTGTCCACCAAAAATCCTTCCTCACTGCGTTTCATAGCATGCATTCCGGGATGCCCTTCATGTGCTAAGTCTAATACCCTCTTCTGCAAAGTTTCTGGAACCACCATTTGATAACCTCTTCGAAGCAAGTTCCCAGCCACAGACAATTCCTCCTCACTTCTCTTGTAAGGAATTAGGACCTCATTTAATTTGTTTTACATCTGGCCAACATTCTGTTATGAATTTCTTTACACATTGTAAGTGCTCATCATCAGCTAATGAATTCACCCACTCCACTTCCATTCGGGCCCCCTTGGATACCTCTGTAACATAATTCACCATACACACCATCTCTAAGTCATCTATCACATCCAAACTGTACTCATTAGCATCGAAATGTAATCTTGAAAGACAATCGTCCACCTTATTCTTCACACCGGGTACATACACAAGCTTATACTGAAATCCTTGCAACTGATAATGCCACTTGGCAATACGAGGGGCAGCCCTACCACCAGTTTTTGTTGTGAACAAATCCACTAAAGGTTTATGGTCGGTTCTCCAAATGAACTCTCTTCTCCATAGGAAGTTCTTAAAATATTGCACTCCCCACCACAATGCCAACACCTCCTTCTCTATGGTGAAGTACATATTCTTAGTCCCCTCAAGGTCCTTGATTGCAAATGGTATAGTTTCTTCATTTTTATTGTTACGTTGCTGCAGGAGAACTGCACCTAACCCTGTGTTACTTGCATCAGTGGTAACAATACATAAATCATTTATGTTGAAGGCCTTGAGGGGATGCGCTTCTGCAATATCTCTCTCTTAATTTCTTTAAATGCCTTGTACACTCCTCGTTCCAAGAATACTTTGCATTTTTCTTTATAAGATTACATAGGCATGCTGTCTTATTTGAAAAATTACATTAAAACTTTGCATAAAACTCTACTAAACCAAGGGACAACCGTAGTTGGTTTTTGTCAATAGGTTCAGGCACATTTTTTATAGCATCTAAGATTTTCATTTTGGGTTCTACACCCTTCACAGATACATGATGTCCTAGGTAATGTAACCCATTTTGTTGGAATTTGCACTTGTCCTTCCTCAAAGTTAATCCACTTGTTTTAATGAGCTCCATGACCTCCATCACCCTTGCATCATGTATCATTTTATTTTCACTGAAAATCTAAATATCGTCCCGAAAGTATACGACCCCCTGTATCCCTTCAAACAATATTTTCATTAATCTTTGAAAAACTGCAGATGGAAGTCGAAATGGCATGTAGACATACCTGAACGCCCCTTCTTGAGTCACAAATGAAGTGTAATGTCTTGAATTCCTGCTCAATTCAATTTGATGATAAGCTGATGAAACATCAAGTGAAGTGAAAAGTTTCGCCCAACCCAAAATCAACACCATTTCATTTATATTCAGTAAAGGTTGTCGATCAACCCATATACTCGCATTGAGATCTCTCAAGTCTACACACAATCTTAAGGACTTATCAGCCTTACGCGCCATAACCACAGGGGCTAACCATTCAGATCCTTCAATGGCTTCAATAATTGCCAGGGAACATAGTTTATCCAATTCTTTTTTTAGTTCTGATCATAACCCCAGTGGTACTCTGCGTACCTTGTGTGCTACTGCCTTGGTGCCCTTTTTCAACACAATACGATGTTGGAACCCTTTAAGCTTCCCTAGTTCCTCCTTGAATACCTCTGGATATTCTTTGATCCAATCTCTGCACATAATCCGATTCACCTGGCATACAGCCTTACTCTTGGACAGAACCATACCTGGATGATTAGGATGTAAAATGATTCCTAACTCCCCCTGTTTATCCCAACCCAACAGATTGGCTCCATCTTTTATAACCTACACAAGACCTACAGCACACTTCCCATCAAATTGTAAGTTCGTCTTGAATATCCCCATCACCTCCACTCTTTGACCACCATACGCAAATATGTTTGTGCAAGAGTCATGTAACACAATGTTGTCAATCATGTAAAAATCTGGTATGTTCATTAATGTGAATGGCGAACCAGAATCAGACAGAAATTTCACATCTTTATTGTTGTCTGAAATGACACACAATGGAGCTTTTCTCTTCTGTGCCACCACCATAGATGATATTTCCATGGTTCCATCCCATTCTGGTCTAATCGATGAAAGCATAAGCACTTCATTATTTTCCTCTTCTGAATCACAATAGCTGTTTTCTAGCATCCTGACTGCCTGATGAGTTCCACCATTAGTGCCGATGCCTGCTTTACAATCATGTGCAAAGTGTCCCTGCTTTCCACACTTAAAGCAATTTTGGTTGACTGCTGCCCAATACTTGGAGTTACCCATGTACAACTTGCTGGCACAACGGAAACATATGATCGGTCCCTTCTCCTCTGTTACCCTGGATGGTGAAACTTCATGATCCCGATGTAGCTTCGTCTTGCCCCCCCTCGAGGTTTGACTCGACTTGGGTTTGACTTTCAAGTGTTTCACGCCCAGAGCCTTCGCTCCCTCATTCATCTCTTTCATCTCTTTCATGCAATACTGTGAGTGTTCAATGCTTCTAGCTATCTGAAAAGCAGTTTCCAAATCAGGATCATCTGTGGCTAAAAGTTTTCTTGCACCTTCCTGTTGTTCGTTTTCTCAATAAGTTGATCCCGGATGATATCATCTCTAAATTCCTTGTAATTACAACACGTTGCAAAAGTTCTTAATGCAGCCACAAGGTCATCTATCGGCTCTCCTTGAATTTGCGCACATTGAAGGAATCTGTGTCGTTCCAGAACTATATTTTTCCTCTTGTTGAATCTCTTTTTCAGTGTGTTTATGACTGTCGCATACTCATCAATGGTGGAAGTAGATTCTTGTTCATCATCTCCCACTACATAAACACTGACTACTTCTGGAGGTAACGTTTTCAAAATGTTTCTGCCTTCCGCTCCCAAATTGTACATTAATAAGGCTTTCTTCTTTTTAGGTGTCAATATCCTTTAAATACGCCTCAAAAGTCTCTTTCCAAATTTCCCATGGCACAATTGGTGTACCTGCCACCTGCATGAATGGCGCAGGTGCTAGTATTTTATCCATTTGTGCTTCACAAAATAATGATCCCAAATTTTCCTTGTATTTACTCTAACTCCTTGTAATTAACTTTTTTTCTTTTTAAATCACCACAGTGTCTTATTACTCTATTATATTATCCTCATCAATGTTAGCTTCCCAACCTTTCAAAATGGCCACCGCACATGCTCAGATGTGCACGTGTTGGCCTTGTTTCTATATCCGTTTGGGCACAGTACTAACTGCTTCCCAATCTCTCAAAATGGCCGCCGGACATGCTCACTTGTGCACACGTAGGAATTGTTTCTTGCACAAGTTGGGCACAATCTCTCCAGTTTCCTATGTCATATATGGCCGGCAGACATGCGCAGATTGCTGATTCCTTGCGCACGTGCACAAACACCCCCGTAACATCCTCACCAATTAGCCGACTAGACCTCGCCTCGCTGCGATGGCATAGTGACAGTTGTTTGCCCCTCCTCACTCGCCTGCTGTGCGGTGTGATCCGTTCCCGCACCCGGCCTAACTCCATCAGCTGCGCACTTCATGTAGTTTGCCGTACACTTTGTCCTTTCACTACGCGTTCTGCAGCGACTCGCTCCTTATTGTATCCTGGAAGCAGTTTTAAATTAAAACACAAAACAAGCTTTTCTCCTGGACAGGTCATTTGCTGGTCCAGGGTGTCATCTAACGTGGCACAGGTGACACTCTGACGAGCACCAAGTGCCATGTCCTCATGCAATACATAAAGCCTAAAAAATGCTGACCAGCCTTGCCCCTACCACCAATTAAACTGGGATATGCAATAACTCAGCATGCACTCTCCCATGTCCAGTAGCCTCTGAGAAGCCAATGTGTGCCGCCAGCGCTGGTGTGGTTCAGTGACGTACCAGGCACCCACCAATCTGCTCCCCCAGAACCTTGCTCACTGAGCACATGGCACACCATCAAGGGTAACTGTGCCAGTGCTGAGGAGTGGGGGCAGGTAGTCATTAGTGCTGTGATTCAGACCATGTGGATGGGCTAGCTCTGGCGATTAACCAGAGTGATTACCATGTACTTGCAGTCACTGGCCAATAACACTGTCCTTTAGTGTTATTGGTTTTACATGGGGGTTACCTTTTTTCAGAATTTTGGTTTCCAAATGCTGGCCCAGCTTCTCACTTTGGGTTACACATGCCTTAATCAGGGGCAGCTCCTCCACTAGGGCGGAGGAGTGTCTCCCCCCGCCAGCAGCAGGAGCTGCAAAACCTTTATAGAAACAACATAATAAACTCTGTTTGTTATGTTGTTTCTGTAAAAGTGGGTGGGCCACTGGCATGATGTGGACGGGGGGAGGGAAGTGCTGTGCACACCCCCTCCATCCAGTGCGCAAGCATGTTTGGCCGGCCATCTGGGGCCAGCCAAACACACATGCGCACAGGGCTCAACATGGTAGCTGGGCTGGAGAGAGCCTGCATAGGCTTCCAGTCTGCCTGGGAGCGCCCTGGATGGGCGCTCCCAGACAATCCTGACGCTGCTTTGAGCAGCGTCAGGATTGGCCACAGAGCAGGCTGGGAGCCTGTGCCTGCCTGCAGCCTGCGATGGGGTAGCAGAGCGGTGCAGGAAAAAAGGTAAGTTTAATTTTTATAATTATTATTTATTTTGTGCCCTCCCCGCCACACGCTGCCCTGCCCCTTTTCCCTCCTGCGAACCGCGACTGGCCTTAAAGCAGTAATACTCATAGTATGGCCCTTGGGCCTCCTGCTGCCCCCTGACCTTCACATGCAGGCCCCCTGACCTTCACATGCAGCCCCCCTGACTTTCCCATGCAGCCCATGGCTGAACGATCGCGCTGGGTTGCTGTTTATTTAAGAGAGCTCTAATTTCCAGAAAGAGGTTACAAACATAAATGAGCAAGCGTTTATTTACAGGACTGAAATATATGAAAAGAAGAAAAAAGGTGTCCTACACCACTTAACTTTAGGAACACATTCATTTTTAAGACACTTTGCTACAAACCTATAAAAGAATTACAGTGTCTCTTCAAAATCCAAATAGTTCATTAACAAGCAGAAGCGTTTCACCTTAGTACTACAGATTAAATCAATATATTAAGAAGTATTTTTTAAAAGTGATAGACTTCAAAAAATGAACGTACAAACGTGTACCTCCTCCCAACCTGACAATATTGCCAATAGTGAACTACTTAGTCAATCTGTTCTCAAGTTGAACCCTCTCAGTGGCCTTGATTCTTATACGTGGACAAGGTTATAGTTTATTAAATAAGAAACAACAGAAGGTTTTGTTCAGTACAATATCCTGAACACACATATTTCAAGGTGCTCTTACATGTGAAATGAAAAGGGCGGTAAAGTGAAATAAATCAATTAGCTAGGATCACACAATTTGGTCAATTGGGGAAGCTGGGACTGGTCATAATTTTTTTGTTTTAGTTTGTGCAATTCATTTTCATTTCAATTCAACAATGAAGTTCCTTCTTTTTTGACACTTGATTCTGTTGCAGGCAGAGAAGGCTGGTAGAAGGATAGTGATTCAGATACTACCTAACTCAGTATTGTCAAATCTATAACTCTTCTAGAGACTAGGGTATTAAATTAGAGGGCAGTATGGGATGAAATTCTCTGAGTAAGTCCATGACTTACTGACCACACCATGTACATGCTTCTCTTCCCTAATGCCCACCTTACTTCTCACCCCAGTCCTCAAAGCCCCAACCCCACACTTTTGGCTTCGATGTGACCCTCAGGCATACGGCCCCTGAGAAAATGTTTGCAAGTACCCATGCCTTAATGTGTTGTAAGCTGTACTTGTTCTCGACCCCCTCTACCTGGGGATGGTAATTCATCACCAAGGAGGGATCTTGGGTGTGGGAGTCCCAAAAAAGGTGGCTGAATATGTAGTTCTTAGCTCCTAATCAGATATAGAGAAATATGAAGCAATCCGGTAATCCTGTGGATCTGGGTAATTAATCAAATCTTTCATGTTCCTGAATAGTTGTGGGCCCCTACACCACTGATCTTTGTATGGTGTTGATGGTGAGGAAGACTGATTCCCATGCTCTATCAAGATAATTTGGCACAATACAGTCTCTGTGCTGAGTTAGCTGCTACCTGTTGTAATCACTTGTGGGATTGAAACGTCAATTTATCACTAAAGGACTGATACTGATGTTGTATATTTTACCCAAGAACTATAATTTTGAGTCTTGCTGCTAAAGGATTGCTGAATATTAGCCCCTAGATTGTGCATACTGCAAATAAGCACGTATGTACTTTATTCACCTATGTCATTTTTCACTGCGAGTTTTTGGGAGCACCTACATATATGAAATACAAACCATAGCTTTGCTATAGTGATACTGTATTTGGTCAATAAGCTATATTTACATACTGTACCAATATTGAATTATTATGATTCTGTTAAAAATGGGTTCTCTAGTTGGCAGTCAATTTACACCCCAAGATAAGCCCTGTTCACTCTCTTGGTAGCTTGCACAAGTAGTCAGGCTTATCTCACAGGTAATGTGTAAAGTATTTGCATGCGCACACACACTAACACAGTGAAAACATCACAAAAGTACTTATCACCAGTTTAGAAAAATAGCCAATATGTATCAGAGTAAAACAAGACCAAAACACAAAAAATCCAACATACACAAATAAAGTTATCACTTTTGAAAGGTTTAAGAGTCTTACTCCTGCAAAATCAGTGGTTGTATCCTTATAACACATAGGGGGTTATTCTAACTTTGGAGGAGGTGTTAATCCGTCCCAAAAGTGACGGAAAAGTGACGGATTTACCACCAGCCGTATTACGAGTCCATTATATCCTATGGAACTCGTAATACGGCTGGTGGTATATCCGTCACTTTACCGTCACTTTTGGGACGGATTAACACTCCTCCAAAGTTAGAATAACCCCCATAGTATCTTGGATGCGTCAGAGACAAAGATGATGCGCCCCGCAAAGGAGGGGATGCTTTGGAAAAGTAAGCGATGCGTTGATTATTTCCAGGCTGGATGGGCGATCTGTGGATTCCTTTCCCACCGGTTTATGATGTGTGGATTCTTTTACCGCCGCACGTCCGAGACATGGATTCTTTTCCTGCCGGGTTGCCGATGTGTCGATTCCTTACTGTGGTGCAGCATCGATGAAGAAAATGACGCCCAGGGATGATGCGTGGAAAACACAGACGTACGGCAATGATGGATACGCACTGTAGCAGACGATGCATCCGTTTTGCAGCCGTGAGACAAGTGCTGCGTCAATTCTTCAGCTGCGGTGCAGGCGCTGCTTTGATTTTTCTGCCGCAACGGCCTTGGTGTGTGGATTTTACTTCAAATCACCAGCTTCCACTTCCAAAGGCCCAGGGACTGGATTTGGCACCACCTGGCCAGGGAGGACTCTCAGAAAAAGAGCCCAGGTACTTGCAGATGAAGTCTTTGATGTCCCTGAGACTTTACAACAGGAGGCACATTCAGTTCAACCACTTGGAGAACCTTGGAAAGCAGGATGTAGAAAGCAAAGTCCAGTCCTTTCACTCACATGAGAGAAGCAGCAAGCAGCAGGCCAGCACAGCAAAACAACAGGCGGAGTGGCAGTTCCTTCTACAGCTTCTTCCTGTCAGAATGCCCTCAGTACAGAAGTGTTCTGAAGTTGTGGGGTCAGCAGTCCAATACTTAAACTAATTTCTGCCTTTGAAGTAGGTAGACTTCTAAGCAAAGTCTGTGTGGTGCACAAGACCCTGCCCCTCCCTGTCCTGGCCCCAGACACACTCTAAGCGTTTGGAGACTGCTTTGTGTGAGGACAGGCACAATCCTATTTCAGTGCAAGTTTCTGCTCCTCCCACTCAGAAAGACCAATAAGGATATGCAGGACACACCTCAGCTCCCTTTGTGTGACACTCTAGAGTGGATTCACAAACAGCCCAACTGTCTGTCTGACCCAGACAAGTATTCAGCAGCCAGGCAAAGGCACAGAATTGTTAAGCAAAAAAATGCCCACTTTCTAAAACTGAAATTTTCAAACTTACAATCTAAAACTAACTTTACCAAAAGATGTATTTTTAAATTGTGAGTTCAGAGACCCCCATCTCCAAATCTCTATCTGTTCCCAATAGGAAACTGCACTCAAACGATATTTCAAGACAATTCCCATGTTAACCTATGGAAGAGATAGGCCTTGCAACAGTGAAAACCAAATTAGGTAGTATTTCATTATCAGGACATATAAAAAAACACTGCAGTATATATCCTACCTTTTAAATTCACTGCACCCTGCCCATGGGGCTGCCTTGGGCCTACCTTATGGGTGACTTACATGTAGTAAAAGGGAAGGTTTGGACCTGGCAAGTGGGTGCACTTGACAGGTCGAACTGGCAGTAAACACTGCACACAGACACTGCAGTGGCAGGTCTGAGACATCGTTACAGGGCTACTGACGTGGGTGGCAGAATCAGTGCTGCAGGCCCACTGGTAGCTTTGATTTATATGCCCTGGGCTCACATACTGCTCTTTACTAGGGACTTACCAGTAAATCAAATATGCCTATCATGGATGGGCCAATCACCAATACAATTTAGACAAAGAGCACTTGCACTTTAGCACTGGTCAGCAGTAGTAAAGTGCCCAGAGTCCTAAAGCCAGCAAAAACAAAGTCCAGCACGGGATAAAAAAACAGGAGGTCAGAAGCCAAAAAGACAAGAAAAACCCTGCAGAATGGGCCATTTCAATCAGATTCTTACTGGCCTAGTAGGGAAAGGCTATTTCTTTTCTCCAAGGGGATTGTTGTGTTGTACATTATCTCCTAATAAGCTCAATATTTTGACTCTTTGGAGCATATTCTATCTCTGCTGCATGGATAAACTTTACTGCAGAGGTTCTATTTACATTGTGTTTTCCTTTGATAATGTATTTTACCTTAAGAAAGAATTTCCAATGAGTCCCAAATAATGTTAATTAAGATAGTGTAAATATATTATTTGACGTTCTTGCAAAATTCCATTTTGTTGTGAAATCCCAGAGCATCTGAAAACAGCAATGGAGAATCTATACCTACATCACACATGGAGCAATTCAGGATCAATCTTTCTTAATATAAATGTACAACTCTGCTTCTTTGAAACAAATGTCATAAGCATGATCTGACTATTATTAGTTCTAATGTGTGCAGAAAGTCTAGTTGAGGGCTTAATAGCTCACACAGGAATAAGGCTGACACAGGAACTCTGTCAGAGAGAGGGGGAGTAAGACAGGGGAGGCACTAGGTGTTGCTGTGGGTTCCGTCAGCAAGGGAGGTTAAGCCAGCAACCTAAGAAAATCATTTGGTCCTGGCACATAACCCTCAAGCCTTCAACAACTGATACATAAGATCCTTCACTTGCTTCTGAATGTACTACCATTGCCATTCTCTCTTCAAAAAACTCAAATATGTTTTCTTTTCAACTATCTCCCTGCTCTCCTCTTCAGAATCTCGACATCACCCTCTTTCCCGTTCTAAACTCCAGATACTTCCTCATATTCATAATGCTCTATTCCAAGTGGCCTGGTATTTCCTCAGCAAGAAAAAGCACTTGCATAATCTTTGGGACGTATTTTGCCGTGAGCAGAGCCACAGATTGGCCCACATCCGACCCACTAACAAACCAGCGAGGGAGACTGCAGCTTTGTCTTAGCAGTTCGAAGCCTGCTCTAGCTTCAATACATTAGCCACCCCACCTCCAAGCCACGGATCCATCACAACAGCCTCCTGACCATAGATGGCTTATGCCTCCTAATACTGCTGATGCAACTGGCCATATTTAACATGGTTGACCACTCCACCTTCAATCACAACATGAAGTCTCAAATGGAATTCACTGGCAATCCCCCACTGGTTCTCTCCAAATAACAATGGCTCAATCACACAGAATACTCCAGATACTAGAAACGTCTCATCACCTGCAGAGTTCCCCAAGGATTATTCTTGCTCCCCCTTGGATTCAACTTCTATCATACATCTGATCATACATCTGATCTTATTAAAGTCTCCTCTATTCCAATTATTCAATGCCTTTAACACTGCCTCTACTTCATCTAGACCTGGATGTCTAGCAACTGCCTGAAACTTACTCCTCCCACAACAAACTGGTCCAATTTGGAAAACAACAAGAAACAACTAGTCTTGACAAAATGAACCTCAAATCCCATTGACTGACCAATGCCAACTCACTCAAACTCACCCTGAACACCGACCTTGTTCTCAAGAAACACACTGCTAAAATACAAGAATGGCCTAGTTCCAACTATCCCTGTTAAGAAAAGTGAAGCTGTTCCTTCAAGGAATAGACTTCAGATTTGCTGTTCAAGCCCCCAGAACTTTTTAATCTTCATGAAGGCAACACTCCAGTAACCTCTCTTCATAGGAGCACCCCACCCCAAATAAGGGCATTTTACACACCACACCAAGCCTTACCAGGCACCTGAAAAATATGACACGTCTCCCCAACCTAATGAAAGTCCACAGGTTCCCCTTGGGAAATGAACCATGTTCAAAACCACCCAAAAGCCATCACAACTAGCACCCTCACCTATTTAGTTGACCAGCTCACCATCTTCAGTGAGTCTTAATACACTTGAGGTCAGGACACTATGAGGCTAGAGACAATGAAAATCAAGCATTGGCGAAGCCAATAGGTCTTGCCTATGCAAGATCTATTTGGTTTGTTAATTTGTTTTAGCCATGTTGCACAGAAACACAGCTGAGGTGCAGCATGGCGAAAATATATATATATGTATGTAACCTGTGAGCAAGGAGCGGAGGCTCTGAAACGCGTCAGGATTTTTCTTTGCTGTATGCAGAATAAACACGCTGGTGAGAAAAGAGTTGCGGTACGTTGCTTTGTTGACGCTGAGGTGGTTCGGGTGTTTTGGCAACGCGTTGCTTGGATATGTAGGGCTTGCTATCCTGCTGTGGACTCGCCGCTATTAAGAGGCTGGAACCTAGCAGTTCCAATACTATATATATATATATATATATATATATATATAGAGAGAGATATATATATATATATGGGTGACTGAGTCACTTCCACACCGACTGGAAGCTGTCGGCCCAACTTCATCAGCTAGCTAGCAGCACCTCACCCAGAAAGTAAAGGTGATTTGTGGCAGCCTAAAACATGACCCTCTGACTCCTCAGGGAAGTCCTGGCAGAACAGACCATATCCCTTTCTCTCAGTTACACAAAGTCTGACACATGCGAAGGCAGACAAAGAGATAAACAATAAGTTTCAATATTTACTGAAGCAATTGCATTTGGTAATAAAAAGCATGAGCTGCGATTATTAGGAAGATAAGCCATAATACAGTGATGACTGTGACCATTAGAGAAAAACATAAAGACAGTCCCAACATCCTGATCTAATCATAAGATCTAGTATTTCCTACCAACCCCTAATGTTTAAACCTTAGAGAATAGCAGGCTTGGCCCTTCTGCCCATCTTGGTCTATGGAAGGAGCCCAGACTCCATACCTGAAAGGAGGTCAAGGGTTTGCCTACTGTTTGCTGGCAATCCTCCTGGTTGGTTGGAACGACAAGGCCAGGATCAACGAAGCTGTCAACAGATGGATGTACATTCCCACACGGCCATGGCTGGAATGCCCTCTACCCTACTTTGGCCTATGCAGAGTTTATCTAACAAAACTTGTTGTGTTCTGAGAACAGGCTTGCCATCATAATATGTCTAGGGTTTGAGTATGACTCCGTAACTCTTGCAGCAACAATACTGGGTAAACGATTGTGTAGCAATATGGCAACGTGAAGGAAGCCCTGTGGAGGTGGTGGTCCCCAGGGACCCCCTTTCTATTGTTTACTCTTTGCCCCGGGAACGTGGTAATCCCTGGGACAGCGGGGGGAGGGCAGGTGCCCACGTGTATTTATAAGTGTGAAGCCCCAGGGAGGTGGTGGTCCCCGGGGTGCAGGAGGGCCAGATGCCCCCCGCACTTCAATTTAATAATGCCCCTAAAACTTGGACTACCTGGGGGCTTAAAGAAAACGAAGCGCATGAGCCCATGCTTCCTTTTTTAAACGTTTTCACCAGATTCGTGGATCCTCTGCGAATTTTGATGAAAAGTTTAAAAAAATGCTTTTTAGCCTTGGGGGTGTCCCTCTTGGACCCCACCACCAGAGCTAAGGGGTCAGGGTGATTCTCACCGGGACCCTTTTCTTATTTTTAACGTTTTTTGTGGGACACGGCTGAAGCTAAGTTCCAACATGGTTGACAACACTTCCTTGTTGAAATGTTGGGTAGCCAATCAGATCTCAGTATGAGATCCAGAGGGGGCGTGAATCCTTTGAGTTACTAGATATACAAATTTTGATTTTCCTTAATTTCTCTAAAACTACTGAACGGATTTACGTCAAGAGCTACCTTTCTGACAAATTTGGCATAATTCAGTGCAATGGTTTTGGTGCTATCGATGTTCAAAATCCCTATGGAAAAATGAATGGGGAAATGTATTTTGGCACACCCCTTCTTTCCTCGGTCCCCGCTTGACAAATCACCCCGAGGGTTTCCAGACAGCAGCTGAAGTGAGCGTGAACGTTTTTTGGAAACTTTTGTGCAGATTCGTCAAGCGGCGCCAAAGATATCAGCAAAACAAAAAACTATTTTTCTATAGCAAGTAGGTCCTAACTATAACTACCTAGTGGTGATCGCCGTTAGGATTTACATATATATATATATATATATATATATATATATAATACTTCAACAGATGGACTGATGGCCATCTGACGGCTGCACCGATCCCGTCGAATGGATCCCAATTATCGAAGCAAATTCATATCCAATAAGCTCGTATTCAGTTCATAAATTTATTTTCTTATGCAGGTAACACAGAGTCCTGAAATGCAATGTCAACGCGTTTCGGCAATATATATATATAGTGCTTTGGCTGTTGTTTTCTTTCTACATATGTTTACTATAAACAAAGGAATTTTATGTTTTACTATTGTGTTTATGGCAGCGTACAGAGTATAAGGTACATATGTTGGAAGATGAAAATAAAGTAAGCTCCTGGAGTGCGTGTCGAAAGGATAGGGAAGGCAGAAATGGTTTGAAGTGCTTAGAAGAGCATTGATTTTGCCTATGCTGAACTTGTCCGGGTGTAATTTTCAGACACCGGGATACGTCTAGCAGAACATGCACTGCTGTCTGCTTTCATTCTAAGCAGCAACATGCAGGCTGGGAGGGGGCTTTTAAAAAACGTTATTTTAACCTCCAGCTGGGCCAAAGATAAAGGCTGAAGGCCATTAGGCCTCCTTTTGTGTCAAACTGATCCTGGCTGGGTGCGGTCTGGACTCTCACACTTAAATGCAGATGGAATGGAGGGAAAATAAAGGCTCACAGCTTGTAAGCACTTCAGAGAAGGTTAAGAGAGGCATGCTTTTGACTTTGTTCAGATCCTTTTTATTAGAGAAATGCATGCACTGTAAAAACGTCAGATTTATTGGTCTGTCAAATGACAATGTAAATACCACTATTTTCTTCCTTTTATAGTGCTACTCATCACAGTGCAGGGTGTCAGAGTGGTTTACTTATCATACAAATTATTAATTGACAATAAATCATGTAAATATATAAATCAAAGTGCAAGATATTTGTTGCATAAAACAGCGAGTGCTTTGCACTGATTCGAAGTATTATAATTTATTAACTGCAAGTCACAAAATGATCTCTATGGTAAAAGTAGTAAGCCACTAACATATCTAGCTAAAATAAAAATCTGTCAAACGCATTTAAGGGTTATGTTACAGCGTCATACACTGAAGCATAGATGGGGCACAACGCGAGCTACATGGGGAGAGTAATCTGCATTCCTCTTTCCTATGAACCCTCTCATTTTGAAGCCAGCGAAAGCAAAGTAAACACCAAGCTCCCTGGAAGACACAGATTAACATTTGACCTGTCTTTGAATGTCCAGAAATTGTGACAAGATAAGAACACGATTTAAAGGCCTGTTGCAGAAAGTGAGTTGTAGAAGAATAAAGTAAACAAGGTTTGGGCAAATGGAGAGACGAACACACGCTGGACAGCTGAAAGCAAATAAAGCCAGCAAATAGAAACCCAGAAAAATGTGAGTTATAAGCCACCAAGACAATGGTAAGCAACGGGTAGACTGCATGCCCAGGCCAGCTTTCTGAATGTCTCCAAAATGTTTTTAGCAAACCAGACAGCTGGGCTGTCTGGTAGGCTGTGACCTAAAAAAACTACGCTGATTAATTTTTATACCAGCCTACAGACCATCCTAGTATGCAGGATAAGTTACATGCATTTCTAATACACTGCAGCTATTTTCTTTTGTACAACTGCAGGTTTTCTGAACTGTGTATTGAGTATAGCCTCATTCAGAGGATTGTCACTACAAAGTGAGAATTTTAGAAAATAGTGCAGTCAGCGCCTTTCTATGCCTTCAGCATCTTTCCCTTAAAGTCGTCCCACATTACATTACATTATATATATATATAAACAAGGCCCTTTCAGGGTTAGAGTGACGCTTTTTGCCATTTTACAACTTGGCAAGAATGGCACTGTGTCAATCCTATGCTTAAAGATTTTGCTGTACAAATGGCAAAAGACTTTGTCCCTATCGAGCTCAGCTTTGATAGCACTGTGCTGATAGTATGCTTACAAATTTTGCTAGATAAACAGATATTTGAGGTGAGCAAATCTAGAGTGTCGCTGGTGTTGTAGGGTACTCCTTACTGGAGCTGCTCTCCACCAAAACTTGGGAACTACCCAGAGTTCTCTCTCTCTCTCTCTCTCTCTATACATATACATATATATATATATATATATATATATCCATATACATATATATATATATATATCAAAAACGAAGTTGTCCTCATGTGAAAGCGCACTCCCAACAGGTTATATAAACGGGAAGAAAAAGCAAAGCCGGCAACTCACAGTGAATTCTTTAAGCAGTTTCATTATTCCAGGCCTTAGGTAATAAAATCATCTCTGGACACGTGTTTCTAGGTCAATCCTTTCTTCAGCAGAGAAAAATATAAAAGTGTTTCACCCTCGTAGGTGCAGCCAGTGCTGGAAGTGTTCCAGGCATTTCTTTCTTACTGAAAAGACCGGCATGGCTTCAGCTTGTCTAATTACAGGCACCTACCTGGTTGATCCTGCCAGTAGCATATGCTTGTCTCAAAGATTAAGCCATGCACGTGTAAGTACACACGGCCGGTACAGTGAAACTGCGAATGGCTCATTAAATCAGTTATGATTCCTTTGATCGCTCCTTATATTTTTCCCTGCTGAAGAAAGGATTGACCTAGAAACACGTGTCCAGAGATGATTTTATTACCTAAGGCCTGGGATAATGAAACTGCTTAAAGAATTCACTGTGAGTTGCTGGCTTTGCTTTTTCTTCCTGTTTATATAACCAGTTGGGAGTGCGCTTTCACATGAGGACAACTTCGTTTTTGATATATATATATATATATATATATATATATCCACATATATACACACACACAACCTAGTGGCGGTCGGCACTATGTAATTTAATGTAGGGCCATGTTTCCACAGAAAAATAGTTTGGGACCATTTGCCGAATCTCCACAAAATTTTCCAACAAAAAGTGTGCTGTGATTCTTGTTGCACACGGAACGTTTTGGGGTGATCCGTCAAGCTGGGGCCGAGAGGTGTCAAAATAGTTGCACTTCTTAAATCCCATAGGACCTTTAGACTTGACTACAGCCCGAACAACTGGTCGGAATTAGATCAAATTTGGTAGAAAGCTAGGTTTTGGTACTCTTTTGCTTATCTGGTGTAAATCTGTTCAGTAGTTTTTGAGAAATTAAAAGGAAAATAAATTTGTACATCTAGGGACCCAGATCCTTGGCGATGCATTTACAAATAATGACAAGCTCTTGCAGGGAAATGCACAGCTCTGACTGGCTGCCAACACTTCAAACAAGAAAGTGTTGACAGGTATTATGGGACTACGCCTCAGCCGTGTTCCAGTAAAAAATGTGAAAAAAAGAAAAAGGGGCCAGGTAGGCACACTCTGACCACATAGCTCTGGTGGTGGGGGCCTAGAGGCCCCCCAGGGCTAAACAGCACTTTAAAAAACATTGCAGTGAATTTGCAAAATTAGCACATGTGCAGTAAAAATTTTTTAAAGTGGGCTCCCTGGCTTGCTTTTGTGAGCCCCCAGGAGGGCCAGGTCCCGGGGACATTTACATTTTTACTGCAGCAGGATCACCACCTCCCTGGGGATTATAATATGGGGGCCCTTATCCAACCGCATCCCCAGGGTCCACCACCTCCCTGGGGCTTTAAATCAATATAACGTAAGGGGCCGCACCCCCCCCCACACACAGCTTCAAACAGTTTAAATGGATGGAGGGGGCCTTGTTCCCCCCGCAGCCCCAGAGACCACCACCGTACTGGGGCTTTGGTCAAATTGTATGCAGGTGGTTGCGCAGCCCCCCCCCTCCCCAGGACCCCATGGACACCCACCTCCCAGGGCCATTTCTCAAAATATGTGTGGGGGGGGGGGCCACAGCTCCCCCCCCCCCCCGCCCCGGGGACCACCAACCCCTGTGGCATTTCTGAAAGTATGTGTGTGCCGCATGACCCTCCGCAGCCCAGTGGACCACCACCTCCCAGGGGCAAATAATAAACATAGAAAAGGGGGTCCATTTCGGACCCCACCAGCACGGGGACCACCATGTCCCTGGGGCTAAAAAGATTATTGGAGGGGGCCCTCTTCAAGGAGCCAATGATAGCCCTGAGGACCGCCATGCCCCAGTGCTGGCTCATGCTATGTCCCGGCCTGCACACCCCTGGGGCATAGCTGTTTGCTGTGGCTTGGCAGCAGCTTTGATAGCTCAGGTAAAGCCACAGCAAACAGCTCTCCCTCACTGCAAGCAGAGGTTTCCTAGGTCTTCCTGCCCACGAAGATGCAGGCAGGAAGATAGAGGAAACTGCTCTCACAAAGAGGGAGCTCAACCCCCCTATCCACCCTAAAAATTAAAATGAAATGTTTAAGCTGGACCTCAGGGCTAAGGTCCCCTGGGGCTGGGTTTGGCCTGGGAAGGGGGACCATGCGGGGTTGGATTATTACAGGGGTTGCTGCAGGGACTGGCCACAGATCATGAGGCATGAGTTATAGTTACTTGAGATAACCCTAACTATAGCAGATGCATTTCTATGGTTTTGTACGTTTGAACTATAAGCCTAACTATAACATCCCTGTAATCTTTGTTTTTTAAGTGAATATATATATATATATACATATATACATATAAACGTAATTATAATGTAATATTTTACAATTTCTAATTTAATTTATCTACTATCCTATAAATTGATTTTTAAAAATAAATTAATTTATTTACATTTAATTATGTCCGTTTTTACTCTACCTGTTTACTGGTTGTTGAAACAATTGATAAAAAGATATAGAAATAATAATTTACAATTTCATTTATTTGTAATAATTACACTGGTTTTACATTGAAAAGAATTAGATACGAAACAAATATTATTAAACAAGTAAATTATTATTACTTTTTACTTCACTATATTTTACTTAATGTATTTTGAACTATTCATCCCTCTTTCCTAGACAGACCGTACTATTCATATACATCCCTGAACTCTTGACTGCTAAACACTACCAGTTCATGAAACTTAAAACTTCTTACAGCCCCTATACACAACCCATAGCATAACCATAAAAACCTCTAACAACAGTTATGGGAAACACGGCGCAAGTGCAGACAGTCTGTGCATGTGCTATGTGGCCCATAACTGCGCTGCAGTGCACGCTCGGCCCAAAGACGTTGGCAGTGGCCGGGCGTGGCGCTGCTGGTGAGGGGCTGCACTGGCGCCAGCAACGGATCCAGGCCTCCCTCCTTTCACTGTCCGCAGGAGCCCGGGATCAGGGGCAGAAGGAGGCAGATTTACATGGTATATCCCCAGATTTGTGGCTTAGCTTTTTGTTGCTGTAGAACTTTACCCCTGCAAACTAGTGGCAAAGCGCATGTGCTCTGCCTCTCAACATGATTAAACTGGTATGCCCCTAACTGGTATATTTAACTTACCTGTAAATCTTTGATATATGGTCCCAATGTACCCAGGGCCTGTAAATTAAATGACACCAATGGACTGCAGCACCCACTGTGCCGCCCACTACAGTGAAAAACGTGGCTTCAGGCCTTCCAATGCAGCTAGACCTTTTTGTGCACAAACTGTATTGCTTTTACAATTGTGGTAGCACATGAACAAGTTATAAACAGACACATCCAGGATTATATGAAAAAGCATAATGGTCATTTCCCCTATGGGTTGCAGCAAACTATGACACTGTGTAAAGTCTGCCAGAAGCTCTTGGTCCTTAATTACAAACTAATAAATCAACAATGATAACAAACTAGGTCATAACAGACACATGTACAACCATGAGAGTGTAAAAAAAAGGGTGTGCGCTTGCTAGTCCCTGGTGTAGTCTCCTCCCTCCGTGTGCCCATAGGTGCCCATTTGAGGGAGCACCAAGCACATATCGGGCTGGGACTGGTCAGGTAGAGGGTTGTGATAGTGACTAAGGTCTTCTACTGAGGGAGGGGGGGTTGAGGCCTGATGTTTTTACTGGGATTTGATTATGGGTAAGATACCAGTTTGAGTCCCTGGATTAGAGCCCCTCAGCCAGGTAGGGCCTCCTTAAAGTTTTACAGCTCATATAGAAGTTAATCCCAATCCGTCACTGTGGTAACCCTGTGCAAACCCCTGACCTCCTGCCGCCGGAGGGCCACAGATTCAGCCTTACCCCATTTAAGTGTCGCTGCGCACCAGTGCTTTAGATTAGGCAGTGTGTTGGCTTTCTAGTGCACAGCTATGGATCTACCAACTATGAGCAGTGCCAGATCGAGAAATCGGTTAGTAGCCCCCCGCCTTCCTGTCCCTTGACAAGCCCAGAACCCCACTCTCCATAGTGCAGACGTTTGTTCGACCCGTGATTGCAGTCAATGCCTCTGTAACTTCCCGCCATAGTGTGGCCGCAATCGGGCAGCTCCGAAACCTATGAGCTATGTTTGCATCTGGCACACGGCATCTGGGGCAATGTGAGGTTGAACTGTAAATTTTGTGCAGGAGTGAGATATGCCCTGTGAAGAATATTATGATGGATGTACTGAAATTTGGCACTGTGAGTAAGCTTAGATGGGCATGCTATTGTCCTGTCCTTGTCTTTCTGGGACAATTCCCAGCTTATGTCCGACTCCCATTTCTGTCTTGTTGGCAGTAAGGGGTCCTGTGAAGTGCATGCTAATGATCGAGTGACTCAGGTAATAGGTCGACGGCCTACACCAAAAATGTGGACTATGTGTATATCAAGATGTGTGCTTGTGGTTCTGTATCCATTATCTGCCACAAGCGTTGCATTTCAGCTGTCTATTATATGCCAGGAAATGGCCAGCTGGCAGTTCACAATCCCTTTGAAGCTGTGCAAATGAGATGAGTGCACAGTTTTGAAATAGGGTGCCTAGTGTGTCCACACCGGCAGCTTCCCAGGTCACTAGGCCCTCCCTCCAAACTATTTTTTTTTTTTAAATCTGTTTATTAAACATAACATTCACATACCAGTACACTGGCTGTTTACAATTTATCTAATTTTTTGCTTGCATAAATAATCTTGCACGGCCACGTTGCATATTAACTGGTATGAAAGAGAAAGAAAAAAAAAAAAAAAAAAATTTCAAATTATAAACAAACATAAGATAATGCCAACAGAGCAGGGAAAAAGGGAAACATACAGCTTAAATACTGTGCGGCAACTACTTGCCGAGTATCAATGCAGCTAAGCACGACCAATGTCATTGATAATATTTGCAACCTCAAGCCGAGGTAGAGAGAGGTTAGAGGAAGGAATGCAGCTAATATATGTAAGTGTGTTTAGATCGAAGGACAGAGGTGGGGCAAGGATTGTGTTTTGTGGGGTTCAGCTGGATGCTGAGCCTAATTGGCATTAATCGAACTGGGTTTGACCTGCGTAGAGTCTTGTATGCAGTGGAAACAGCCTGGTTTGTTAGGTTAATACTTTGAGGATTAGAATGAGAGTGTCAGCAATGTCTATAATTGAGATTGAGGCAGTTCAAGTATCCTGCTGAACGTATCCACCTTGCTGTAAGATTTGTGTATGTTGCACTATTCACGGGGGGTGCAGGTCATCACGCGCTTCTATTGCCACCACGAAGGTATTCCAGACTTCAGGGCCCACTTCGATGAGACCTTTACGTTGCAATAGATTGAGTGTCTGCGCCTCGGCCTGCGAGCGACTATGTAGGTCGTGCAGCCAAACCGAATGGGACGGAACATGTGGAGCCTTCCAATGTGTTGCAATCAGACATTTGAAGACAACAAACGCTAAGTCTATGAATCTGTGTGTCTGTTTATCTCCCTTAGTGCGATGACGTATGCCCAGTAAGCAGGACTCTGGTATGGGGGATAATGCGAGGGATGAAATGTCTGCTGTAACGTTTGTAACTCGGTGCCAGGCTGAGTTTATTGAGTGACAACTCCAAACCATGTGGTAAAAGTCGGCTGCCGGGGTAGCACATCTTGGGCACGACGGAGTTGTGTTCGGGTATATTCTTAGAATGCGGGCTGGGGATAAATAAGCATGGTGAATATAATTAAATTGGGTATAGCGTAAGCGAGGATTACGGGATATTGATTTGATCGTTGCAAGAGCTGCGGTCCAGGTTTTTTGTGGTAATGGCGTAGGAAGGACCATGTCCCAGCGTGCTTTAGCGTGCGGCAGGGTAGTGCAAACTGCTGCTAATAGTATTTTGTATATTTTAGTTATGGTACCTTTTGCGCTACCTATTGTAAGGATAGTAGTGAATAATGGGGACTCAGGGGGTACATTATTGCCGAGGCCCCAGATCTTGTTTAGCAGTCGTTTAATGGCGCTGTATGTCAAAAAGGCCCCATTGTGCATCACCCCGGCAGACACCAGTTCCGTAAAGGAGTACAGCGCGGAATGGGAGTATAGATCGCCTACCTTCAGTGTATTTATATCCCATGTGTTATGATGTATTGAAATAATTTGGGTGCCCGGCAATTGAAACAGCGGTATCAAGGGTGAATAAGGCGGGGAGGGGGACTTGCCATGGACATATCTGTACCAGCAAAAGCGAGCTGCTTCCATCAGTATGTGTTTCGAGGGTAAGGAGTGAGGGGTAGATAACAATGTGAGCAGCAGCCCCTTGGGGGCCATACATGACTGCAGCAGTGCGCCCTCAGCGGAAGGGGTATCCTGCAGCCATCCAGCCAGCCACGACAGTTGAGCGGCCGCGTAGTATCTTTCGAGGTTAGGCATGCCCAGCCCGCCCATTTCCTGCGGATGTTGTGTTATGGTTAATGCTACTCTTCGTCTATCTTTGCCCCAGAGTAGGTCGGTTAATATTGAATGTAATTTATTAAAGAAGGAACGTGGCAGGCACACTGGCAGGGCAGTAAAATAATATAGGAACCTCAGGAGGATAATCATCTTGGTTATTGCTACCCGGCCCAACGGGGATAAAGGGAGTGAGCTCCAGAATGGTATCGAGCTGCGAGTGGATCTCACCACTCTGTCAATATTGCCCTCTTTTAAATTTGTAACAGAATGGTAAATCTGCACCCCGAGGTACTTAATGGTTGTATATGACCACGGTAGTTTATATTGCGGAAGTGTTATATGTGCATCAGTCGGGTTGGAGATAAGAGGGAAAATACTGGATTTGGACCAGTTGACGTGAAGTCCAGAGGCGAGGGCGAAGGAGTCCAGCAATTTCAACACCTCTGACATGGAGGTAGAATGATTACGCAGATAAATCAGGGCATCATCTGCATATAGAGATATGATATGATAGGTGTTAGATTCCGGGATGCCCCATATATGCGCGAAGCTACGTAGTTTAATTGCCAGTGGCTCCATGGCAATGGCAAACAGCAAGGGGGACAATGGGCAACCCTGTCTGGTGCCTCTACTTATGGCAAATGCTTCGGAGATAATGCGACCATTTTTTACACGTGCTGTGGGCTTAGAGTACAACGTCCTGATCCAGTTTATGAAGCCAGGTCCGAAGCCGAACGCCCTGAGTGTGCAGATAAGATAATTCCAGCTTAGTGTGTCAAACGCTTTTTCAATATCTAGGGAGAGGGCGACCGCTTCGGTGTTTGTGTTGTTATGCATTATATGGAGCAGCCTCCTAATATTTAGGAAGGTGCTCCTGCCGGGGATAAAGCCGGACTGGTCTTGATGTATCAGACTCGGTAGGTAGGGGAGAAGCCTATTCGCTAATATTTTCCCTAGTAATTTGCAGTCTGTATTTAGGAGGGAGAGCGGTCTGTATGATTTAACATCAAGTGGGTCCCGACCAGCTTTTGGAAGGACCACTATTAAAGCTTCGCGCATAGAGTCTGGCATTTGCAAATTACGGTACGCCTCATTGAACACTTCTACGAGCGGGGGCAGGAGATGACTCGCATGAGAGTTCAAATATTCCACCGGGAGTCCATCCGATCCGGGGGTTTTACTGCGCGCCATTTGTGCCAAAGCTGAGCGCAGTTCTTCAATGGTAATGGGGCCATCTAGAATATGGGTGTTATCGAGGATAAGTTGGTTTTGAGAGACTAGTTGTAATATATCAGTTAGGTGTGATTCCGGCAGAGGGGGGGGGAGACGTATAAAGTGTGCGATAATATATGAAAAAGGCTTCATTAATGCCAGACTGAGTGTTAACGATGACGTTGGGGTTTAAACGTATCGCGCCGATAGGTGTTGGCTGTGAGGGCTGTCGAGTCAGCCAAGCTAATAATCTGCCGGATCTGTCTCCTTCAGCGTGCTGTCTTGATATATAATGTCTGTAGTCATGTTTGCTTAGCCTAGTATCTGCTTCGTTATGGGCGGCCCTGAGCGAATTCAGTGTTGTTAGTATGGACTCGTCCCCGACAACCGCAGCCTCCGCATTGCGGATTTTTACCTCTAGTGTTTGTAGCTCTTTAGTGAGTACTTTTCTCACCCCTACCGTGGCTGCGAGGCAGTGTCCCCTTATCACCACTTTGTGGGCATCCCACTCTATAGAGCGGGATGATGACGAGTTTTTATTTATCAGGAAATAATCAGCTAATATTTTAGCTATATCTGTTTGAAAGGGGGGATCTAAAAGGGCTTCCGGCTGTAAACGCCACGTTGGTATGCGGGTGTGCATGTGACCCCAAGCTATTGTTACACATAAAGGATTATGATCTGATATAGTGCGCGCTAAGTATTCCGATCCGCACACCTTCTGAATCACTGTTGCAGATACAAAAACCATATCTATTCTGGTATACAGCTTATGTACAGGGGAATAATAAGAGTATTCCCGTTGGGCAGGATGGGACGTCCTCCATACTTCGCTCAGGCCATTGTTTAAAGCCCAACTTGCTAGTGCTTGAGAGGCACGATTGGAAGGAGCTGAGGTAAGCGGGGGGAACGAGCGGTCCTTTTGAGTGTCTAAGACACTGTTAAAGTCTCCTCCCCAAACGCATTCCAACGTAGGGTCATTAAGGGTGCCGGTTGAAAGTGTAGATAGGAAATCTCGCTGGTCTGCATTTGGGGAGTACAGTGCAACTAGGGCTAAAGGGGATCCATCTAGTATGCCCTCAACTATCACGTGGCGACCATTTGAGTCACATTATGTGCGAGACACGTGAATGGAACCCCGGGGGCGATCCAAATCGCTACCCCACGGGCAAATGATGAAGAAGTTGTGCCATGCAACTGCCCCTTCCATTTTGAGCGTGTGTTTTCTAGCGTAGCTTTAGAGAGATGTGTTTCTTGCAATAATGCTATATGTATCTGATGTCTCTTAAGAAAGGCGTAAACCCTCTGACGCTTCCGTGGGGTTGCCATGCCTCTAATATTCCATGTGAGCACTTTGTATTTTGCTATACTCTGATGGGTTTGAGTGGCCATGATATTTTTGTGGTTTTCGTATGTCCAGGGGAATGAGTGTCTGCTGACCATGACATAAAAACATTGTGACATGCGCACGCTAAGGTTGGGTAACCTATATCAGCGATATTGCGAGCTGTAGTCCTATTGCTATGATAATCATGACATGTACATTTGCTGCTGCATTTGCAATTAACTAACATGTGATAAAACCAACAATTAAATAAAAGGGAGCACACTAAAACAACACACAATAACAACTGAATTGAAAAATAGTAATCTATTCCAGCATTTGCTGGCATGAGAGAATGGTCCATATGGAGCAGGGGGGTGTCGGGAAGCATTGATACAGAGTCTAGGGTTTACCTTGCCCTGTTCACTTGTGGTGAAGAGTGTGCCGCCCAGGGGCACAACCGAATCACGCGGCGTAGCAGGTAGATGCCGATGGCGCTCAGAAGGAGGTGTGATAGTATTGTAATACTGTCCACGATCTGTAAGCACCAGTAGGGTCCAGCTGTTTAGCAGATATCATCTGCTGTGCGTGGTGTGAGGGTAGGGCCACGTGTGGATTCAGCTGAGTCAGAGTTTACATCTTGTTCTTGCTCAACGTCCGCTTGTGTAGAGGAGGCAGTAGGTGACGCGTTAACAAATCTGGATGTGGCTCGCAGAAGTCGGGAGCGTTCAGTTTGCGCTTGTTCAGGCGAGGGCTTCGCGCCTTGTTTCTTGCGCTGTCTACGACCTGACGTGGAGGAGGGTCTATCGGCTCCCAGAGCATTTGTGTCTAACGGATCGGCTAGCCCCTTGGCATGTAGCCAGGTCCAAGCATCCTCTGGAGAAGTAAAAAAGAGTGTGCGAATGTCATCTTGTATCCGGAGTCTGGCAGGGAACAACAGCGCATACTTGATGTCGTGTTTTCGGAGACACGCCTTAACATGGTAGAAAGAGTTGCGTTTCTTCTGTACTTCTGCTGTAAAATCTGGGTAGGCTGTAATCACACCATCTTCGAAGCTTACCGGACCAGATTTGCGGAATAGCTGTAGGATAAGATCTCTGTCACGGTAATTAAGGAGCCTCACTATAAGCGGACGTGGTTGTGAGCCAGGAGGGGGAGGCCTGGCAGGAATCCTGTGTGCTCTTTCGACAGAGAAGAACTTCGGGATATTATCCTTCAGAATAGTATCAGTAAGCCATTTCTCTATAAATAGTTCAGCACTGAGGCCCTCGGCGCGCTCGGGGAATCCCACCATACGGATATTGTTGCGGCGGGATCTACCCTCTGCATCCTCAGCTCTGCGTTTTAAAGAGTCCACCTCTGTCGATAAGTGAACTAGTTGCGATTGGAGATCTTTCATCGAGCGGGGGATAGCCACAGTATCTCTTTCAAGTTCCGATACCCTATCAGCTAGTGCGTGTTGGTCAGTGCGAAGTATGTTAAGATCTTCATTACCGAACCTATTTTAGCTTCCAGAGTAGTTTTAGTGTCTAGAATGGCTTGTAGTATCTTTTCGAATTGTGATGTGTGTGATTGTAGGGTCAATTCTAATTTCTGAAGTGCCACTTGTGTGTTGGCGTAGGGCTCTGAGGAGGATGAGGTGGCGTGTTCCATCTTGCCCAGAGGTGCACGTGGGGTTTTTGGTTTGACCATTTGGCAAGTACAGGAGCCCTTAGACGTTAGCGTGCTGAGAAAACACGAAGCAGTGCGCACGATCTAGTCGAGTGTCACGCCAGTTCGAGCCTAGACGTTGAAAAGGAGCAAGGCCAGGAACAAGCAAGGCTTTGGATAGCTAAGAGCCTGGTATTTTTGCTATCACTTGTGTCACTTAATAATGACAGGGCTAGTATGAATTTATAAGACTGGTGGAATAGGGAGCAATACGCTGTGCATTGTGACAGAAGTTACAGCAGCACATGGGAACTAGTGTCCCAGGAGGGATGATTCGTGCGTGTGCGTCCTACCACACGGTAACTGTTAACAATAGGCACTTCACTTATAGACAGCCAGGTCCATTATGTGTTTTCCCCTCTCCCAGATAGCTGACTTCGTGATACCTCGGTCTCCCAGAGGTGAAGCACGGGCCAATGCAGGACAAGGATACGTACAGTAGGGGCTGCGGCTGTGGTCCCCTGTGCTGGTGTAGCAATCCGCATTGATTCAGTGCGTTTAGTTGGCTACAATTTATCATCCAACGTGGCCTACGACACTGGAGCCAGTTATTTAGTGAACCTGTTTTCCCGGACTGCTCTGTGCAGGGAGCAGGGATGCCACAGGTCGATGCCGCCCCCACAGCAACAACGCAGAGTGAGTTTACGGGGTGCGCGCCCCGATACGACGCGCCATTGCACAGCGCCACCCACGCGCCAGCGGGCCTTTTATGGCAGAGTTAGGCGCTGTTGTTTGCAATTTGCAATGGATGCAGAGGTGTTACGTATTGGCCGCCGCCTGTTGGGCCCGTTGATGCGATGGATTAATCAGTAGCCAGAGCGCGGGGTGCCATGCAGCTGTGGGTGAGTAGAGGAAACCAGAACACAGTCATCCACACCGGCTTCTCATCTCGGTAATTATGGTGGGGGGGAGGGCCTAACTTGACAGGATTCGGCCCGCGAGGGGCTCCGCCGCGGTGAATAAAATAAATTCCAGCCGGCACAGTTCCGTGTAAAGTTCACGATGGCGCCTTCCGTGCATGCGGCGCAAACCCCAGGCCACACCAACAGGAGACGTGTTCCGTGCGGTCCGACCTCAAGGAAGGCCACGGAACGGTGTGTTACCGCAGAACAGCAAGAGAGTCACAATGCGGGGAGCCCCATCCACCGGGTGTAAAACAGGTAAGCCTGCTCCGGCAGGGCTTATCTCGCTAAGATGGCGCTGTAACGTAGGTGGCCTGGACGGCACCGCCCCTCCAGAGCGCGCACCCCGGCGCCCCCCACCACCGGGTAAAAACGAAGGTGCTGTGTCGCCTCAGCAGCACGCGAACCCGTGTTCTGGGACCGGGTCGCGGGTGGTTCCGTGTAGCGCTCGCCGCGAGCGCGTTGTCTGCAGCGCGATCACGGCCTCAATCCAGCCGAACGCCAGCCGTGCGAGTAGCGCGTCTCCGGCCGCGATCAACGATGCCGCCCCCGGGCAGCCCCCTTAGCGGCAGTCGGACCCCCTTACGGGGGGGGCTCGGGCGCCTCAAACAGGATCTTTTACCGGGCCAGGGATCGGAGCTGCAGTTATGCTGCCGCTCCGGTCGCCATCTTGGCCACGCCCCCCCTCCCTCCAAACTAGACCTCAGAAGGGTCATATGGAGCTGGTATGAATCGCCGGCATGTATGGCATCAGGTCTGGCATCAGTCGCAGGCTCTTGTGGAAACTGTTGTGTGGCATGTGTAAGAAAGAATTAGACCCACAGGGCACTCTATCCTGAGGTAGGAAAATTTTGCGCACCAAGCACAGCACTCTGACTGCCATGGGCATTACCTTTTCCTCCAGCAAGCGTCCCGCTAGCCAGCTACGGGGCCACTGTAACTGTGCAGCGAAGTAATAAGGTTCGATATTGGAGGCACCAAACCCACTTTTTCCACTAGGAGCTGCAATTTATACAGTGCTACACAGCACCTCCCTTGTTCCAAAGGGAGCCTCCCACCATGCCATGCAGGGAAAAGAATGTGCTGCCGGGTATGTACACTAGAAGGTTCTGTAAGATAAGTGCAGGAACATTACCATTTTAACTAGTGATACTCTTCCCTAGACTTTGAAGGGGAGTGTGCTCCAAACTGTCAGTTGGAGGTGAAGGGAGACAATAGCTCTGGTGAGGTTACCGTCAATTAGGTTCCGTGTATTGTGGTACATCAGAATACCTAAGTATGGGGAAATGTGTGGTTCCCAACAGAGAAGGTGCGTATCCACAGTCAAGGGTTGCGGTAGGCAGTCAGGGCTGAGTGGGAACAGACATAACTAAAACCAATTGACCCCCCCAGGGCTGATACCACCCGGAACTCTATCAGAATGTCTCTGAGCTCCACTATCCTGCTACGTAAATCTCAGATGTAGACAATGTGAATTTCATCATTGATCGGGATGCCCCACCCCCGTTGTATGAGCCACTGTTCCACTGGCTCCATCATCAGAGCAGAGAGGGGAAAGTGGGCATCCCTGTCACATCCTTCTGCTTATCTGTATAGGGTCTTGGATAAACTGTCCAGTTGTCACACAGGCAATTAGGTCTGTATAGAAAAGTTTAATGAGGCACTGGAATCTGCTGTCAATACCCAGAGATAAGGTCACAAATATGAACTCTCAGTCTATTGTATCGAATGATCGCTCTAGGTTCAATACTAGGCAAGCCGTGTATGGCAATAGGGCCGGTGTGAGTGCCATCACCCTACAGAGCCTGCATATTCTGAGTGGTGGACCTCCCATGAATTAAATCACTCTGGTCTTTATGGACCACAGAAGGAAAACACTCGAGAAGTTGCCCTGCTATTACCTACCTGAATTTTACAATTGGTCCCTAGCATGGATAATGGACGATAAGATGTCAGCTCTAGGGGGTCTTTGTTGGGCTTTAAAAGAGAGATGATGAGGGATTTGCAAAGTGATGGTGGAAGTCAACCTTCCAATAGTGCACTTTGATTCCTTTTAAGCATTTTAGGGACCAAGAGGTCCTCACAGGCGTTGAAGAACTCAAATGGGACACCGTCCAGGCCGGGTGTTTTACATGTGGGGGAGCCATGAATGGCCCTCCCGATCTCTTGCTCTGTAATGGGCACGTTTAGTTACTTGTGAGCAGCAGGGTCAACAACCGGTAGCGTGATTTAGTCTAGAAAGTCTAGGACATGGGCTGTGCAATTTACTTCAAGGGGATCGTATAGGGTCTGGTAATGGGTAGTGAACGCTGCATGTATGTCTGTTTGACTGGTTCCTAGGCATGTTGGTGACCGATGAATGATGGTGACTGGGGCAGCTGCTGTTGCACTAGCAAGCATGTCAACAGGTGACCGGGCTTGTCCCCCTCTGGTGCATTTTTGTCTGGAGGGCCTGCAGTCGAGTCATCTAAGTTGTTCAATTAATTGGACATAGTGCTCCTAGGCTGATGCAAGCGCCTGTTGAGTGGCAGTGTCTTTGCAGGTCTCAGCTTCTAATGTACCCAGGGATGTCTCTATCCGGACCAGATCCTCGTGAAGGTCCGCTCACACCCCACTATCGCACTGATGTACTGTCCCCGAAGCATGACCTTTAGTGCCTCCCATTCGATGGGGCTAGATGCAGCTGTGCCCCACTTCTCTGTTAGGTACTGTGACAATGCCTTGTAGGCCATGTCGTGGAAGACTATTTTTTCCAGCATGGTTAGCTGCAGGCAGCATGTAGGACTAGGTGGACCTGAAGTGTCTCAATCTAGGTTGCAGTTAGAGAATATATACATATATACATCAAATTATATATGTAATAATATAACTCTTGTGTAGCTTAAAATATTTAAGAATGCGTAGCTAAGATTAAAGTCAGAAAGGGTTGCAGGAAGTCAATCTAGATCTTTTTAAAGAAATTACGTCAATTCATGTCAAAATAACTTTTTCAAATCAAACGTCTCAAGTGTATTTAATATTGCTTCAAGCACTGATTTCCTCATGCAGCCATTACACGCTCGCCTGTACAGCATTCTACAGTCCTTCATCCCCAGAGAACAGATAAATACTGAATGAGGTGAATAGAAGAATATTTTATTTATATCACCAATTTAGCGTGTGAACATGAGCCTTCGGGTGCAGATGCCGCAGTTAAGACCTAACAAACATTTACAGCAGTACAACACGAGGCCAGAAATATAAGGAAGCAACAAGACAAAACATGCGAGGAAAAAGCAGGGATATTTATGAGCTCGTTGACGACTTTAAGGAAAAAAAACACCCCAAAAAGTATGCATTGTAGCACCATAGGACAAAACACATCCTAATACGTAGGAACCGTAACAGCCATAATAATAACAATTATCAAAAGTCTCACTATGACAATTTACGATCACTTCATGAACGTAGCTTATGAAAGCAAGAAAATATAACTGTGTTGTGTCATGTCTTTTTCTGTCATTTTCAGTGTGCTAATACCATGACGTCATTAACATGTAAAAATAATTATACGAGAAAATGTTGTTTTTAAAATGTCGTGCAAGTGACAGTAAAACGCCACTATGTGCAATTTGGTAACACCTAAATAAGAAGTAACATGGGAATGGAAATAAAGAACGAAAAATGAAGAAATGAATAACAACTAGAACACAAACAAAGAAGACTCCCAAAAATGTGCTTCAAAAAATTAAGAAGCCTCTCGGAAGCACCCAGCTCCATCACACTGATGCTGTATAGCCTGCCTCAATATGGAGGTACCCGTCGAGGAACGCAAGAGAGACTGTGGCTAAGATGTGGAACATGTGCATATTTAGCATGTGACTGGCCTGCGAAATTAGGTCAATTTTACATACTGATCCCAGATCCCATATTAACATTCACAGGAGACTAAAGAGTTTTTTTCTCGGTCTCTGGGACCATCTATGGTATATGGTTTTCATTAAACAGCTCCACAACTTGGATACCAAGATTTGGCAGTTTTTTTTCTAAATGTGAAAATGAAGCTTGAATGAATGAATGTACTTAAATTTAAAAAACACACTTGAACAAATGGTGTGTCTCTGGGCAGGTTTGCCAAAGGGGCTGCCTAAAGAAAGAAAATCAATTAAAAAATGATAGCCTCTGCCTCGAGGATTAAATCAATACTCATCTCCAGGCACGTGTAAGAACCATAACTTTCCGGACAGCGGTGGCGTTATGACCAACCAAGGACCGAGTACCACAAAGGGAGAATCCAAGGTTTTAATGAGTTAAGCACTTATTGTTGATATGTCAACATAACTTCAATTGCCAGTTCGATAAAATGAGAACCACTAAGTTGTAACTCAGTAACATCACTTGTTACTACTTAGAAATGGGCACATGAAACCAACACTCAAAGATAAATTCAATGTAGATACAAAAAATCTAAAATAAGGTAACAAATAAAATGCCTCAGGAACCTCAACCTGGCGATCAGTGGTATGGTAACTAACACAAAAAAAACCCTGCTCATGGAAGCAACAAGATGCCTCTAGATGACAAAGCATTCCTATCAATATAATAATAAATCAATCAATATGGAAGCTGGGATTATTAGGCTCAAGTGAATTTGGTATTTATGGCTACTCTTTACCAAAATAAATTAGCCAAGTCCTGATCTCTCAAGACAGCAATCCCTCATAAACTGTGACGCTCAAGTGAAAATCAGACAAATGGCACCTAGGGGAAGTTGAATCAGACTATCAAGTAGCGCAATGTCCCTCTTTGATACACTGAATAGATGATGAGAACTCTGGAGCAGAAAGGAGTTCTGTGCCAACCAATCTGAGGTTCAAAACCGAAACACTGGTGCCTAGCTAAACTCACTTTGCTCGGCTAAGTGAGCAAAGTGCTCGCTGAAGACAGCTGGCGAGGCCACAAGTGAGAATCCTGGGTACGGCCAAATCTCATTTCTTTCTTCTGAGGGTGAGAAACGTGTACTATTTCATGGTCGAATAGCATCATGAAACCTAACAAAACTGCAGCATTATCATGTACGAAAAAGCTCATGATATCATACTTTTCCCTGTTTGGGGCACTGCTGTACACAATGGACTCTTCCACTACAGACTGAAGTTAAACAAAAAATGTGGCTTGAAAATAACTGAGAGGAGTCTGGTGTGGTAGAGTCTCACAAAAAGCACCCACAGCGACAGTTCTCTCATGAAAAGGTTCAGTCAAAAGAACTAACCAGCACATCCAAAAGCATTACTCTACAGAATAACATATGAAAGAGAGCAACAAAATCCCTTCTCCATGTTCAGACCAGTAGCAGCACTGAGTAACAATTGAATTTTAGGAGATTGTTGTACCTCTTCGATCTGATGGACCCACGCCTCTCGACCAACAAACTCCTGATGCAGGACCACTGGTGCTGAATTGAAACTGAAGGGCGAGGGGCCAGCTGACTTTTCTTTCACAAAGGGCAGAAGGTCAGAGCTTAGCTGTAGGGAAGAAAATAAAAATAGAACATGATGGCATCAAGGCATTCTGTGTAAGTCTACGTTCTTGAGCAAAAACATCTAAAGAGCTGCAGGAAATTTGGTGATGTGGCAATATTCAAGGTCACCTTCTCTAGCATACTAGGCATTACTTCAAAGCGTGATATTTATATGTTGCAATTTAGGCTATATTAGAAGGTTCTTATGTAGCAAAACTGAGGCTATTTACAAGACCTCATACTGCAGTTTGGTTGCCTTTGATTAGCAGAGTGAGGGGGATGCTGGGGGTTTACATAGAGGGGAAGCCACACATAGGGGGACTATTGAGACTTACAAGTACCCCCACCACCCAAGTAAAGTCAGTGGGGTGTATGTTTAAAAATAATGGCTTCACAGCAAACTACCTTTTTGTTTTTTCCTGGGACTCTTTTGGCAGTCTTGATTATCAGTGCCTCGTATGACGGTTGTGGGCCTTCCTGCATAGATGTATACAGCAAAAACAACTAATGTTTCACTTAGTTTTACCCACAAATACAAAAGGTGTCTTAACGTAAGAGTTCTTGCCTGAGAAGAGTGCAAAAAGTTCCTCAACTGCTATGGCTAAGGGCTACTGAGTGTTTTCAATTCCCATTAGTAATATGTCTCAGGTTTATGGATGCTATTCCTTCCATTACCAAAGGGACTTATGAATCACAACTTCACTGAGTCAAGGAGTGTGGACACATGAATGCCCCTCTTGGCTTCTGTGAAACAGTGCCCAGGTAGGAGGCCACGTTACAGATTAGGCTAATGTATTTTTTTAGGATGACCTTTCAAAGGTATATGACATCCATCCTTCCTTTGAGATCATATGTCCTTTTTCTGTCACATATGGATTGTTGGTGCTTACTGATCAAAATGTTACTGAAAGCTGGTTGTGGAGATTTAGGGTGTCAGGGGCTCTACTGCGAGCAAGGAAAGTGGGAATCCCTACAACTAAATTGGGTAGTAAAATCTTGCAACAATTACGGGCCCCTAATACATTTAAACTTGATGCAACTGCACTTTCAGCACAAATGACAGCTTCAACTATGAGCTACAAATTGTCCTATCCCTGGGACTATGGGCCTCATTATGACCCTGGAGATCTAATGACCTCCAGTGTCGCGGTGGTGGTCGGACCGCCGCCCGTGCGGCAGTCCGAGCGCCATATTATGACTGCGGCTGAAGCGCCGCAGTTGGACCACCAGCACTGCCAGATTACGACTTCACGTCGGTCTGGCGGTCATAATTCGTCAGGGCAGCACTGCAAGCAGCGGTGCCCTAGGGATTACGACCCCCTTCCTCGACAGCGGATTCATGGCAGTAGCACCACCATGAAAAGACTGGTAGAGACAGGGTGCATGGGACCCCTGCACTGCCCATGCACTTTGCATGGGCAGTGCAGGGGCCCCCCCGGCCAGACACATCTGAATGTTCACTGTCTTCTGTTGCTGCCGGCTCTATTACAAGCCTGAGACAATGCTGTAGGCCGTTTCCCGGTGGGCGAGAGAGACACTCGTAATGGGCCTGGCAGGGAGGCTGCCACACTGGTGGCAACCTACCTGTCGGGACTTCCGCAGATGGGCTTTTTCGCCCGCTGAAGTCATATTAACCCCTATGTGTTTTCAAACACTTTTTGATTATCTTCTTTACAACTCCTAGATGCAGTGATATCTCCTGTTTCTGTGGCTGTTTGTAGGTGCCTATTATGATTGAAGATTTGCGTAAAGCTGTAGTCATCTGTGCTCATTGTCAGATGTTGGGGGTAACGATCAATCTGCTGACCATCCTAATTTTTTTAAACCATTTGTTTTTTCTTTTTAAACTCATTTTCCAAACAAGTTATGAAAGACAAGTTATATTTATATTACAAACCATATCTATAGAGATCCCTTGCATCTCATATACATAAGATTAACTGAAAAGTAACACTATAACAATATTTGTGAAGGCAGGAGTTTAGTTTCTTGGAAACAAAGAAACAATAATAATTAAACAAACTTAGGGTGTGATTTAGAGTTTTTAAGAACGGGGCAATCCGACACCACCTGGATACCAGGGGCATATACACACATCAAGGACAATGGTCCCTAGTGAAACAATGATACTACTTAAGGTCAAATCAGTCATCCAAACAGTAGAATGAATCAACAGTAATTAAGTCATATAATTAATCATTATCATTTTATAATAGAATATGAAAAAGAAAATGAAGATGTGGACCTGTATTGAGAGTGTAGATAATAAAACATGTATTAATATTAGGATATAAAAAGAAAAAAGTGCTCTGGGCTCAAGTGATCACACCATAGAAAAAAACAAAATAGTGTTGAACAGTTTGTATAAACATGACAATGAAACAGTTTCAGGCAATAGAGGTCAGAGCAAGCCTCCAGTGCCAAAATGCAAACACTTCAGATATTGTGTTCACATTGTCATAGTGGTCAACAGCGTTTTGACCCCACATGACTAAGGGGTCATCTTCAGGACAAATAACAGTTCAATGATGCAGGAGCAAGGTTGGAAATCTTTTCAAAAATGTATTTCATTTAAGAGGTGCACCGACAAGTGATTCAGTTGAGCTCAAGAACCATATCAAAACTGGATTAGAGAGTCCTAAACTTTATTGAGCAACCAAGGGGAACCATCTGTTAAATAGCCCAAATATTCATATTTATGGCGAATCACTGCTATCTCTTGATACTTAGAAATAGCACTTTCTAGAGATAGAGATTTTAAGGTTCGTAAGACATAGAAAGCTTTTTTAATTAGGGTGCCATGGTGGCCCACTGAGTCTGAGACAAGGTCTTCAATACCCTATCAATGAGGAGAAAAGGAGAGAAAAAAGTTTGATCTGATAAATTTATCGGAACAGTTTTGTCACAATCTACAGTGAGAAGCAAATGCAACATTTGCCATCTGCTATGATGTGAAAGATGTTTAAAGTCTTAAACAGAACTATTACAACCTGATGTTCAAGGTGACGATGTGCAGACATTCAACCTACGGAGCTCATCTTATTGAATCCTGACAGAGTTCCAGAGAGACCAAAACACCTCAACAAGATAATTACTTTAACACAGGGGTGTAAACTGATCTCTCTTATATTTATATTACTGTGGTCTTCTGTAGCTGGTACTTAATTTATAGGGGAAAAAAACTGAGTATGTCATGAATCCAAAATCTCTTAATGGTTTTTTCTCCCACTCAATCACAAAGTGAAATTGCCTCATCTAATTTCAACCCAGAGTTGTGGTCAGAACCCAGTTCTAAAGCTTTTCTTGCCACCAATACCTGAATAGAAGAGGGACTTCATGCAGTATGGTGTTCTTGGTCAGCCACCAGCTGAAAGGCTTTGTATGTGGTTATTTTTTGTAGATGTACGTCTGCAAAACCTACGGCTTTGAAGAAAAATGCTCACAATATGAAGAACTCACAGGAAACAAAAATCTGTACCATGGCTCAAAACAACAAAAAAAGACCAATAAAAAAAAGAATGCTTCACATTACATCTTGTAGCCAGTAACAGAGCCCACTGCTGTAGCTCAGTAGGCAACCTGTACGTCACAGGTTGAAACACAAAAGAGCTAACATAGACACTGCCATCGATCATAGGCTCATGGATGAATACATCAAATTGGGTGGTAGTAAGATCGACTATTTACAGCTCTCAAGCAACAGAAGAAACCGGGCCTGTAAGTGCTAAACTAAGCAACACATTATTACAACTAGTTCCAGAATTACTCGTATACTCCAATGCTCAAAGACAGCTATTGTTAATGTTTCCTACATGATTGATAGCCCTAACAGCTGAAGAGAATTTACAACTTATCTAATATACAGACCCACATAACCAGCTTCCAGACAAGGATCGTCATATCACTTAAGGTGCCTGTAGTGCAGGCGTCACCATAATGCATGCCCTTTTCCAGATATGAGGTGTAAAGAAAAAGCATTAAAATTGGTCTTGGCAAGCACTGATATTACCTGTAAGAAGTGTTTGAAAGTATCAGGTTTCTTTCAAGTAACCCTATGGCAGCAGGTGGAAGCTGGCCTCTAGATCTCCAGGGAAGATACAAGGTGGCACAAGGCAGTTTAAATGGCCCATTCAAAACGATTTTGCGAATTCTTTCAGAACTACAACCAGGGCCGGCTTTACCATTGGTGGCCCCCAGTGCAACTGCCTTTTTCTTTTTTTCGGAGTCCCTCGTCATCTCCTTCCCCACTAATTCCCTCACTTCCACCATCAAACAGTGCCCCTCATCGCTCCAAAGCCCCTCTCTGACACACATTTCATTTTTTTATAGTGCTGCTCATAGTTCACTCACTCGGTTCTTCTGTGATCTGCATGGTACACCTTCTTTGCAGCAGGCACATTAACGCCCTGTGCAACTTTCTGATGAGTCAAAACTGCCAGTACACAAAATACCGATCTCTCTCCAGTCGGAACATAAATCACCAAAGTTATCTTGACAATTTTAATGTTGCCTGAACGTTGCTAGATGCACAAGGAAGTTCATGAAGTTCACATGCTTTTAAATCCATAAATTATTTGTAAAAACTTGCGCCCCTCACCAAAGTAAGCACCAGGTGAGGCTGCACCGGTCGCACCTCCCTAAAGCCGCCCCTGACTACAGCATAGGGACACCTCAGTGTTTTCTGAAGACTCCAGAAAGAGTTTTCTGCTTTTGTAAAGTTTCCCTAAACTAGCCAGGTGTCCAACAAATGAAAACATAGCACCTTATGTGGAAAGAGTGATTATCGTTGAAAGAAACCATCAGGAATTTTTCTTTTCCATAGATGGGGGAGAACAGATGTGGAAAGCTTCCCGATGTCCCCCTTGCTTTTTCAGAAAGAAGTGGGGCATCCTAATTACAGTGCCCTATCAGGTGGCCACTGAACGTCACATCCTGGGGAAGAGTGCATGTAAGATGGAGACGAAGGGTACATGAAGAACTCCAACTAGGACAATATGACGCGCTTTAGTGGCAACGTCTTTCTCATTATAAATATACACACCATTGTCTGATTACATTTGGATGCCTCAATTTCTGGTTTCTTTTCAAAGATGTCCTTTTATGAATATCATTAAGTGTAAAACGTTATGGTGATCTACTCAAATTATCAGTAGAAAGCCCTTGAGTAGTGCTGAATTTTCTCTCCGTTTTTTTCAGTCATTTTGCTTG